>NC_089267.1:56964028-57270417 GCF_963930625.1 Muntiacus reevesi
AGCTCTTTGCCTTGAAATTTCCATTTAAAAGTGATTTTTCTTTTTGGCCATGAATTATCCAGATAATTTTCATAACTTATACATAGCCAATTATCTGTGGCTGAAGGAAAAATAGGATGTTCACTAGCTAATGACTGGTAATCATACCCTGCCATGGAATTCCACACTGGGTGGGAGATCTTTCTTTATGACTAACAATCTGTATTTGCTTATTCTTTGATGCAAAAGCCAATTTTCCTGTGTAAACTCTGAAGCAAAACCATTAGATGCCAGCAAGTGCTTGCATGTTGATGCATAAGATCTTCCAGTGTTTTTCCATTACTATGATCTCCATGGAATTATCCACTCAGAACACCTGCGCCCACTAGTAGATGTTATTATCAATATAGAAATATCAAGATTGTAAAAAAAATAAAGTGCCTGATTTGGCAACTGGCATAAATACTTCATGAATATTATTGTAAAAACTTTGTACACAAGTACTGAATGTCAGTAAAATCAAGAAAAGAAGAATTTGAATGAATCTGAAACAGGAGAGCAATATACTCCTATGGTTTCTTTTAAGAAACCATATGAGTTGTGATTTCACATTGTTTTATTTTTTATTTTTAATTTCAGAAGTGGCTCTTTTAAAAAACTGTTTATTGAATTTGTTATACTACTGCTTCTGTTTTATGTTTTGATTTTCTGGCCACAAGGCATGTGGGGTCTTCGCTCCCTGACCAGGGGTTGAGCCTGTAGCCCCTCCACTGGAAGGCGAAATCTTAATCATTGGACCACAAAAGAAGTCCCCACATTGTTTTATCTATGGAGACCATTGCTTCTCTAAAATGCTTGCATGCAGTGGGGGTTAGCGGAGTCATTGTCGGCCCCATGGTGAGCCTGGGGTTAAACATAAACACCCAAGAGTACCCCAGAGTGGAAATCACACTAAGCTGCCTGGTTCTCTAGGCCCTGGCACACTGCTTGAGAACTATAAGAAGGCAGTTATATTGGGAGGAAGAAGAGGCCTTTTTTTTTTTGTTTTACCATTTTGCGCTTATATGTTGCAGCCTCTGCACATTGGGATTTTTTTAAATTTTTTTTTATTTTTTTTTTTCACGTTGGGATTTTGTCTGTTTGTTTCCAGGGTTACAGTGACTGCCATGTGCAACATGGACTTCAGCCGGTTCCCCCTGGACACACAAACGTGCTCGCTTGAAATTGAGAGCTGTGAGTAAGCTTGTGCCCAGACGGCCCCCGCAGACCTTAAGTTACCCTGGACACCTCTGACTCTCAGGAGTAGGAGCAGGACGTCTTCCTATTCGTGACTCTGCTTTTTTTTCTTAACATGAAATGTAATCTCTTAATAAATTTTAATTAATTTATTTTTAATTGGAGGATAATTGCTTTACAATATCGTGTTGGTTTCTGCCATGTATCAACATGAATTAGCTGTAGGTATATGTATGTTCCCACCCCCTCGAACCTCCTTCCCACCTCCCAACCCATCCCACCACCCCTCTAGGTTATCACAGGTGACTATGCTTTTGAGAAGACTTTTCAGATAGAAGCAACGTCTCGGGGAAGTTTGAAAATCAGGAACAAATTTGGCACTAAGACCTTCTATTCCCATAACTGACCCTTTTAATACTCATGGCAGTGGTTATAAACTTGGTCCTGTGGAAACTGAAGCTTTCCCGGTTCCCCGAGGGCTCAGCAAACGTGGGTCTCCTTCCAAGCCCCTAGCTTGGCGCTCATCACAGTCCACCAGGGAGCTCCTGGTGGATCTCTTTTATTGCTCTTCTGAGTAAGATTTCCCCTGAAGAAAGAATTTCCTGGCAAAAACAAGTTGGGTGGCAGCTGCCCCAGGGGACAGCCACTGTGAATGCAGGTGGTGGCTGAGACACTCAGGCATAACCTAGGGGCCTCGGGAAACTTACACACATGCAGAAACCCTGGAAAATTAGATAGCCGTAGGAGGACCAAGGCTGCGGCCGCGTCCAGGACTGGCATCCCTAGCTGTCTACCCACCTGCCCCGTGCTCCAGTCTCTGCCAAAATGCTTTCTCTGACCATCACAGTCTGGACCCCCCCTACCGTGACTCCTACACCCATCTCGAACCAGCGCACACCCCTGACACGCCCCAGCCCATGTCAGAGTCCCAGCGAGGACCTTCGTTGGCCCGGGGCATCCTGGTGAGCCCACCAGGGCTGTGGTGGTGGATCAGGAGTCCCCTGGCTCCCATCACCCAGGGCCGCGGGGCGCAGGGACATGGACTCCACACACAGGATGGACAGCTCTGTGGGCCGCTCCACGTGGGGTCAGGGAGAATAAATCCCGGGACCAAGGGAGTGACTGCCTCGTGCACCGTGGCTTTCCGCCTGCTCTGCCCTTTAATCCTCCCAAGCTCCCTGTGAGAAGGCTACTGCTATCTCCTTTATGGAGCTTCACAGCGAAGGGCTAATCGTTGGCTCCAGAATCTGGCTTTCCCCACGACACCCAGGCAGTGGTACCTGTCAGGCTTCTGCCAGAGAAGCAGAACCATCGGACAGGGGTCCCCAACCTCCAGGATCTAATGCCTAATGATCTGAGGTGGAGCCGATGGAATAATAATAGAGATAAAGTGCACCATAAGTGTAATGTGCTTAAAGCTATGCCCCCTACCCTGGTCCGTGGAGAAAATTGTAGTTCCTGGTCTACAAAAATAGCAATTTCATCTGCTTTTAGGCTGACTTGAACGGTGAACACTTTTGCAGTCAGGATGAGTATTTAGGCCAAGTATTTGCCCTGATGATTCTGGAAGACTGAGAAGAATTAGATTTGTCTTTTTGGATTTTGTTTTGCTTTGTTAGACTGCAGTTTATTTATTCAGCTGATCTTATTACAACCCCTAAAGGGCCTCACAGACAGGCTCATCTTTCCTGGCATCTGATGCCATCTTGTTTTTTCAGATGCCTACACGGAAGATGACCTCATGCTCTATTGGAAGAAAGGCAATGACTCCTTAAAGACAGATGAGCGGATCTCCCTCTCCCAGTTCCTCATCCAGGAATTCCACACCACCACGAAGCTGGCCTTCTATAGCAGCACAGGTGAGGGCCGGGCTAAGAGAGGGGGCTGCTTGGATCTCAGGAGGCGTGTGGGTTGGCTATCAAGTGAGCAGAGCCAGCGCCTCTAGGATGTGAAACCAAAGATGAGATTTCCAGATCGGGTCTAGAGGGTGGTGAGCTTGGGGTGAGGGAGGTTTTTGATACCACAGAACATCACAAGTGATAACCTAGAAAGTCTTAATAAAAACTCCCACATACGCCCTCTGTGTAAGTCTGTTTGAGACCATTGCATTGACGGTTTAACAGCAGAAATTTCACCCTGATGTGACTCCCAGAGACCCCTGTCCTATGGACAAAAGATAGTCCCATTTCAGGTTTATTATTTTCCGTTCAGTTCTCTTGACTTCAGCCCCTTCGGGTGCTTCTGTCTTAAGCAATCCCCTGCTGCCGTACTGTTTGTGCAGCTCCTCTTGTGACCCTCCTGTGAGCCACAGGGCAGGTTACAGCTGAGCTTCACTCGCTCCAGCCCTTGCCTCCTTCTCAACTAATTGCCTTTCAAGATGACTTTGCTCTTATCTTTCTGCAATTGCTGTTGCTAAAACACTGCGTGTTTGACTACGCTTGTTGATCTGTAACAGAAGGCATTGCTCATTTCCAACATATGGTGATATCACATCTCTTATCTTTTACACACCTCACCCACCAGTCCTGGTCCTTTGGGGAACCCTCGTTCCTTTGACTCTTAGCATTTTGACGTTCCCTCTTCTCTGAGTGTTCTTGGGCTGCTATAAAAACTACCATAACTCTGTGTGTGTCTGTGTGCGCGCTCAGTCGTGTCCGAGTCTTTGCAACCCCATAGACTAGCCTGCCAGGCTCCTCTGTCCATGGGATCAAGAATACTGGAGTGGATTGCCATTTCCTTCTCCAAGGGATTTTACCAATGCAGGGAGCGAACCAGCGTCTTCTGCATCTCCTGCATTGGCAGGCAGATTCTTTACCACCAGCCACAGACTGGGTGGCTTCTAAGCAACAGGAACTTGTTTTGCACAGTTCTGGAGGCTGGGAAGTCAAATCAAGGAAACTTACCCTCCTTACAACCCCCACAGAGCCTCACAGACAGGCTCATCTTTCCTGGAGTCTGAAATATTTAGTGTCTGGTGAGAGCCCGCTTCCTTAGGACTCACTGTGTCCTCACAAGAAAGAAGGCGCAAGAGAGCGCTCTGAGGCCTATTGTATGAGGGCACCAATCCCATTCACAATGAAACCACCTTCCAAAGGCCCCACCTCCAATACCATCACTTAGAGGATTAGGTTTCAACACATGAATTTGAGAAGGACGTATTCAATCTCTAGCACCTCCACAATCACTTTCTGGAGCTGTTATAAATATAGCCGTGGCACTAAAATTGTCCTGGGATGCCAGTTTTCCAGTTAACGTTGCCAAGTCCCCATTTTACTCTCAGTTCTTGTCAAGTTTATCCTGCCTTTTCCTCTCTTCCACCATTCTCTGTTCCCTTCAATTCCTCCACACAAGCTTTCCTTGTAAAGAACAGCAGGGTGAAGCTAAAGCAGAGCCTAGATGCACTGTAGTAGTGAGCTTGGTATTTTTACTTTAAACATATCCCCCCCCCCCCCATAAAGAAATCCAGAGGGAATTGTTAAATACACACATCTCAAGCTTTAACATATGTAGGAATTGTGTGGAGAGGAGTGTTAAAAGAAGTTTCTTTTTTTTTTTTTTTTGACCACAGTGCGGGGCTTATGGGATCATACTTCCCCAACCAGGGGTTGAACCTGGGCCACCACAGTGAAAGCACCAAGTTCTAATCACTGGACGACCAGGAAATTCCCGAAAGGAAGTTATGATTCAGTAGATCCAGGGCAGGGTCCGAGAGTCTGCATTTCTAACAAGCACCCAGGTGATGGTGATGCTGCTGGGCCCTGAGCCAAACTTGAGGAACGAGCGTCTTACACGGCCTTCCCGAGGGGCCCCCTTTGTGTACAGGATGGGGGCCAAAGTTTCCCTGAAATGTACTAACCCTTAGGATGTGGGTTATCACATAATCATTCTGTTCCGTGGTTTTTCTGTCTTCCACTTTATAAAGGTAGGGTAAGTTTCCAGGCAAGCGTCTAAGGCATTTATGATTCTCTGAATAAAATCTGTCCTATGGGGAAGCTGAGCGGCTATGGAGTGTATTCTTTCTTCTTCCTGGGTCCCGCAGGCTGGTACAACCGTCTGTACATCAACTTCACGCTGCGCCGCCACATCTTCTTCTTCTTGCTCCAAACCTACTTTCCCGCCACGCTGATGGTCATGCTGTCCTGGGTGTCCTTCTGGATCGACCGCAGAGCCGTGCCCGCCAGAGTCCCCCTGGGTAAGCAACATCTCCAGTGTAAGCTCCAGACATCTGAAAATATGAGGAATTCCTTCCCTTCTTTCCAAATGGGTCCTGAATCCCTGTGGGCATTATAACTCAGAAAAACATCAAGTTATTCACCCACAGGTATAACGCCACTATTAAGAGTCTATGTAGTGAAGTCATTTCTAGATCCCCCTGGGAGTCCACACAAACAGTTCATCTTTAATCTTATTAGAGTTGAGTTCTGGAGTTGGTTGTCCTGGACTGCAGTACTTTTCTCTGCTCATCTGGATAAGAAAGTCACATTCTGTAACAGGGGTTTTCAAAAGGTGGCCCAAGGGACCTTTGTGACAGATTCTCTGGGGGAAATTGTTTAAAATGAAAAATCCTGGGGCCTATCTACATGTATAGGATCAGAATCTCTGAGAGAGTTCCAGGAATTTGCATTTTGAACAAGCTCCCCCAGTAAACCTTTTTTTTTTCCCGATGTGGATCATTTTTAAAGTCTTTATTTGACTTGTTCTAACACTGCTTCTGTTTCATGTTTTGGTTTTTTGGCTGAGAGGCATGTGGGATCTTAGTTCCCTGACTAGAACTTGAACCTGCACCCCTTTGAAAGGTGAAGTCTCAACCACTGGACTTCCAGAGAAGTCCCTCCCCTAGTAATTCTTAGACACACTCAAGTCTGAGAATCCCTACTGTACTATCAATAGCTGTTTGCCATCCACTCTCTTCCCTGATTTAAATATTGCACCCATTCCACACACACCACCGTGGCTCAGAGGTCCAGGGACTTCAAGGGAGAGGATGACTCCCCAGATTTTAGTGAAACTGGATTGGTGCTGGCCCTTAAGATGACCCCAATCCGCTGTGATTTGGCGTGTGCCAAGCAAATGTTCTGAGCTTAATTTGAAATCTCAGGGACATTCCCACTGACAGATGCCCTGGCCTTTAACGGTTGTTCTGTAGCTTGAACAGTTACTGTGCTGAATAAATAAACATTCTAGTTTCAGAAATCTGTCTCCCATCAATGAGGTTAACATCATTCTTGGTAAAACTGATAGGGTCCTCAAGTCAACATTGCAGAATGGGCAGCCAGGTCCAGGACCCAGACAGGTCCTGACCGCTGATAACACAGGCCGAGAACTACAGTATTCTACACCAGCAGCAAGGACACAAAGATTAAAATGCAATTCGTATACTTTCCCCCTTCTTTTGGAGAGGGAGTTTCAAGAAACATACATACCTGCTTGTGTATACAATCTTCTTCTTGTTTTGCTTATAAATATTTATTTTATAAATAAAGTTAATTATTTTTTGACTATTCTGCAAGGCTTGCGAAATCTCAATTTCCCGACCAGGGACTGAATCCTAACCACTAGACCACCAGGGAACTCCCCTTCAATCTTTGTTTTAAACAGCTGAATGGAGAGAATTGTCGTACTGCTAAGCTGTCAGGGGCTCTCTGCAAAAAAATAAAGTGATAAAGGTGCCATGATGCAGACACAAGGAGGCGGAACTCCCTGGCGGTCCTGAGCTGAAGATGCCATACTTTGGCTGCGTTAAGACTCCATGCTTTCACTGCAGGGCTCACGGGTTCAATCCCTAGTCTGGGAACTAAGATATGCCACTGGGCAGGGCAGAAAAATAATAATAATAATAAAAGATTCAGGGATACAGCTGGGAGCAGAGGACTAGGAGAAACTTCATAAAAGCCACAACAGGAAAGGCTAGCAGCTGGAGGGGCAGGGAAGGAGATGCTCTAGGCAGAGGAGCAGCTGGGAGAGAGGAGAGAGGCGCGGAGCCGCCCAGTGGGCTCGGTGGGAGACGCCCCCTGCTCCTTTCTCTCCGGGCCTGCAGGGATCACCACGGTGCTGACCATGTCCACCATCATCACGGGCGTGAACGCCTCCATGCCCCGCGTGTCCTACATCAAGGCCGTGGACATCTACCTCTGGGTCAGCTTCGTCTTCGTGTTCCTCTCGGTGCTGGAGTACGCGGCCGTCAACTACCTGACCACGGTGCAGGAGCGCAGGGCGCGGAAGCCGCAGGAGAAGGTGACTCCCCGTGAGCAGGCGTGTCTGCAAGGCAGGACGGGTCGGCAGTGGGCCCGGGGCAGGATCGGGTCGGCAGTGGGCCTGGGGCAGGTCTGGCAGTGGGCCCGGGGCAGGTCCGGCAGTGGGCCCGGGGCAGGTCCGGCAGTGGGCCCGGGGCAGGATCGGGTCGGCAGTGGGCCCGGGGCAGGATCGGGTCGGCAGTGGGCCCGGGGCAGGTCTGGCAGTGGGCCCGGGGCAGGATCGGGTCGGCAGTGGGCCCGGGGCAGGATGGGTCTGGCAGTGGGCCTGGGGCAGGATCGGGTCGGCAGTGGGCCCGGGGCAGGATGGGTCTGGCAGTGGGCCCGGGGCAGGATCGGGTCGGCAGTGGGCCCGGGGCAGGATCGGATCGGCAGTGGGCCCGGGGCAGGATCGGGTCGGCAGTGGGCCCGGGGCAGGTCTGGCAGTGGGCCCGGGGCAGGATCGGGTCCGGCAGTGGGCCCGGGGCAGGATCGGGTCGGGCAGTGGGCCTGGGGCAGGATCGGGTCAGGCAGTGGGCCCGGGGCAGGTCTGGCAGTGGGCCCGGGGCAGGATCGGGTCCGGCAGTGGGCCCGGGGCAGGATCGGGTCGGCAGCGGGCCCGGGGCAGGATCGGGTCGGCAGCGGGCCCGGGGCAGGATCGGGTCCGGCAGTGGGCCCCGGGGCAGGATCGGGTCGGCAGTGGGCCCGGGGCAGGTCTGGCAGTGGGCCCGGGGCAGGATCGGGTCCGGCAGTGGGCCCGGGGCAGGTCTGGCAGTGGGCCCGGGGCAGGTCTGGCAGTGGGCCCGGGGCAGGATCGGGTCCGGCAGTGGGCCCCGGGGCAGGATCGGGTCGGCAGCGGGCCCGGGGCAGGATCGGGTCGGCAGCGGGCCCGGGGCAGGATCGGGTCGGCAGTGGGCCCTGGGGCAGGATCGGGTCCGGCAGTGGGCCCCGGGGCAGGATCGGGTCGGCAGTGGGCCCCGGGGCAGGATCGGGTCCGGCAGTGGGCCCGGGGCAGGTCTGGCAGTGGGCCCGGG
Source organism: Muntiacus reevesi (assembly GCF_963930625.1). Taxonomy (NCBI): domain Eukaryota; kingdom Metazoa; phylum Chordata; class Mammalia; order Artiodactyla; family Cervidae; genus Muntiacus; species Muntiacus reevesi. The sequence continues at coordinate 56,972,508 of NC_089267.1, forward strand.
GCAGGTCTGGCAGTGGGCCCGGGGCAGGATCGGGTCGGCAGCGGGCCCGGGGCAGGTCTGGCAGCGGGCCCGGGGCAGGTCTGGCAGCGGGCCCGGGGCAGGTCCCACCTCCTCTGTAAGGCGGGGTCACGGCCCTCCCTCCCCCACTCATTTCACCAGCTGGCCGTGAACAGCAAACCAAAGAATAAGTGAAAATGGTGGGAAACTTACTCTGAGCGACCTCTTTGACTCATTCAAACACTTATTTAGCACCTACTGTAAACTAGCTTCCTGGAAATGGCAACCCACTCTAGTATTCTTGCCTGGAAAAATCCTTGGACAGAGGACCCTGGTGGGCTGCTGTCCGTGGGATCTCAAAGAGTCAGCAGGACTGAATGACTGAGCACCCACACATAGAGGAACTGCTAAGTCAAGTTAACCAAGGTGAGGTCTTTTCAATCTTAGCGGTGTTCCTAGTTCAGTGATAAAGGTAAATGGCAATTCAACATGGCAGGACAAATGATTTATGAACATAGAGGAGTCATAAAAGAAGCTTCCAGAAATGTCTCTTTCCAAGACAATCTTTTTAATAGTTGCAAAATAAAGAATGTCTTGGATGTATTATAATACGATTTATTCCCCTATTGATGGGCAGTGTTTTTTTTCCCATTTTTGGCCACCTTAATAAATGCTGCAATAAACATTATATGTATGTATTATACATAGATAGGTGGATAGATATGTCTGTCTCTTGAAAGTTTATATATGTATATATAAGCTTCCAAGGAAGCACATCCTCCATTCTAGGCAAATTTCCTTCATATGTGAGGTCATACAACTCCCGTAACTTCCCAGATCACCTTCCCTCCCACCTGGTTTCCCCTTCATTCTCCTGTCTGCAGTCCAGTGATTATCTCCTCCAGAAAACTCAGGCTCTATAGAACCTATCCCCACACCTTTCAAGTTCCCACCCCATCTCTCTCTCTGTCTCTCTCCCTCCCCACCGCCCCCCCCCCACCCCACAATAACTGCAAACATTTCTATTAGGGGTCATATCAGAGAACATGGCGATTATCTGATCATAAACCTCCTTGTGGGGCTCGGATATGATTTGGTATTTCCTAACAGTTGATGGGTTACCTGCTCTTTCATTGATAAAATGTATCCAGTGCCACCATCATGATTTCCCCAACCCCTTAAAAGAAAAGACTTCCCTGTAGTTCAAATGATAAAAAATCTGCCTGCAACGCAGGAGACTAGGGCTTGATCCCTGGGTCAGAAACATCCCCTGGAGAAGGGAATGGCAACCCACTCCAGCATTCTTGCCTGGAGAATCCCATGGACAGAGGGGTTTGGTGAGCTACAGTCCAGGGGGTCACAAAGAGTCGGACATGACTGAGCAACTCACACACACCTTGAAAGAAAGCAGGAAAAGGCGATCCCCTCGTCTGTGCAACTTTGTGGGCTGAGCTCGCTTCCGGCGTGCATTTGTGTGTCCGCAGCTTCCCTGCGCCTGCGGGTTGCCTCAGCCACGCGCGGTCCTCCTGGACGGCAGCTACAGTGACGGGGAGGTGAACGACCTGGGCAGCTATACCCCGGAGAACGGAGACAAGCCAGACAGGATGATGGTGCAGCTGACGCTGGCCTCGGAGAGGAGCTCCCCGCGGAGGAAAAGCCAGAGGAGCAGCTACGTGAGCATGAGGATTGACACCCACGCCATCGATAAATATTCAAGGATCATTTTTCCAGCTGCATACATCTTATTCAATTTAATATACTGGTCGATTTTCTCATAAATGCCTGTAATTGTATACCTTTCACATTCTTCTGTATGCACTACAGAAAAAATTGAATGATGAGACATAATTTAAGGTTATGATGAAAAGAAAGTTCCCAGTACCCACCCTTCTCCAGCTTTCCAAAACTACACTGACAAGGCACTTACTGGTTTAATTTACACTTATTAACCACTTATTGTATACACAGCATTATACTCGGTACTGCGGGTACAGAGACACCCGTAGCAACCGATGATAGCTGTTACTGGGATCTCTTAGAAAAGCGCACTGCTTTGCTTTGCTAAGAGAAAAGCACCCTGGGGTGGGGTGGGGTGGGCACTCGGTATTTCAACCTCTTTTAGACTCTAGACGCTTATTCGTGTGAACCATATCCTTTGTGTGAGCGTGACTCTATTCTCTGGACCAGGTGCACCTGGGAAGCCCCTAAAGCTCTTCTGTTGTTCTTGTTTAGTCGGTAAGTCGTGTCCGACTCTTTGTGACCCCATGGCCTGTGTAGCCAGCAGGCTCCTCTGTCCGTGGGATTTCCCAGGCAAGAATACTGGAGAGAGTTGCTGTTTCCTTCTCCAGGGGATCTTCCTGACCCAGGGATCAAACCCACATCTCCTGTATTGGCAGGCGGATTCTTAACCGCTGAGCCGCTCATTTACATGCAGCTAAATCCCCACTTTGACCAAAACTCATGCTTCAGTCTGTAGCCTCCTACCTATTTTATATGCATCTCTTCATGTTGGTTTCATTACAAGGCAATAATAAAATTCCTACTTTATTTACATCTTGTGGTCCCTAAGGTTTCACCTCTTCACAAGAAAAGCTCTTTAGACTGGTACAATGGTTTCTGAGTTTGGTAGGTATTTCCCTGGTAGGGAAACTTTGAAGAAGAGAGTATTTGCAGGCATTTTGTCAGTTTTGTCATAGGGGTAACTAGCCTAGAAAATTTGTGTGTGAGTGTTCCCTGTTTAATAATCACTGCTTCATGAATCTCCACCTTGCAGCATGTCCAAGTTCAAAGTGAAGTTAGTAACGTGATATCTTCACTGATGAACCTGGGATTAGACTGACTTTTTTCTGCATAACCATGGCAAGGAAATATATAATTTGGGACTACCTATAACTTGCTAGGATGAGAAATACATGGTTACTGAATGTAAAAGAGGATGCCAAAATGAAAAAGAAATGGTTACACATCACTGGACATCTCCGTTTATACTCAGTGAATACCAGCATCTTCTGTGAACCAGAAAACAATGACCACTGATGTCAGGGCAGGGGATAAAGGAGAGGGTTCTAATTTGGTGTATTATTTAAACAACATATAGCTATTCATACTATATATCCACGGGATCAACTCCCATCAAACTTATGCATAAAGCATTTGTTTGAAATTCAAATAAACTCTATATACTATTATGTCATTTTTATTCCAAAGCTAATTTGACTGATCCCTATACTAAATAATATCATGTTATTTCTTCATGAGGGCCATACTTTGGTCCTTTAAAAAGAAACCAAATTTTCAGAAAGTCTAATTACAGGGCAATCTCCCATTTTCTTGAAATAAAAAAAAGTTGTTTTTTTTTTTTTAATAGCAAACTCTACTAGAAAAATGTAAAGGAATACAGATGAAATAGTGAAATGTCAACTTTTAATACTAATAATATTTTTAGAACATTACCTTTTTCATGCTTGTTTTATGAAAAAAATTCCAATCAAATTTCACACACATCTTTGCCACTTGCTTCTTCCTCAGAGCAGGACCACTTTGAACCGTCTAGGCGGGTTTCCAGGACACATAATCTGAACTTCCATCCAGTGTTTGGGGAGCTCTGCCATTTGAACCAGCATATAGGATGCTGTATTGTATTAGTCTGTTCAGGCTGCCAGAGCGGAGTCCCATAAGCTGGGCAGCTTAAACAATAGACATTTATTTTCTTTCAGTTCTGGAGGCTGGAAGTCCCAGGTCGAGGGGTTGGCCGGTTTGTTTTCTCCTGAGGTCTGTCTGCTTGGCTGGCAAACGGCCGCCTACTTGCTATCTTCACCTGGCCTCTTTCTCTGAGTACATGCATTCTTGGTGTCTCTTCATCTAGGTGACAGCAGTCATATTGGATTACAGCCCTGCCCTTGCGATCTCATTTAACTGAAGGCCCTATCTTCAAAGAAGTCACATTGTGGGGTGAGAATTTCAAAATACAAATTCTGGGAAGACACGATTTAGCCCATATGCCTATGGGAATTATTCAGCTTCATAACAGATCTGCCGTCATCTGAGGGCAGGAGGAGACGGGGGAGACAGGATGAGATGGTTGGATGGCATCGCCGACTCAGTGACTAGTCTGAGCAAACTCCAGGAGAGAGTGAAGGACAGGGAAGCCTGGCGTGCTGCGGTCCATGGGGTCACAAAGAGTCAGACACGACTGAGCAGCTGACCAACAACAGTGCATGTTACAGGTGTTTACTCTTGATCTTTACAGCACAGTCACACACAGTACTGTTTCTTAGAGTGATCTTTAAAAGGCTTGTTTACATTGATAGCTATGCTAGTGGCATGAAGAGTAAGTTATTGAATTCATGTTCAATGTCTTTGCTACCTTTTCTAGCAATTCTCAGGTGACCTCTACAAGCACGCAGCAGCATTGATTGAGGTGCCAGTACTTCTTCGCTCTCAAAGCGATGTCACTGAGACAGAACTCTGTAATTTGACTTCATAAAAACCTGAATACAAAGCAACTCTCTTTTCTGATAATTTTGGAGAAAACTACCCTTTATCTGTGGTCATCTATAGTACTTAATAAACTTGCTGGCTTGACTAGAGAGTAGAGAGATTTGGTTAATAATGTCTAATTAACAGGCAGGTGTGAGGACTTCCCCACTGGTCCAGTGGTTAAGACCGTTTCTCTGCAGGGGCGCGGGTTCAGTCCCCGGTGGGAGACCAAGATTCTGCATGCCATTCAGTACAGTTTAAAAAAAAAAAGGCCGGTATCACATAAATACTGAACAAATAAGCAAACTGTCACTCACAACACATAAGCATTAATATAAGGAAAAAAATTTTAATAGTCGCACTTTTCCATTTATTCATTTATAATAGTGGCACTTTTTGTATTTACTCATTCATTCAGCAAGTAATTCTAAGCACCTAGTATGTAGCATGCAATGTTCAAGAGCAGTGCTTCTCAAACCGTCTGTGGTGAAGGACCAGTTTGTTTAATTATTTTGTATTTCCAATTCACTGGAGAACTTCACAAACCTAGGTCCGAGCCTGCATTCCACCCTATAGGAATGTGGACTTGTGGGTCTGACCATGGAGCCCAAAACTGTGTGTGAATGTAAGTCATAATGATCACAATAAAACATGCAGAGAAAGAACATTTCATTCTGATTGTTATTTAAAAAATTGTGTTACAACTGAGTGTCTTTGTATGGGAAATCCCAGTATCTGCAGTGATAAGAAAGCTCATTATCCAACAAACACATTAATAATGCTAGAGTAAAACCATTTAGTTCACGTAAGTATTATCACCACTCTGAAGACAAATGGATGCTTTTTACTTTCATATTGTTTAATTTTTATCTACATAAAAATAATTTTATCTATGTATAATTGGGACAAATACTTGTAATTCCCAGAACAGTGCTGACATTACCTAGGAACACGTTAGGAAGGCAGAACACCCCACGCCCAACTCGAATCTGCATGTTAACAACTTCCCCAGGCGCTTCTTACATGCATTCAAGTGAGCAAAGCACCGAACTAGCTTTGCGTAACCATATACCTTTAGTATCATTCACAAAAAGCCATGTAAGAGCTGCATTTATACATGAAACAACTCAGTATTGCATGCTTACTCTATGTGGGAGGAATATTTCCTTTCTTTCTACCTTTTTTGTTTTGGAGGGGATGGTAATTTGTAAAGTTATAAAAAGCAGAAAAAAATCCAGTCATAATTCTATTAGCCATGGGCCACTAGTATTACTTCTCATCTTTTTTTCTACATAGTTTTATATAGTTGCCACCATATTTTATATACAAATTGATATAGGTTCTTTTCCATCACATAGTATGACCATTTTCCTACTAAAAACTCCATTTTGCAGCCATTAAAATCATTCCATACTATGAGTGTACATGGCAATCTTTTCCTTAACACTGGATAAAAAAATAATACTGTGATGAATACTCTTAGGGAAATATTCTTGTCACACTCTAGACTTAATTTCCTCATATTAACAATGAATGTATAGAATGGTTGCTGATTTGAGATCAGTATTCTTATTATATTGAGTAAATAGTGTGCAGTGTAATTCCAAGTTCTCAGCTTTTTAAAACTTTAAAAATCACAAATGAAATTAAACTCTACCTTGTTAATGTTAGTCACTCAAGTTACGTCTGACTCTGTGACTCTCTGTGACACCGTAGCCTGCCAGGGCCCTCTGTCCATGAAATTCTCCAGGCAAGAATACTGGAGTGGGGGTAGCCATTCCCTTCTCCTGGGGATCTTCCCTATTCGGGGATCAAACCCAGGCCTCTTGTATTGCAGGCAGATTCTTTACCATCTGAGCCAACCGGGGAAGCTCAGAACTATACCTTAGTGATTCAGTGGAACAGTAACCCACTCAAACTAGCTTAAGAACACAGGAATCACAGACATGAAGTAAATAAATGGTTGCCTGATGAGTACTGTAACGATTTCAGACAGCTTCTCTTTCTAGGCAGTTACCTTTCCTTTTCTTCAGTGTGATTTGCTTTATTCACTATAAAGACTGTCCTCTGCTCACACATGACATCCACCTCCAGATTCACTGACCTTAAAATCCCAGAGGCCATCGTCCTCTAAATGACCTCACCTCAACTCTTAATCCCCAGGAGAGCTAATTCAAGTGTCTCTCCACCCTTATCAAAAGTCCATCTCAGTTTGTATAGGCCTTCTATTGAGCTAAAAGAGGGTGAGTTGGCCCTTCAGGAGATGTGAAAGGAATTAGAAACAAGAGCCAGACAGAATAAGCTTTTTCCTACTCGGCCTACCCTGCACTCAATAACAGCTGTCTGCAAATGAGGTCAGAACAAGGAGACTTCACAGTGTTAAAAACAAACCACCCACTCCCACAAATAACCAAAACATCAGAAACTGGTTCAACATGAACGTGCTTCTGTACAGGCAGAAAAATGTATTTCTTTGGCAGTGGGAATGGATAAATCAAAGCCACATATTCAGTTCAGTTCAGTTCAGTTCAGTCGCTCAATCGTGTCTGATTCTTTGTGACCCCATATATTAATAGGTAACAAATACAGTTATGACATATTGGGCTGAGGACAGAAAACAAGTTTTATTAGTCAAATTGTTCTTATCATCTTAGAATAAGAAATCTATGCTTTGTGAGTTAATTTCTAAAGTTTTGTAATTATTTCCCCTTGATTTTCTAAATTCTTTTGTTCCAAACTTGGATCAATGAAACAAGTGATATTTAGGCCAGAACTTAAAAAGTGGCAGAGGGCAGGTGGGGTAATAGCATCATCAGAAGCTGGAAAACATGGGCTAAAATCTGATTGGAGAGACTCCTAGAGATAAGGGGCTTCCCAGGTTGACCCAGTGGTAGAGAACCTGCCTGCCACTGTAGGAAACATAAGAGATGTGGGTTCAATCTCAAGGTCGGAAGGATCCCCTGGAGGAGGGCATGGGAACCCACTCCAGTCTTCTTGCCTGGGAAATCCCATGGACAGAGGAGCCTGGCGGGCTACAGTCCATGGGGTCACAAAGAGTTGCACATGACTGAGCACCATCATAAACATCTGAAACAGCTGAGGCTGCGATCTCGGGATTTTCTATTACCAGCTCTTCTTACATACATATTTTTTACAAAAGAGCTTGTCTTAAAAACACACAACCCACCTGAGTGGGTTTTGTGACTCTGGATGGATGGCCAGAAGCTAAAAGCTTTCTAGGACAATGGGAGGTATACCAAACAGTTGCTGTGGGCAACCGCTCCATCTTTGAGGAAACATTAGGCTGAACAATAACTAGCCCCTCACCACTTTCAGAGATTAACGGACGACAGCTTAAAGTTTTGCTAAGATTTCAACTGCACCTAAGTCTACTTCTTCACAGGTGACATCTTACTCCTCTATCAAGCTAAAAGCAAACGAGAATTCTTAGAGTTCAGGGGAACTTAGATTCGCATCAAACTCTTTGAAGCTTCTCATATACAACACATGATCCTCCTATGAGGAATGAGTCAGGTCTGATGACAAGGCTTGAAGTGATGGTTAATCCTGAATCCATATCATTCATAGGCAGCAACAATGCTTGGATCTAGGTTTGGTTATTCCTTAAATAAATTAAGCTCAAGTGGGAAAACATGACGTTTTTGAACTGCTTTCCATTCTCTCGGGTCAAGCAAAAAGGTGTCAGGCATTAGCAACACAACTAATAGATAAAAGTCCAAACTCTCTCAAAGGCAATTCACTGTTTACTCAATGGGGCAATGTCTACTTAGGTTTTTGAGCTAAACAAGAATTTTGTCTATTGAAGACCTTGATTTGATATTTTTTTCTGTTTTGTATTTCTGAGGTTTATTTTTTAAAGTGACTGGATGCTGTGATCCACTATACTAATCAAAGCTCATTTTACATTTTAATCATTGGGAAAAAAAGAACAGATTTGGACTCTATTTTGAAAGCCAGTTCAAACCAAAAAAAACACGGACACTTGTAATTTTTTTCATATGAGGCACTTATTCTCTAGACATTGATAAGAATCTAAAAATCTGCTCTGTTGCATTTAAGCTACTACATGGTATGACTTTGTACTGAAGTTGAAAAAAATTTTTTAAGAAAATTATGTACCTAATTATGTACCTACATCTCATCACGTAACACTTGTCCTGGCATTTCTCAGCATCTGAGACTAGTAAAACACTCATTTTTAAACAAAAATAATTGTTCTTTTTAAATTCTCATATAAATAACATGACATTATAGTATAAAAGCAAAGCAAATCAACATCTGTAATACTGAATAGGAGACTATAATATATACAGCAGAAACCAACACAACGTTGTAAAGAAATTATCCTCTCCAAAAAATAAATTTTTTAAAAAGATTATGTCACAGTGTATTTGGGTAATTGTGCTTTATATTCATATATTTTCAAAACCCCCTATATAGGTTGAAAAAAAACCACAATTGTTATTTGATAAATACATTTATTAACATTATAGATTTTTTCATACATACTTTAATATATGTATGCATTAAAATATTTTTAAAATGACTATGATCTGATGGTAGTAGACTGATTTTACTTGAAAATATTAACTTCATACATATCAAATGCACCATCCTTAACTATATAATTTGTTTGAAAGAGGCTTGCTGAAGTATAAACAAAAATAAAGAAGCAGTTTTTCATACCTTACACACTTATAAAGAGTTGCTAGCTAGCAACAAGACAACTGACTTATTTTACAATGAAAATTTACTTTGATCTTTTGAAGGCTAGTACTACGTAGAACATTTTCCAGAAGACCAGAGATGCTTCAGATAAAAAGTAAGAAATATATAAAATACAACTATCTGAAAGGTTTTCTAAAAAGAACATATTATAAAATTAGACATTCTTTAAGAAGACTTCTCATATCAATTTCTTCTATTCAAAAAGACTGAGATGACTCAGGTATTTTAAAATATTTCAGAAACACTTCCTCAAAAATTTCCAAGACAGCAGCCTTCAGGTGTTCCCTCAAACCCAGTGCTGCTTAAATGAAGCAAATCTTATGAGAAGTTACCACCAACCACAAGTTTTTGGGAGCATGAACCATATCTTCCTCTTTACCTCACCCCCAGTGCTTAGAAGTAGGCTCTCCTTGACAAATGTTCACCGAACTCAACTGTTGAAAAGATCACTACAACTTACTAATAAACAAACAGTCCTCTGGAGGATTGTGGGAAATCGAAACACTCAGTTTATACAAGTATTCATGAACACATGAAAATGTCCTAATTTAACCTAAATGTCCCAGCCCTTATGGGTGTTACAGGAAGAAGCAATTAAAAGGGAAACATTCCTGAATAATTCATAAAATATGAGTAGTTTTTAAAACTAATAGAACCTGAGAATTTTAAGAGGCTAGCTAAATATTAGCGACACTTAATCATTACATAGTATATAGCAACTTAGTAGTGAGAAGTACCACATAATCGTTTTATACAGGTCCCATATTCAGTCAGGCCTGCTTTTAAAATTAAGTCACAAAAGAAAAAACATGTTCAATCTGTTATTAAATTTAACCCATTAATCTGGAGTATATAATTTAGGTCTATTAATTTAACAAAAATAGCTAAAAGTTGGTATTTGAGGAAAAGGCTTTCAGTTCAGCCTGTGAACAGTGAAAGTTTAAAAAGAAACAAAAAACCATGTAATAAAACCTTTTTCCATAAAAACCAAGATACTCAAGCAGGTCCACCTATGTCTCTAGTTTAGGTTAGAAGTTAATTCACTATTTTAAAAGTCAAATTATTTTAAACTTTATACTAACTTAGCTTGGCCTGTTTTTTCTTTCAAATGAGTCAGGTTTTAATGCACTTAAAGGAAATTAAACATACAGAAAAGACAGCGGCTTCAAAGAACACATAATCAGGCAGAGGAGTAACATGCAATCACCGAATCTAAGAGACAGTCAAGTGTCCTTATTCAAACTGATTCTGGGAGAAAAAGTCAGTCGCCCCTTTTCTCAAAATCAAGGCACAAAATTCCATTTTGAAAAAGTCTTACTCATGTGTCAACCTCCTAAAAATACTCATCATTTACATATATAGAGTATATGTATATACATATATATATATATATAAAACCCTTTTTATCTAGAAGTGACACTGTTCTCCTGTAATTGAGTGGTTCTCCATTTATCCTCCAAATAATCTTTGGAGATTTAATCTAAAATGTGAGGCCCAGTCAACACAATGATAATTTAAGCTAAGTATAAACATTTATGAAAATTTAGCCCATTACAAACATGCCACTGAAGTATGAGGATAAAGAAAGACCTTAGTTCCAAAAGGAAAAACTACCATTACAAAGAAGTGGGTTTCCCTGCTGAAACGGTAAAGAATCCGCCTGCAATGCAGGAGACCTGGCTTTGATCCCTGGGTCGGGAAGATCCCCTGGAGAAGGGAACGCACCCCACTCCAGCATTCTTGCCTGGGAGATCCCATGGACAGAGGAGCCTGGAGGGCTGCAGTCCATGTGCCGCAGAGTCTGCACGTCTGAGCAAATAATACCTTCACAAAGGAAGTAGTCTCCCCAACTCTAACTGCAGTGAAGATGAGCTACAGTTGTTCCTCTGGACAGGAGATTTTGACTCAGCATTTATTTACGTATTTATTTACACACTTTAATGTAATGTGGCTCAGTTAACTCACTAGTAAATAAAAACGAAGAGGGGATTTTAAAAGTCTGAAATATAAAGAATAAAGTCTGAATTATACTAAATAACATAAAATGTCAGGGTGAGATCTAGGGGGAAATGGAATTCTCCAGGCAAGAATACTGGAGTGGGTAGCCATTCCCTTCTCCAGGGGGTCTTCCAGACCCAGAGATCTACTCTAATTTTTAAAAATGAGACAAAGAATGTCATGGAGGATCGAGTTCTAAAAGCTGATACAAGGAGTAAGAAGAGAGGCCTGCACAGGGGACAGCCTTAAGGCTGGATACTAAAAGAAAGCAAACTTCAAAACAGCCAGAACCCCCAGTGAGGACAGACCACTGACGCATCATGGGCACTGCTAAGTCCCTTTCTCAGTGTTTTCAATTCAGAGGCTTGAAGTTTTCTTCCAGGATAAGATCTGATTATATGATGTACGTCTAAGAGAGCCAGTTTTTGTTATACAGGATGGACAGGCAAACTTGATCTTACAAAGGGGCGGACAGTAAATATTTTAGGTGTTGCAGGTCACACAATTTGCTCTCTGATGCTCTTTCTTCCTGCGCCCTTTAAAAAAGAACAGCTCATTTTCAGCATGCTAGCCGTAAACAATCAGGCTGCTTGCCAAATCAGGCCCGTCTGCAGACGGCAGATACAGAAGGAAAGCATTCTTAAATACTAACTCTCCTCTCAAATCCCCTCTCCTTCTTTTAACTTTAAATAACTTCAGATAAAAGACGAAATAGAGGTTTAAAAGACTATAAGGATAAGGGATCAAATCTAACTTTCCAAATGAGAAGCGGAAGTCTCAGAGCATACAAGCTGACTTGCTTACAGCTGAGACCAAATGCTCACTTTGCTCTCTTTCCCCCTTCCATTTTTGGAATGCTTATGGCTCAAATTTGAGGACTCCCTTTAAAATAAAGACTCGTGGACCTTTACTATATTCACAGCTTAATGTATTTGTTTTACTGGATACTTTTCACATTCTTTTATCATGATAAAGAAAGTCACACCAGGAAAAACTAATATAATACTTCTTAGTTTATACTAGCATGGGGCTTAAGGAGGCTTAGAATTCTGTCCCCTAAATTTAATAAAATACTGAGTTTACTCAGGCTGGACAGGCTGGCTTCTGAGGAGAAGCCTGAACAGGGCTGCTGGGTAAAGGGGACCAGTTCCATGACATTAACATTCAAGATAAGCAGACATCACTCCCCTCACCATATTCCTCTAGGGCACCTGGGGCCACGACGCCAAAACCTCACAGGAGGAGTCTACTCCTACCCAGCTACCATTTTCCCTATTACAATAATATGGAATGAGAAATAGCACTTCAATGCCACTTCTCAGAGTAAGTTATGTACAAAAAAGAACATTTTCATTTGCTTTCAAACGGTAACGTAAGCTCATTCTTTGCACCTGAGTTTCTAGTTATTTCCCACACCACTTCTGATTAAAAGCCTACTTTTATTATCAATGAAGACAGTCTCTAGACCAAAACAGATACAGATATTCCAAATGAATCTTCCCTAAATTTAGAACGGGAATTTTTAAACAACTTTATAGAACAGTGTTACCAATACCAAAAATATCTTTCATGTGCCCATTATGAATATAAGGCCCGAAATCTCTTGGATCTTTTAAAATACATTCACACACCATATGGCTTTATAAAATATTATCACCGATAAACCATGTGTCATCCAGGTTGTTTATGAAATGCCAGCTCTGAAAGGTTACAATTTCATCAGCCACAGATTTGCGAAATTTTCACTCTAGATATGAGGTGAGGTAATATGTTTTTTCCACACCGTGTCCTCACCTTTCAGGTAAGAGGAATTTGACTCCTTTAAGACTGAAAAACAAGCCATGCCCTCCTCGCTCATTAAAAAACATTACAGGAAAAAAATCATCACTTCTTCTGAATGATCTGTAAGTAGCTCCTAAACCCTCCTTTTATTCTACTGCATTTAAAACTCTTCTTCTTGAAGTTTCAATTTGAAGTCCTCTCTGATTCTTTCCAGCAACTCTGGTTTAAAAATAACATCCAGTGCAGTCATCGCCAGAGCTTTGGCTGTTCTCAAAGTGTAGAACTGAGCTTCTTGTGATCCTAAGCAGGAGAGAAGTTAAATAAAGGTAATTTCATGTGTATTACAACTAATTTATTCATTTTCAGGTTAGCTCTCAATATCTAAATTGCCTCTCCAACTGACCACCACCATATAGTTTATTTCCTGGGGTGTTCGGTAAAGAAGTGATAATGGGCTAAACTAAGCATGTAGAAAGGCAGCTATTACTACAGAAAGAACGCATGTCAGAACATCAGCTCTCACCTGCAGCTTCAGTGTACTGTTCTGTATGATTCAAGGCATTAGATCCAATGTAAAAATACGGATGAATCCCGGGAACCACAAAAGAAACATTTCCAAAATCGGTAGATCCTTGGAAAGGTAAGACACATCATGAATTTTTAATTGCTAGTCCAAAGGAGCACGTGTATCTTAATATACCTTATATACACCTGACCTGATTTACAACTCCCTCCCTTCCAGAAATTCTCTACCCTTCTGGGCCCACTCTCTCCCGACTGGCTTTCTCTACGACTGCCTCTCCAGTCACTTCTGGCGCCCGTCTCCAGAGCGCTGGCGACCCCGAGGGCTTCATCTCTGGGTTCCTCCTTCCTCTGTGTCCTCAGGCAACCTCCTCAACACTGAACCTGTGTCTTCAATCACCTCTCACGTGTTGACAACCCCCAACTCTCGACCTAGACACCTTTTGGAATAGGTTACTGGACAGCTTTCCTTAGAAGTCCTGTGAACACCTCAAATTTAACAAATGAATAACTTATACCAACCCACCCTATTTCAGCCTGCTCTTTCCCTTGAACTCTTGTCTCGTTGAATGACATCCACACCCTGTTTTTACCTCCAAGTCTCCCAGTCTACTCATCAACATCCACTGTATTTTAGGAGATACATTTCTAACATGGAAACATATTAGCAATAATCTCTTAAAAGGAGAAAAAATTGAAAATAACCTGATATACTTATGAGTGTTTAAATTCTAATAGTTGTTTGTTATTTCTCAGAAACTGAAAATGTCCCCATGTAACCAAGTCCTTAGTAACCTGCTTACTGATAACTGAGAATGAATTAAAATTCGATTTCCCCTTTAAGTAGCTTACTTAAAAATTAGAACTAAGCAAATTTAAACACTAGAAACACTTAGACTATAAAGCCAAGAGTAGGTTGGCTGTTTCTGAAAGCAAATCTGTTCCCATGACATCCTACATTCACTGAAGGGTTCTTTAATGTCTTTCTCCTAACCATTAAGTTTGTAAAAAAGTGTCATTAAAAAGCATAAGCAATACCTCCCCCAACCTCCAAAGCTGTTAGGCAAAACCATTTAACCTTGGATAGTACTTCCCTTCCTCAAACAGCATGGCATGTTTGAAAGAACTTAATTACCTGAAGGGCCACTGAACATAGCATCTTCTGAAATGAAGTCTATTCCTAGCTTTTTTCCGTTTTCCACATAAGCTTTCCACAGACTCTTATTGGGAAGAACATTGTAATAATCATGTGCTCCACTGTCAATTTCCACCTAATAAAATTATAACACAAATTTAAAATTAAGAAACTTGAACTCACGATCTAATTTTCAAACCAGCACTGGTTCTCTAGCAGAAATTAGTTTTAAAAGGAGGCACCTACCCTTCAGGATATAAACCCTCAAACCTTTACTTTAAAAAAAACACATTTTTCTCTGACGAGAGGTCCCAGGACCCTATCTCCTTTACGCAATCCATGCGCCAAAGCACACAAGGCCGCCGAGCTCTACCCACCAGCAAGTCTCAAGGTCAGCCCCCTAAACCAGGAGTGGGGCGGCCGGGAACCCCACTTTAACCGGCACCCCCGAGTACCGCTGATGCAGGCGGTCCCAGCGCCACGTAAGAAGCACTGCTCCAGGCTAGAGCCCCTAAAAGACAAATCAAGGTTCACTAATCTTCAGTATACAGACTGACCCTGATACCACTACCTCATCTGAAAGGTACAGCGCACTTTAAGAGAAAGACAGAAGATCCACAGTGTGGCGGGGTTGACTATGGTCCTCATTTATTAATTTCAGTGCATTAAGATGCAGAAGCAGTTTACATGTGCCCAGCTAAGAGGATTTACAGATTTAGATTTGATTAAATAAAAAACGGGCCATATTCCCACAAACTAAAGACAATTCCAATAACATTAGCAAAAACCAATTATAAAATGGCAGAGATATTATTCTACTCTTAGCAACATCTACGTTAGAAACAATGAAAATCTAAACATACTAAGTCACACAGCTGTGTCTGACTCTCTGCGACTCCAAGGAATTCTCCAGGCCAGAATACTAGAGTGGGTAGCTCTTCCCTTCCCCAGGGGATCTTCCCAACCCAGGGACTGAACCCAGGTCTCCCGCATTGCAGGTGGATTCTTTATGAGCTGAGCTACCAGGGAAGCCCAACAGATACTGTAAGTCATCAAAAACATAAAAATTATTTAAAGACTATTTAAATATAAGAGGAGATAAGCAATCTAGCTGATAAGATATTTAAAGTAATAATCATAAAGATGTTCAAAGAACTCACGAGAAGAATGGATGAATAGAATGAGAAATTTTAAACAAAGAGTTGGAAAATATAAAAAATAACTACACAGAGCTAAAGAATACAGTAACTGAAATAAGAAATACACGAGAAGAAATCAACAGTAGATTAAATGATACCGAGTAACAGATGAGCAAAGTAGTGATAATCACTCAAGCCGAGAAGAAAAAAGAAAAACTTTTTTTAAAAAATGAAGACAGTTTTAAGAGCCCTTTGGGACAACATCAAGAGTATTAACATTTGTATTATAGGGATCCCAAAAGGAGAAGAGAGAGAAAGCAGCAGAGATCACACTTGAAGACATACTAGCTAAAAACTACCCTAATCTGGGAAAGTAAACAGACGTCTAGTCCAGGAGACACAGAGAATACCAAACAGATTCAACCCGAAAAGGACCATGCTGTCATTAAAGAGCAAAAATTAAAGATGAAGACAGAATATAAGAAGCAAAAGAGAAAAGCAACAGGTAACCTACAAGGAAATTCCCATAAGGCTATCAGCTGACTTTCCAGCAGAAACTCGGCAGGCCAGAGGGAGTAGCACGATATACTCAAAGTGACGGAAGGGAAAACCTACAACCAACAATACTCTGCCTGAGAAAGCTTTCATTCAGATTTGAAGCAGAGATCACAAGTTTTACAGACAAGCAGAAGCTAAGAGTTCAGTATCACAAAGCCCCAACTTTCTAAGAAATGTCTAAAGGACTGTTTAAGCAAAAAAAAAAAAAAAAAAAAAAGGCCATGACTAAAAATATGAAAATTACAAAAGGAAAAATCTCATTGTCAAGGGTAGATACATGGTAAAAGTAGAAGATCAACCACTTTAAAGCGAGTAGGGAGGTTAAAAGACAAAAGTAGCAGAATCACCTGTAACTACAGTAAGGAGTTAAGGGACACACAAAAGAAAAGGGTGTAAATTATGATGTCAAAAGCAGTAACCGTGACGGGAGGAATAGAGACAAAAGATAGGTGTGGCTGATTTTGCCGTCAAGTTGCCTTCACAGCGGCCATACAGAGCAATTCTAAAAGCATAACTGCCAATAAGGAAAAAGATAGCGTGCAGAAAGGCAGGGATTCTAGCTTAGCAATACCAGTTCTTCTGAGTCCTATGTGATAAGACCACTGTGGTCTTCCCTATGCGAACACCGCGTAAAATAAATAAGAATGAAAGACTTTCAAATCAACTGATTTTTGCAAATTCAAGACACTGCCAAACGCAAGAAAGGCAAAATTAGGTTCTAATGTAACTTAATATCAACAGTCCCAGCCCACATATATGCTTCTGGTCATAACTTAGATTAACTCTTAAAAGCTCTTACTGTGCACCCAGTGGCCAAAGCTGCAGCTCTGAAGCAATCTTCTGCCTTTTTGGTCAAAACTGGAAGCTCTTTCATTGAGGGTGCACGGAAGTAATAGATTAACTCAGAATAAGAGGGAATGATATTGGGTTTTACACCACCATTTTTTATTATACCTATAAAAAGAACCAAATTACTGGAATTGAACTTGGAGCTTGGAGACCATTCCTTTAGTTTAAAAACAGCCATATACAGAAAAATAGTTTAAACTTATTACCTTCACATAGATACCAATCAAAGATTTTGATGTTATACAACAAGTTTCTATGCATAGTGTGACATTTTCTGGCTAACAGGAAAAATAAAATAACTGTCTATATGTACTTTAGCCTGAGGAATTTACATGATGTTAATAAATTATTATTCTTGACTAAAAAGAAACTGTCAGAAATTTTTATAAGTATTGTTAGCCTTCTGGAAGAGACTTTTATTTCAGGGGGCTTTCTTATAGTTGTATATTTTGTTAAACTTTTGACATAAGGAAAAACCCCAACGGTATGAGGTTCTATAATTACCCTCATATCTTAGGAATCCCATTTTAAATGGCATTTGGCTCTGGGAAAATATTTGAAGCTATTTTTATGTCAATAAGAAACCAATACAAATGAAAGATCAAAAAGTATACTCTCAACTGTCAAAACAAATGCATTTATTTGGAACTACACTGGGAAGGAAGATGTATCCATTCAAAATAATAACTAAAATAAATAAGTAAAGCCTAATATTTTATGACCTGATTTTTTTTAAAAGTATTTTTACATATTCATGGTTGGTCCTTTTAAAGAAACTAAAGTAGAAAATTGGTAAAAGTGCAGTTACTAATTTCAGAGTACAGCAAAAGCGGGTAAAGAACAGATGTGAAGTATAATAATTTCCCAAAGCATAAGGAAATAAAACTAAAAAATAAACCTGCAACTTCAAGGCAGCACTTTATTACTATACTTACATTAAGGTGCCACACATAATTTTTAATTGTGCATAATACTTTTACTTAGGGTTAACAGCACTTGAGTATATAAAACCAGTAACCATCACTTTTTTTAAAGTGAGACAATGAAATTTTGTTATCAAGAAACAGGATAACTGGGAAATCAAGTTCTAACTTTCAAATACCAACAGAAAGAACAGAGATCCTTACATAAAAACATCAGTTTTAATACTCAAAATGACCATTCTATTTATGTACAAATAATCTTAGCCACACGTAAACAAACATCTACTATCCTGCCCCAGGAATTTCTGAAAATGTTAAAAAATTTTTTGAATATTCATAGAGTACGTAAAATGTTCCCAGATGTTTTTATTACATTTAGAAAAACTTTTGTACTTATTTTAAACCCAATTGTTTTTCATCAGAGTCTATTAAAGAACTGTGTTGCACTCGGCTATATTGAGCGCCGTCTATACCCAAAGCATCTGACATGTGTACCGTGAACTCTCCAGGCGGGCTTCAGCTGCTGTCTCAGCACGGACAGATTGGTGTACGCGAGGACGGCAGCATCCAAGGCGTTCAGCCCTTCCCAGGGATAGGCGGCGGCGTGAGACGCCTTCCCGTAGAACTTCACAGTCACACTAGGAGACAGAACATCGTCAGGAATGGCTTTCTCTGTGTCACTAAACAGAGAAAATCCAGTTATTATTCAAAAGTAATTCACACGGCCGGAGTTTTTATTTGCAAATTATCTGCAGCAATAAGGTAGCGATTTACATATCCTAGTTCTAGTTTATATGTAATCCAGGAACTAAGACAAAGAAGGCAGTCCAAAAAGAATTGTGCTCAACCTCCTCTTCAAATTAAATCTGTACACCATTACATTTAAATAAACAATCCAATACTGTATTAACTGCTGGTATTACAAAAAAAAGATGGCTCCTGTCTTCTACGCTGTATTGTGACAGTTCTATATCAAAGGTCTGCAGAAACTCAGATAATCTGTCTCATGGGCGCGGAAAGGTCAGGGAAAGACACAAAGGAGGTCACATTTGTGTGTGTGTGTGTGTGTGTGTGTGTGTGTGTGGTTTTATTTATTTATTTATTTTTTGGCAGAGCCAGCCAGCTTGTGGATTTTTAGCTCTCTGAGTAGGGATCAAATTCTGTGACCTCAGCAGAGGGTGCACAGTTCTAACCAGTGGACTGCCAGAGACTTCTCAGGATATAATATTTGAAATGGGTTAAGAAAACCTCTAAAAATCAAATTAAACTCACAGTTTTATAAAATACTCTTGCTTTAAGTCAGCTGTTCCTGACCAATACTTTATTAACGTTCCAGAATACCCGTATCACTAATGCCTTAAAATTTTATACATTGTTTTCCCATTTTCAAATAGTTCTCGCCCTAGTCTAACTACTCAGATACAATAAAAAACAAATTTCAAGGGATTAGATCTGATACACAGAGTGCCTGAAGAACTATGTACGGAGGTTCGTGACATTGTACAGGACACAGGGATCAAGACCATCCCCAAGGAAAAGAAATGCAAAAAGGCAAAACAGTTGTCTGAGGAGGCCTTACAAATAGCTGTGAATAGAAGAGAAGCAAAAGGCAAAGGAGAAAGGAAAGATATTCCCATCTGAATGCAGAGTTCCAAAGAAAAGCAACGAGAGATAAGAAAGCCTTTCTCAGCGATCAATACAAATAGAAGAAAACAACAGAATGGGAAAGACTAGAGATCTCTTCAAGAAAATTAGAGATACCAGGGGAAGATATCATGCAAGGGTGGGCACAATAAAGGACAGAAATGGTATGCACCTAACAGAAGCAGAAGATATTAAGAAGAGGTGGCAAGAATACACAGAAGAACTATACAAAAAAGACCTTCACGACCCAGATAATCACGATGGCGTGATCACCAGAGCCAGATATCCTGGAATGCGAAGTCAAGTGGGTCTTAAGAAGCATCACTACGAACAAAATTAGTGGAGATGACAGAATTCCAGTTGAGCTATTCCAAATCCTAAAGGATGATGCTGTCAAAGTGCTGCACTCAATATGCCAGTAAATTTGGAAAACTCAGCAGTGGCCACAGGACTGGAAAAGGTCAGTTTTCATTCCAATCCCAAAGAAAGGCAATGCCAAAGAATGCTCAAACTTCCGCACAATTGCACTCATCTCACAAGCTAGCAAAGTAATGCTCAAAATTCTCCAAGCCAGGCTTCAGCAATATGTGAACCGCAAACTTCCAGATGTTCAACCTGGTTTTAGAAAAGGAAGAGGGGTGGGGGGATCAGGATGGGGAATACATGTAAATCCATGGCTGATTCATGTCAATGTATGGCAAAAACCACTACAATATTGTAAAGTAATTAGCCTCCAACGAATAAAAATAAGTGGGGGAAAAAAACCCAACATTAAGAATGAGGCAAACAATACTACAAATAAAAAAAAAAGAAAAGAAAAGGCAGAGGAACCAGAGATCAAATTGCCAACATCCACTAGATCATCAAAAAAGCAAGAGAGTTTCAGAAAATATCTACTTCTGCTTTATTGACTATGCCAAAGCCTTTGGCCATGTGGATCACAAAAAACTCTGGAAAATTCTTAAAGAGATGGGAATACCAGACCACCTGACCTGCCTCTTGAGAAACCTGTATGCAGGTCAGGAAGCAACAGTTAAAACTGGACATGGAACAACAGACTGGTTCCAAATAGGAAAAGGAGTATGTCAAGGTTGTATATTGTCACCCTGCTTATTTAACTTATATGCAGAGTACATCATGAGAAACACTGGGCTGGATGAAGCACAAGCTGGAATCAAGATTGCCGGGAGAAATATCAGTAACCTCAGATAGGCAGATGACACCACCCTTCTGGCAGAAAGCAAAGAAGAACTAAAGAGCCTCTTGATGAAAGTGAAAGAGGAGAGTGAAAAAGTTGGTTTAAAGCTCAATATTCAGAAAACAGGATCATGGCATCCAGTCCCATCACTTCATGGCAAATAGATGGGGAAACAGTAGAAACAGTGATAGACTTTATTTTCTTGGGCTCCAAAATCACTGCAGATGGTGACTGCAGCCATGAAATTAAAAGACCCTTACTCCTTGAAAGAAAAATTATGACCAAACTAGACAGCATATTATAAAGCAGAGACATTACTTTGCCAACAAACGTCCGTCTAGTCAAAGCTGTGGTTTTTCCAGTAGTCATGGGTGGATGTGAGAGTCGGACTATAAAGAAAGCTGAGCACCAAAGAAGCGATGCTTTTGAACTGTGGTGTTGGAGAAGACTCTTGAGAGTCCCTTGGACCGCAAGGAGATCCCACCAGTCCATCCTAAAGGAGATCAGTACTGGGTGTTCATTGGAAGGACTGATGCTGGGGCTGAAACTCCAATACTTTGGCCACCTGATGCGAAGAACTGACTCATTTGAAAAGACCCTGATGCTGGGAAAGATTGAAGGCAGGAGGAGAAGGGGACGACAGAGGATGAGATGGCTGGATGGCATCACTGACTCAATGGACATAAGCTTGAGTAAACTCCGGGAGTTGGTGATGGACAGGGAGGCCTGATGTGCTGCAGTCCATGGGGTCGCAAAGAGTTTGACAAGACTGAGCGACTGAACTGAACTGAACTGAAGGTTTAGAGAAAGGATTGAATATTAAATAGTTATTTACAAAGATGACTTGCTTAGATGATACTTTTTAAGACTGAATAATAATACCCACGTGTAAATTAATAAAAAGTCACTTAGATTTTTTTTTAATGAGTAGATTCAGGAGGCTCATGACATTTCTTTACTGATTCCAAACATTCAGTTAGCAAAACAAAAACAAGTAACAGCATTCAAGTAAAATACATTTAAAAAATTTTAGAAAAAAAAAAAATTTTAGGATACTCTTTATTTCTTCAATATATCTTATCACCCTCACCCAGAAACTGGAATTTTAACAAAACTACTGATAAATATTATAAAATGGAAAAGGATATCCTTTATGAAAAGGATTCTAGCACTATTTTTTCTAGGATTCAAATCTATGTACAATTAAAGCACAATAAACTACAGGAAAAGAAATGTTAATGCTTGTTTTGTATTAGTATTAGTATTTTAGGCTTAAAAACATTCAAAAAGTGATATGGAATCATATTCAAGACATACTGTTTAATTTAAAAAGCAAGAGCAAGATCAACAATATATTTAGAAGAATATTTTTTGGGGGAATCCTCCTTTAAAATTTAGTTTATACAAGTACCTATTTTATGGCTATAAATATACCCTAAATGCTCTGGTAAATATATAGCTCCAGAAAAGGACTGGATGTGAGGGAGGTGAGTAATAGGGACACAGTGCTTTATTTATTGTTACAGATTTTTAGAATAAATAGATGAGTAATTTTTTTTAAATTTAATTTTTGTTCTTGTTCTTTTTTCCACCTTAAAAGATGGCCAATGAAAATCTAAGAAGTCAGATACTAAGAAAAGGCCTGAGGCCAAAAGGGCTGACTTCAGGATCAAGCCAATAAGCCTACCTAACCCTAAATCCTAGAAGGCTAATGGACTGGGACGCCTGCCTGCAGCCACTGACCCCTTCTAGCCAGAGACATTGGCAGAGATTTCCAATCTCTAAGGTTTTCCAGAGGTGTACTGCTATACATCATCCCTGAAACCAAAGATGGAAGACTCCTCCTCCTGTCACAACACCAAACCCTAGTGATAAGGCCAAAGACACCAGGACAGTTAAAATACTCACCCTCTGAAAACAAGGGATGCAGAGAGAGGCAGGATAACTGAACTATCACTGGCATGGCCGGCCTGGTCCCTCTGTTCCTCTCTAGCTACTGCAGAGAATGGAGGGTTTTCCTGAAGCACCTGAGCAGTGGCTCCTTGGAACCAGACTACTAACTAACCATTAACTATTACGGTTGAAACATCTGATGTAAAAATTTAAACCACTTCAATGATGCACCCTGATACAAAAATAAGTGAATAATAAGAAATCTCTTTCAACTTGATTACTCACTCATGTTCAGCAACGTCAGGTAGATAAGCGGCATTCTCTTGAGATGGATGGGCCATAAAAACAACATCAAGATTTTTGAAAGCCCCGGCTTCAATTAAATCAATTTTGCCACCACCATCTTCTTCTGCAGGGGTTCCCAGGACAATCACCTAGAAAGAAATACCTGTGTCAGAGGTACAAAAATTCCTAGTAGGAAATGTCAGTCAGATTTCCTTGCATATATATTCACAATCTATATCAAACTATGAAGAGAGATTTTGTTCTCTGACTCTTAAATAATGCAGTGGGCGTAAATCTATGGTGCTAAATTAATCACAAACTTGCAGTTGACATTATTATACCAATTTATTGCAAAGTATGTACTAAAACCTCTACAGGAAATTTTTCCCAATCTTCTAACGCAATTTTATATAACTAATGTCAAAGATGAAAAAAGACAAGTACTATATACTAAGTCCCTCAAAATTATTTAGGACTGCTCTCTTAAAGCTTTTATTTAATGTATATGTATATAATGATTCATAATCACTTTACTGGTAGGAACTTTCTAGCTACTGACTAGCTATCCTCACAACAACCCTGTGAGGTAGGTAAGAGACCCCGTCATCATTTTAAGAAAGATGGTTTGGAGGTAGGGAGTGAAGTGTCTTGCCCCAGGTCACAGAGCAAGTCTTAAGGCAGAGCTGGGATGAGATATTTTGACCTTCAGGCCTGACCTTTGTTTCTTTACTAAACTACCTCTGTAAAAGGTCTTAACACATTAATCCTTTATGAAAAGTATTAAATAAGTCTTAATACCACGGTTAGAGACGGCCAACTGTTACACAAACTTACTAATTCGATTCCACCAGCTCAACCAGGCAGATTTATTGGTCACCAAACACCTAATTAAACAAAAGAGAACTTTACAGAATAAACATTTTACTTCGATATTTAAACTTTAACTTCTTCAAACAATTTTTTAAAGTAAAGAAAAATTATCTATAAACAACTAATACACTTTCAAGGTCGTGTGTAAGAACACAATGAAAAAAGCTGGAAAAAGTCTTGGCTTGCAAAGAGAATCAACATAAACTCCGTTTTCAGGTAAGATAGATAACCTTCTAATTCTGAGTATTACGGTTCAAAATCAGAAGTGTGTATATTTCCAGGCATTCAAACTCTTATATT
Source organism: Muntiacus reevesi (assembly GCF_963930625.1). Classification (NCBI taxonomy): domain Eukaryota; kingdom Metazoa; phylum Chordata; class Mammalia; order Artiodactyla; family Cervidae; genus Muntiacus; species Muntiacus reevesi. The sequence continues at coordinate 56,996,829 of NC_089267.1, forward strand.
AAGCTGCTTTTTACTCTTAACCTTTGACTCAAGAAATCTGACGACTTTTCAGGTTAAATCTTGCTGACTTCTCTGAACCTTTCATAAACCTGGTTTAAAGTTAAACCTCTCCAGTGTTTCATGCAACAGCAAAGGACACCTCCTCCCCGAAACAAAACAAAATCCTAGCCAGATGAAAAAACAAAGGCCCAGTCAGAGGCAGAAAAGAGAAGGCAGCTAAACAGAAAAAACCACAAAAGATGGAGCTGTTAGAATAAAACGGAAAGGTTACTGGCGCTGGGGAAAAAATGGGCTAAAGAATATAAAATATAACACTAGTCTTCCCTTAACCAGAATGGTGTTGACTGTATCTTAGTTCACAACATGAAGAATATACCATCTGGAAAAACAGAGTAACACAAGATTAAACTTGCCTTATGGCTAACATAAACAACATTTCCCTGTTTAATTTCGAGTTAATTTCTTTAAATCGCGAAATAAACCATAAGACTTAAGGATCAACTCATCTATGTTCTTAATGGTCACTCTCCTCCCATTTTCTGTATACTTCTAGAGGTTTTGTGGTTCTAACGGGTGAACATTTCGTATCCAAACTCCAATGATTCGAATCACAACAGCTTCTAGAACTGCCACAAACAAAAAAATGTTTTGGAGTCTAACAAAAGAGGGCCTGCAGGTTTCCCTGCAATAACTGCTTCCTTCTAGAGATTGCACAACCTTGCCAGCCAATTGCGATCGCCCGTTACCAAAAATAAGCCATCACGGAAACCAGGCTTGGTTCTAAGGTTCTTTCCTAAGGGAGAAGGTCGACTCAATTGTTTACAACTGCACAGGAGAGAAAAAGCAAAAATCTGCAAACTGTCGCCAGGTCGGCAACTCATGCATACTGACTTTGATGCAGGGGCTCCGCCCAGTCTGGCAAAGGCCAGGACTGGAGCGCGGTCTCCGACGCCGGCCCCGGGTGCGAAGGGACTGATGCGCGCGAAGCGCCAGCGGCCGCCCCCCTCCGCTAGGTCCGGACTGGGCGGGCAAGGGCAGCCCTCTCCCGGGTCCCAGCTCACCTTCACCGGCAGAGGCAGCCCGGCGAGGCTCTCCAGCGCCCCCTTCACGCCCAGGGCGGCCGCCGCCCCGACCTCGGCGATGAGGTTGTGGCCGCAGGCGTGCCCGAGGCCGGGCAGCGCGTCGTACTCGCAGAGGAAGCCCAGGTGCAGCGGGCGCGGCGCCGCCCAGCCCCCCGGCGACCCCCACTCGGCGCGGAAGGCCGTGGCCAGCTGGTAGTGCGGCTGCACCGCCCACGCCCCGGCCGGGGCCTCGCTCCGGAAGAAGCGCGTCAGCACGCCGTGGGCCTGATGCTCCTCGTAGGCCAGCTCGGGCGCGCTCCAGATGGCGCGGCTCAGGGCCCCCAGGCGCTCGGCCGCCGCGTCGATGCACTCCGCGGCGCGCAGCTTCAGCAGCTCCAGCTCGGAGACGCTGGCGCAGGCACCCCCTTCCACCGGCCGCTCCTCTCCGGGCCGCATCGTGCCCACAGCCGCTGGCCGGTCAGCAGCTCTCCCCCTGGACCGCCGGCTGGCTCGCTCCCGGGCCCACCGAGCCTGCGGACCCGCCCGGCGCCCGCGGAGGTCGTCGCCACCGCTCCCGGGAGGCCGCCCCGAGTCCCCGGCCCCGCCTCCAGAGCCTCGCCCGCAGGTGCTCCGCCCTTCCGCGGCCCGCAGGTGCTCCGCCCCCGGTCGGCGGGGGTGGTCCCGGCGACCCTGGGTCCCCGGGGCCGGCCTGACAGCCGATCTTTGCCCTAAGGGCATCATTCCTTGCCCGGCGCTGCATCTGTCCACAGAAGCAGAATGGGGACGGCGAATAGGAATCAGAGCAGGCCCAGTGAACATTTGTTGTTTGCAGTCGATAAGCCGTGTCCGATTCTTTGCGACCCGGTCGACTGTAGCCCGCCGGGCTCCTCTGTCCACGAGACTTCCCAGGCAGGAATGCTGGCGTGGGTTGCCGTCTCCTTCTGCCGGGGGTCTTCCCGACCCAGGGGTCCAAACGCAACCCTCCCCCGCCCCCGCCTCAGCCCCGCCGCGCGCTGCTTTGCAGGTGGATTCTTCATCGCTGAACCAGCCGGGGGTCAAGTGCAACACAGTCCGCCTGAAAAACCAGCTCTCCCTAAAACAGGAATAAGCCACTCTGTTTCTAGAATAGCAATACAAATTTATACAAGGTTTTTAGTTCATAAAACTGGGTGCCGATATAAATGGTTTGCAAAGAACCCCGGTCTGTAGACTACGAACTTCACTCTTCCGTTTGCACTTTCTTCTCCTTGAGGTTTCTGTGTAACAGAAAAGCTGAAACTACTGTACATGGCTTTCTCATTAGAATCAGAACTTACTAACGACTGGAACAGCGCCTGGAATGCAGAAAGCACTAGGTTTGTATTCCCTTCATAGTCTATTTGAGTAGAGTAGAATTAGAATTAAGAATTTAAAATGAGGTTTTGTGGTTTGTTTTTTAAGCGCAAAACAATGTTAATTAAAAGATATTTGGTTATATATACTCATACTACTTTGTTGATTTGACTTTTTAAAATAGTAACAGCGTTGAGAGAGAGCATATTTTGTTTTCATTTACAATTTTGAGGCTGAACTCAAGTAACATGAGGTGTGCAGTTGGTGTCCACATTATAACTCGGTTTTAGATTACCCAATGAAGAAATTCAAGATGCTCCAGAGTGAAGCACAAAGTCTGAAAAACTGTTGTTGATGATATAACTATTAATAGCACGGTAGAGATTTATAATCTAAGGTGTTCCACATAGTAAAAGCTTCCATCAGCATTTCAGACCCTATCACCTCTTTCCTTAATTTGTCACAATTAGGTGAAATCAGACAGAATATATTCACATAATAAGACAAATATATTTTAAAAAATACTTTTTGGTATGAATCATTTTTAAAGTCTTCATTGAATTGCTACAGTATTGCTTCTGTTTTATGTGGGATGTTACCTCCCCAACCAGGGATTGAACCCGCACCCCCTTCATTGGAAGGGGAAGTCTCAACCACTGGACCACCAGGGAAGTCCCCAAAATGTATTTTTTTTTGAAAATACACTTCTAGTCTAAAGAAAGCTAATATACATGAAGACCAGCTACTGCTGCTGTAACTACTACACATGCTAACATACTAGGGTATGTTAAAATACTAGAGTAATGTCACACTCTAGATCAGAAAATATTGTCATTCTCAGGGTGACCAAAACTCAGCCCTAGAGACAAGTGTGGAATTAAGTTCCGGGACCCTCTTGTCTACACTTAGTAAACCTACCGAGATACACTTCTGCAATAATCTCCTTTGAGTCCATGAGATCAGTATTACTGTGTTCAGCTGGCTAAAAAACTGGCTTTGTTTGAGTAAAAACAATAGGTGACATTTGTAGAGCACTTCCTCTGTAACAGGAGCTAAGTGCTTTACAAGCATTAACTCATTTAATTCTCATAACAACCAACTGATGAGGTTGTTAATGAGATTGTTTACCTTCACTTTACCTGTATGAGATTTCACTGCTAGTAAGTAGTGGATCTCTTAGATGTGTATAGATAAGTATAGAACAGAAGCCAGTCTGGCTCCAGGGACCTACTTTCAGCCACTGTGTTCTATTGCTTATCCAAATTCTTAAATTCATCTATAGCTTGTCAGTTGACACCAGAACCCATAACAGTTACTCATTTTGAATAAATTTACTGCATCAGCCCTGCCTGTTGACATCAGTAGCACTCATGTTTGCTTGCTTTTATCAGGCAGCTATAAACAACAACAGAAAAGGGATACGTAGAAATTCTATATAGAAGCTGCTATTTATATGACCTGTGAATTAACAAAGCTGTCATTTGAGGCAGAGAGAAGTAGATTCATTTCGAGCTTTGTTTTGTGTGTATGCACAAGCATGCATTCATGTGTTGGGTTTCTATTGTTGGCAGCCTGTATTTCTTACTGTATTCTTAATTTACTTAATAAATTGTGATAATTTGTTGAATATATATCTTCGCCTCCAGTCTTTAGACTTCTTTTGCCTTCCCACTGTGTTTCTGACATGGTGTGGTGGTGATACAACCTTTCCTTGTCAATAAATGTTTGTTGGTTGATTTTTCTTCTTGAATCTAGTAGGCTAATGGAGTAATGGTAGCAATCACCCACTCAGCTATGATAAATACCTGCAGATACTGTGTGTGTCAATGTGATTCTCCTTCCCAGACTTCTCAGTCCTTTGCCTGTGGGAGTTGAGAGGCAGGAAGAATGGCTTCTGGAAGCTGATGGAGTTGGACATATGCCTTCTTGAATGAGGTCAGCTCAGTAGTTCTCACTATCACTGTCATTTATACTCATAATGTTCATACAACTGTCTATGTGCTGCCACTAAGGAGCCTGTAATTGTTTTTCCCAGAAATAATCTTTAAAAATGTGGAGTACTTCCCTTCCTTTACTAGGTGCTATATCTGCAAAAATAATACAATACCCAGAATTTAGTATAAAGGTGTTAATTTTGACCTTTGTTTTGGGGATGGGTGGGTAGAAAGTGTTCTCATTAAAGGATTGATTTTAAAGTCCAATACTTCTCTCTCTGCTCCGGAAATGAGCCTCCATGACACCTGATTCCATATCTTTTAGAACAGGAAATTCATGACAAATGAGTGCTTTGTTGGGAAGAGTAGATCAAATATTTCCTTTACCCTGGGAAGGCAACAATGTCAATGACTGAAACTTGCCAAATTGCAGAAGACTAAGACTAGACCTGGAGAAGGAGATGGCACCCCACTCCAGTATCCTTGCCTGGAAAATCTCATGGACAGAGGAGCCTGGTGGGCTGCAGTCCATGGGGCCGCAGACTCGGGCACAACTGAGCGACTAACACTTACTTACTTAGACCGGATAGTATTCTGGACTTCAGATTTAGAACCCTTTCTGGCAAGACAGCAGACTTGGATAAGGTTGATATTCTTATGATTATAATAAAATAAAACCCTCACCATAGATTTGCAAAGCATGACCTAAATGAGAAAGAAAAAAATATGTTGAGAACCCAGAAGAAGAAATAGAATGAAAAATTAAATAGCACATTAAGAAACCACTTCTGGGCTAAGATGTTGGGAAAGCTGGCTGTAAGGCTGAGTAACCAGAGAATTGATGCTTTCAAACTGTGGTGCTGGAGAAGACTCTTGAGAGTCCCTTGGACAGCAAGGAGATCAAACCAGTCAATACTAAAAGAAATCAATCCTGAATATTCATTGGAAGAACTGGTGAGGAAGCCAAAACTCCAATCCTTTGGCCACCTGATGTGAAGGGTCAACTCATTGGAAAAGACCCTGATGCCGGGAAAGTTTGAAGGCAGAAGGAGAAAAGGGTGACAGAGGATGAGATGGTTGGATGGCATCACTGACTCAGTGGACATGAGTTTGAGCAAGTTCCGGGAGTTGGTGATGGACAGGGAAGCCTGGCGTGCTGCAGTCCATGGGGTCTCAAAGAGCCGGACACGACTGAGCAACTGGACAACAATAACAACAAGTGAACCGAAAGAACGGGTTGGCAGAAAGATGAGTTTTGATTGAGGGTGAAGGAACATAGCAGAGTTGTATACACTTTTTTTTTTTTACATTTATCTATTTTATTTATGATTTGGCTGCACTGGGTCTGAGTTACGGCCTGTGGGATCTAGTTCCCTGACCAGGGATGAAACCCAGCCCCTCTATACTGAGAGCGTGGAATCTCACTCACTGGACCTCCCGAGAAGTCCTACACTGTTGAGGAGACAGTGGGTGACTATCAGATGTTACTAAACAGGACAGAAATAAAATCAGATTTTTGTTCTGGAAGAATAATTGATGATGATGTGGAGGATAAATGGAAACAGAGACACTTTGGGCTGAGACAAGCTAAAAACTTCCTGCAAAGTCCCTGGACTCTAAAAACATTCTGCAGACAGAAGTGGCCAGACTCGACGTCTGTTTGAAAGGCATCCTTTTGGGGGAAGAGAAATGAGCAAAGGAGGCGGGATGACAGGTGTCTAGTGGGAATGGCCAGGTGGGTGGTAAAGTCATTCCACGGATAGGGACAGTGAGAAGGTGAGGGGCCAGTGGAGGGACGTGTGTCAGAGGCGGTGGATGCCACCATACTGGAGCCTAGCCGTGGCTGGGAGGAAAGAGGAGGAGCTGAGGAAACTGCATGCCCATGTATCTTCTGTGATACTGGCTTATACCCAGAGGAGAATTAAACTGTCCAGGGAGTGAGTGAGTAGGCAGGAAAAATGTTAAACCGAGGAAGAAGCTCTGGAAAACAAAAACAAGGGAATGAGCAGAAATGTCTGGCAGGACCTTGCTTCTGTTGGGTAAGGTTCCAGTACAACTTGTTTTCAAGGTCTGTATAGATTTCTTCAAATGACCCATGAGGTAAAGGCAGCTATTTTAAAGCCTGGAATGTCCTGGTACTGAGTTACTTGAGGCTCCCTTTGACTTCCCTCCCTCTTGGCAGTGAGACGAGCTGCCTTGCTCACCGTAAGCGCTCCTGGACGTGAGGACAGTGGGCCGCTCAGAGGAAAGGCGTCTTTGCTGCCGATCCCCTAGGACTGGGGCTCCACGGCACTGCGAGGCCACAGCCCGGCTCGTGCTGGGACAGCGTTCCCCCTGAGGTTGTGGTTCGGGAGGATGGAGACCACTTTCATGGCTCCCCTACCCTTGTTGATACAGCATTTAGAACTTGGACCCGATGCAGTACTAGGTCCTTCAAGAGAGGACATCTCTTCAAGGTCTTCTCTCAGGCAATGTGTACAGCTTGGCCATGCACGCATCACATTAATAATCACCTTTACCAAGGATTCACCTCTCAGACTTCTCAGTCATCTTGATGTCACTTGTTTATTTTTGGCCACAGCGTGAAGCCTGTGGGATCTTAGTTCCCTGGCTAGGGATCGAACCTGCGTCCCCTGTGGTGGAAGCGCAGATTCATAACCTCTGGACCACCGGGAAAGTCCTGCTGCTACTTGTTTTGAGTTGCTAGCAGGACTGGATTGCATGGATGGTCATGGGATGCTTAAAATACTCAAGAAGCTTTATAAAGGATGTGATCATGAAGAGCCATTAGTGACTTTTAAAATGTGTGGTCTAAAAATTAATAAATAAACATGTAGGAATTAGAGGTACCATGGAACATGAAACGGGAAGCAAATGAGAAGCAGCCAATAAAACCGATCAGGAAAAGTGCAGTTAGGGTGTTCTCTGCGGCCTTCTGCATCAAGTGCTCCCTGTTCTGTTTTGCTGCCAAGTGTAAGACCAACACACAGAGAGAGAAGAGACAGTGGTGAAACTTCTGGCTGGCCAAAAAAGGCAGAAAAGCCAAGTTAAGTCTTTTTACTAGTTAACATTTGAAATATTTTGTCTGTTAACGTGAAACCAATAAGCTCCTGGTACTTGGTTAACTGGAAACTGAGCCAAGCTAGGAGGCTCAGTGCCTGAAGAGAAGTGGTCAAAGGGTGCGGCATTTCAGTCATGCAAGGTGAAGAATTCCTGGAGCTCCACTGGACAGTGGAGTGCCTGTGCGGACAATCAAGCATTGGCCTCCCTGGTGTTCCAGTGATTAAGAATCTGCCTTCCAATGCAGGGGACACGGGTTTGATCCCTGGTCTGGGAACTAAGAGCCCGCATGCCAAGGCAACTAAGCCGACGCATCACAACTAGCGAGCCTGTGCCCCACACAAAGACCCCCCGCAGCCAAAAACCATTTTAAGAATTGGGTAAGAGTAGATGTTATGTGACGTGTCCTTATCACAAAAAAAAATAATAATGAAGGCAGGAGGATGCTTTTGGAGGTGATGGATACGTTGATGGCATAGACTGTGGTGATGTTTTCACTGATATATACTTAAATCCAAGATCATCAAGGTGCATACATTAAATATGTATAGCTCTTGATATGTCATTCATACCTCAATCAAGTGGTCTATTGAGAAAGAGGTGCCTGTAAGAACCACAAAGCCTTCCTGAGTATTATATTGATAGTTCCCCCCCATAGCATGATGATTTCCAAGTTAAAAGGTTTTAGGGGAGTCTGCTCAACTCTAGGGATAATTCCTAGTTTAGCTTAATTAATGGCTGAGAACGTTTAAATATTAGTGGTTATGGTAACATTATAATTGAGTTCACATTTTTAAAACGTGTGTCTGAATTGTGTAGCCTATGTTTATGTGACCAGAGACAGGGACCTCATCTCCGTCCTTGACACTTGACCAGTGTTCCTTAGCTCATTCAGGTCCTCACCTGTAAAACGAGGAGATTAGACTCAGTTATGGGTATGACCCATTTCAGGGTAAAGATACTCCCCTAGGACCCCATTCTTTAATCATGCTGCCTACCTGCTTCAGTGAAACATTTTCCTTTTTAAAGCACAGATTTACTAGTAAGCATGCTTTTCACTGTGAGTTGATCATGGTGGTGAGGAAAACAGACCTGGCACAATCTACCAACACATTCTGTAGGTTCCTCTCCTCCGCACCCTCCCTTTTGCTCTCTTCTTGAGTGTCATTTTCCTTATTTCTGATTTTTGAATGTAATATGTCAGGGGAATTCTCTAGCAGTCCAGTGGTGAGGACTCCAAGATTTTGGTGCCGAGGGCCAGGGTTTCACCCCTGATCAGGGCACTGAGATCCCCCAAGCTGTGTGGCATAGCCAAAACAAATAAGTAAATAAATAAAATAGGAAACAACTAAGCCCAAGAGCCGCAATGAAAGGTCCTGCAAGACGCAACAAAGACCCTGTGTGCTGCAGCTGAGACCCAACACAGCCAAATAAGCAAATTAAAAAAAAAAAAAGAGTATCAAGCCTTTGCTTTGAATCGCTCCATTTACTAAGTCCAGACATCTGAATGGCTTTGAGAGAAAATAATAAAATTTCTACAGTAGAAAACAATAATAGAAATGGCAAATTCTCAATCTCTTATGCAATTCTTGAAATACTGTTAGAACCTGTAATTTAGTGACCAGCTGACTGAAGTAGATGCGTCATCACCATCACATTACTTATGTTGCAAGGCTTTAACTAGAAGCATCTCCTCTGTTCAAAACTGGTGTGTTGATGCTCCCCAAGGTGAATCTGGTGCTGTCTCTGCACTGTGCGTCAGGTCGGACCTTGCCAATCCGCAGACTCAGGATTTTATTTAATGTACAGTCCTTTTAATTCTGCCTTTATCTACTATCTGAGTCCGCCCAGGCTGCCATAACAAAATAGCAGAGCCTAGGTAGCTTGAACAACAGAAGTTTATTTACTCACTCTCTGGAGGCTGGAAGTCCAAGATCAAGTTGCTGTCGGGATTGGTGTTCGGTGAGGACTTTCTTCCTGTGGTTGCAGACAACCATTTTCTCATTTTGTCCTCAAATGACCTTCCCTCTGTGCTGGGGAGGATGAGTGGGGAGCGGAGAAGAGAAAGAGAGAGAGAGAGATCTGGTGTCTTTGCCTCTTCCAAGGACACGGATCCTATTAGATTAGGAGTCCATCCTTATGACCTCATTTAACCTTAATGCCCTAAAGGCCCTGTCTTCAAAGACAGTCGCGTGGGGAGTCAGAACTTCAACCTATGAATCTGGGGAAGTGCAATTCAGTCCATAACAGTTACCAAAAGATAACCACATACCAGCAAAGCAGATGGCTTGTTCTGAGTAATCTCTCATTATGGGCTATAATAATAAGTATTTCTAAAAAGAGACACGTATGGTAAACACATAACAAAACTAGATACGTTTTTCAGAAAGGCTTCCTGTGTATTGGCTTTGAAAAATTAAAAATTGTTAATGTATATTTATGATAACATTAGAATTGAAAATGTTCATTTCCTTTCTAGAGATCATTCCTTGAAATTACATGTTTTTATAAGGTAATAAGTATGAATCAGATTAAAATTTCTTCAAAAGGTGCTTTTCACCTCTCTATTTGCTCTAATGCATTTTATGTCAGCTAACACATATTTAATTATTGTTATTATTATAAGCTATTTGACTTCACTGAAACTAACTTCCTTTGTTATAAACTAATATGGCTTAGGAGAAAAGTTCATTCAAGCTCACTTATGAGAGAAGAGAGATTTCATTCAATATTTTAATTTTTTTCAGGCAAACATGATAGCTGGCCAGTTTTTAAAAATCTAGAATGTCACTTATCATTTCAGAAAAACATATTTTATTCACTGTCTAATTCATATCAAATGGCAGCAGTTGGCCTCTCCCTCGAGGTTGGCCCACTCCCACTATCCGCTGTTTAATAAAAGTTCTCTGCTTGGACTGTATTTAAAAAAAAAAAAAAGGCAGCAATTGATGTTCTTGTGTGTTTGTTTTTCTTTTTCTTGTTTAAAATTACTTTATAATTTTACCCAAGTGTTGTTGTTGCCAAGAGTTCACTCTCTTTCTCCAGGAGCACTTGCCTATGCAGTGATCTGCAATCATGAGGACAGGTAATAATTTATCTATCACGTGGCTTTGAAAGCTTCAAAACCCAGATTTGACCATAACACTCAATACCAGAGTTCAACACAGAGCAAGGTTAATTGTAGAACAGTGAATACTCCTGAATAGAAGTGAGCCAAAATTAATATTTGAAATGGGAATAAAAGGTCTAAAGTCAAAGTTATTACACAGAAATGTTCAAGGTTTATACTTATCATTAACAGACTCTATACCATATAATTTGAGAATACTAGAGAAACTATTAAAAGAAATTGAAAATGCATGTATATGAAGGAGAGAGTGACAAAAAGAGGGGTAGCAAGGAAACATTTTGCAGCTTTGAAATGTTTACACTGCTCCTGTCTCATCTAAATAATTTTATTTTAAAAATTAAGTCTGCAATATATACAGTTAAGCACACATAAATATGCCATTTTTAGCCCGGGGAATCCACAATGAAGGTGAAGATGAAGAAAAAAAGGCTAAATTAAAGGAGTAAAAAGGCCAAAATTGCCAGTCCATGACCAGCCTATTTGTCCTCTCTCAGCTGATGGATACATGAATTTTACGCAAGATCAAATTCTACCCAAGTTTCTGCGTTGCACAATAGGATGATCCACCATAGCTGCTAATCCAAGATAATTTGATCTTCAGATACTAATGCTGTGAAATAAACTCCGCAAATCGTAACCAACAATCTGGTTTCAAATTCCCAAATTCTTTCTGAAAAGTGCCTCTTACGTCCCTTTCTGACATCGGAGTGCCTATATTTCCATTATTGTATTATTTTTCCATTCCATTATTGTATATTTTTACATCGATATAGAATCTCAGCAACTGTTTGTTAGTTAACTTTGATTGATGTGGTATCTGAAACAGCAGTTATTAGTAAAGTTTCGGTAGAATTTAAACCCATGTGTGCAAGGAAATTACACTGCTCTCCAGAGTATCCGCTTAAGCAGCCTATGGCTCTGATAAGACAGCAAGCCTGTGGAAGCAAAAAAGCCTTAAAAGCTGGCAGAACAATCCCGGGACACATCTTATGAAAACTATCACGGTAAAAGTTCTGTAGCAATGGATTCTGCTTTTAGCCTCTGCTGCTCATACCAGAGAAACCGTCCACCCCGTTGCTACGCTGCCATTTTCTTTCACTTACAATGAAGTGGTGTTCTGCAGTCGCCAAGCTGTGTCTGACTCTGTGACCCCATGGACCCTAGCCCGCCAGGCTCCTCTGTCCATGGGGTTCTCCAGGCAAGAATGCTGGGGTGGGCTGCCATGCCTTTCTCCGGGGATCTTCCCGACCCAAAGATCGAACCCACGTCTTTTGGTCTCCTGCATTGCCAGGCGGTTCTTTACTGCTAGCGTCACCTGGGAAGCCCCCATCACGAAGTGTAGTCTTGCTCAAAAGAAAAATATATTCTGAGGAAATGTACAAAATTAATGTGTACAAAACATGAAACTTTTCTGAGTACAGTATAACAGTATGCATGATATATCTGGTTAGGATTATATGAAGGATTAAAGTCTCACGTGGATATATGTGTTTGAAAACTACTTGTGTACTAATAAGTTAGAAGTAAATTGTACTGAATTAGCAGATTTAGGTGAACATGACTCATTTGCTAAGAATGGGTCTCGGTCAGCAAGATATTTGGAAACAGATCCAACAAAGAGGATGAGACAGTGTGAAATTCCTGCACCACAAAAAGAGGGAGAAACAAAAAAAAGGGGGGGCGGGAACAGAAGTGAAGTTTGGGAGGAATTTATGCAGAAGGCAGTGTTTAAGATCACAGAGAAGTGCTTGGATTGTGAATAAAAGGATGTTCTTGCGTCTCATTCAACTGAACATTTTGGGCATAGTGACTGTTGTTTCTCCTGGTACTGTGACTGCAACAACATAAGTAAACTAAGTGTCCTGTTTGATAAATATTATTCCACCTGTCCAATCGGGACGCATGTATACCATGAAGCTAATGGAGCTTAAGCTTCAGGGTCCCTCACTCACACAGGCTGCTTCCAAGCCCATGAAGTGTCTAGAAGTGATCTCACGTGGTCATATATTTGAGTAGAATTTGCCAAAGATATTTCAATCACAGTCAGCTAGGACCACTATTTCTTTCCATTCTGACGTTCCCTCTGACATAACTAAGGTGACTTCCCCTTAGTTATGTCTCGTTGGAAAGGCCATAAGCATTTTGGGATCCAGTTAATGGGAAGCTGAACTGCACACACATTGGTCTGAGTTTCATGGAGTGTGATCATGTGTGATGCAGTACTTTTGTGTAGAGGTAAGTATTACTAGCCTTCCAGGTATAGAAATGACTTTCAGGAATATTCCTACTGCCCTCTGCGCCAGCTCACCTGGGATCCCCTCTTGTAAAATTGCAGAACCAGAAGATGCATTGCAATGTGACTTTTCCTACAATGGATGACCCTGTAAGTATTAATATGTGAGTTAGTGGAGCAGAAACAAAGACTCAAAGGAGAGGAGGTAAAAGTCAGTCTGTTGGAAATTCTTCCAGTCACTAGATAGGGAAATTGTTAAGGAGAGAGAAGTCTATTTTTAATCCTCCTAGTCAAAAAGCACGTTCTGTCCTGTCCGCAGCATGCTCAGTGATGCCGTGTACACAGTTATCACTGTGTCATAGTCTTTCCCCCTCTGAAGGAAAGTGGTACCTGACAGAATTTATCAGGATTACTGTCAGCATAAAAGAAGTCTGGTTTTAGTCTTGGGTAACTCTACAGCCACCAGGGACCAAGGCTCCTATGTTTCTGCTTTGTCATCCTCAGTATGTGGCTTCCTTGCTGAAGATTCTCTCAGGAATTCAGAATAATTACTGGTGTTTCAGCTATCATGTTTACCTTTCAGGAAGAAGAGAAGGATAAAAGGATGTGCCCTACAGCCAAATCAAGTCCTGTTAAGGGGCTATTCCAGATATTTTTCATAGCATTTCCCCTTTGGCCAGAATTTAGTAATGTGACCGTAACTATACAAAGGAGGCTGAGATGTGTAGTCTTTTCAGATGGGTGATTTGCTGCTAGACTACTACTTGGAAAATGGCAAACAGGTGGACAAATGGAGACTCAACAAAGCAGAGAAAGCTGACGTTTAAGCATCTGCAGTCGGGGACTCCCCTGGTGGCCCAGTGGTTAAGACTCCATGCTGCCGATGCAGGGGGCCCGGTTCCATTCCCCACGTGCTGCAACAACAGCGCCAAAAGGCATCTGCATCAGAAAAGCCAAAAAGCAAGACAAAAACGGCTGCAGAATTGGAGCTATCTGTCACTTCGAATGGGGCGTGGAATAAAAACAAGATCAGTTGAAAGTCTGTATAAAAAGCAATTCGATCTCTAGATGCCAGCCCTAACATTGCACAGCTAGGCACCTAAAACTTTCCCACCCCAACAGAAGACAGGCATTCTCACTGGAAAAGTTGAACCAGAACTCTCGCCTCAGGAATATTTTAGGAAAGTAAGACAAAAAAGTAAAACAAAGAGGTAAAGTTAAATTTTATATCCAGCATTGTGAGAACTTAATTCCCTTGCCCTTACTCGACTCCTAGAATAATAGCAGCCATGTTTACACCCTCTTCTGAAACATACAACAATAACAATACAAACGAACAAAGAAAACCCAAGAGGAAAAAACCGTTCAGATGCTAATATTTGCACATCTACAAAGTAAGGCCTGAGTATAGGTCTACAGGAAACTGCACAGTGACGCCATCAGTTAGCAGCCCCTAGCCAAGCTTTTAAGGCATTCTGACGTTTCTTAAATAAGAACAGAGAACAAAGAAGTCACTAGATGTTTAAGGGTGTCTCGGCAAGATCACCTTATTGGCGCTCTAAAGGCCTGGGATCACAAATCCCAGTGTGTGTTAGCTGCTCAGCCGTGTCCAACTCTTTGCTCTTTGCGACCCCACAGACTGTAGCCCACCAGGCTCCTCTGCCCGTGGAGTTCTCCAGGCAAGAACACTGGAGAGGGTTGCCATTTCCTTCTCCTGTAAATCCCAGAGATGCCTGCAACTGACATTTATGCTATTTCTGAAGCTCTCAGTTCAAGGAAGCGTATGTTAGCCTGAAAGACTGCAGGTGATTAAAAATAAAGAAGACTGTCCATGTCCGGTGTTCTAGGCTACAGCATGCTGTCTTCTTTGTTGTGCACAACAAGATTGAGAGGGGGCTCCCAGGTCTAAGGAGGTGGCCTCTGACACAGATCAGGACTGGCTTCAGTGCAGAACTCCAGGCTCTCAGCTCCTAAAATTACCCGACATAGCTGCTCGAGACTTCTCTGCTGAAAACGAATTCCTAGACCGCTGCCCGGCAACCCGTGGACACGACAGCACGATTGATGGACATTCAAGACCAAAGGTTCCCGTAATTTCCTGGCTGGCGTCAGAGAAGCAATGGGATAAGGAGGGAGCAGTTACATCAATCTCATTGCCTTCATGTGACTGATACATTCAGGAATATTCGAAAAGGGGCAGGATGGAAGGCGTCTAGAGAATTCACAGAGCAGAGGCATCCACTGCCTGGTGATGACATTGTCCCCATTACATGCTGTCTCTCTGACAGTGGAGACTGAAGTTCAGAAGGATGTGACTCAGCTTCGTTTATTGATGGCAGCGTCCACAACCCTGGTAGGAGAAGGCAAGGGAAAGTCAGCCTGAAGCTGTTGTTTGGAGAAGTTTATTGAGATGCGGTCACTCCTATGTCAGTGACCAGATCAGTCTTGTAACTTCAGTCATCATCTCCTTTTTTCCTGAGTATCTGGCTCTCTCTTCATCTCTCTCTTTTACTAGGGAAGTATTATTTTATTGTTTCCTCCTTCAGGATACAGTTGGTATTCGTCTGTACTCCCTATGCTTCTGCTAGGCTCTGAATCTTTGATAACTCTCTCTAGGCTTGTATTCTGCAGAGATGACTCAGTCGCTGCATCCCCACTTTGCACAGTGCCATCCTTGCCAACGAGTTTACACTTCTCTTAAATTAGTGCCACCAATGTTTGTGATTTTTCAGCCAGCATTTGTAAAAGCAGCATTCCCTGTTTCACATAAAGTCAGCTTTTAGACAATAAGTCTGAACAAATATTCTAGGTTGCTTCAGTCGTGTCCAACTCTTTGCAACTAGAGCCTGCCAGGCTCCTCTGTCCATGGGATTTTCCAGGCAAGCCTACTGAAGTGGGTTGTCATTTCCTCCTCTAGGGGATCTTCCCAACCCACAGACTGAGCCAGCATCTCTTAGGTCTCCTGCATTGACAGTCAGGCTCTTTACCACTAGCACCACATATGAGACCCACCAAAAGGCTGATGACTGGTGCACACATCTTAGATTCTAGCTGGAGGCTGCAGAGGGCAGGGCCTGGGTACCCCTCACCCAGCCAGGGCTCCACCACCACTGCTTGTGGCTTCCCAAGGATGCCTGAAGCCAAACTCTAGAGTGAATTAAATCCCTCCCATGACACTGAAGCCCACCACAGAGCCCTGTGGAGTAACCATGCCCCTACCCAGCTCACGAAAACTTCTGAGATCCCCTTAGTTACGCTGGCAACATCCCACACTAGCAACCGAAGCAAGCCACCAGTGGCGCTGGTTCAGAGAACGGATGCGTGCTAAGTCACTTCAGTCTTACATGAGTCTTTGCAGCCCTGTGGACTGAAGCCAGCCTCGCTTGCTGTCCATGGGAATCTCCAGGCAAGAATACTGGAGTGGGTTGCCATTTCCATCTCCAGGGGATCTTCTTGACCCAGGGATCAAACCTACATCTCCTGTGTCTCCTGCATTGCAGGCAGATTCTTTACCACCGAGTCACCAAGGAAGCCCCAAAGAATGGATAGATCAAGTTTTTAGTTTCTTACAGTTACTGTCCACTGACCCCCTCCTCTCTTCTTAATTAAAAAAAGAACCTTTTTTTTTTTTTAAAGAAAAAAGAAAGTACCTTTATTTTTTCAAGACATGCTTTGTGGCATGTGGGATCTTAGTTCCCCTACTAGGGATTGAGACTGTGCCCCCAGCAAGGAAAGTCCTGAAACATTTTTTTTTATTAAGGTAATATATATGTTCTGTGAATACATATCTTAAATGTATATAATTTGATGACTTTTGACAAATATACACCTGTATAACCAGCGTGCCAGTCTGGATGTAGGACAGTTTCATCACCTTCAGAAAGTTCCCTCATTCCCCCTTCCAGGAATCCCTACTTCCTGAAGGCAGTCGTCTCTGATTTTTATCAACATATATTAATTTGAACTCTTGGCACAAATGGCATCATGATCTTTTGTATCTGACTTCTTTTGTTCAGCATCATGTGTTTGGGGTTCACCCATGTTGGCCCATGTCTTTCATTCTGAGCTGAATGCCGTTGTACAGATACACAGGGTTGAAATCATCAGCCCACCCCTCTTGCTCCCCATTCACTCCGCCGTCTCTGACCTCACTTCAACAAGGCAGCCCCCTAGCTCGGCAGCAGGAACCCCTCGTTCAGTGTCAGCGTCCCCAACCACAAAATCGGAGGCCACCACCTCCTCTGGTTCACATTAGCTTCCCTCCTTTTAGAAAATGTTTGCAATTTATTTGTTAAAGAAACCGGGTAGTTACTCCTCTAGATTGCCACATAGTGAAACTTGTTAACTGCTTTCCTCTGGTATTGGGACAGTACAGATACAGAATACTTCCAATAGCAAAGAAAGTTCTATAGGCTGGATCACTCAAGGTTTTTGCAAGAGTATACCGATATGAACTTCCTTCAAGAGGGCATATAACTGGTTGTTTCTTTGTGTTAATTGAACAGCCATTCATGGTCATTGCCTAGATCCATTATTTCTCTAGAAGTTCAAAACTGTGATATTTTAATTCTGTCCCTGGAGAAGGAAATGGCAACCCATTCCAGTATTCTTGCCTGGGAAATCCCATGGATGCAGGAGCCTGGTGGACTCCATGGGCTTTGTGTCCGTGGTCACAAAGAGTCGGACACTGAGCACTTTCTCTTTAATTCTATTGTTCCTTCTTTAATTCTATCGTTCCTTCTTTATTTTACTGACTGAAATACTTTTAGAAAGAAAACTTCTCTCATCAACCATTTGGGTTTCCTTGAGGTATAAGTTTATACAGAGAAGTTAGGTTCAAAAGGTGATCAATCAGACTTATTTTTTAGTATGAGTGGGACCTTGCACACTTACAAATAAATGATGCTTCACACTTATTCTTTTTGTTGTTGTTCTTAAAATTTTTAACCTTTATTTATATTTTTTCCCAATTATTTTTATTAGTTGGAGGCTAATTACTTTAAAGTATTGTAGTGGTTTTTGCCATACATTGACATGAATCAGCCATGGATTTACATGTATTCCCCATCCCGATCCCCCCTCCCACTTCCCTCTCCACCCGATCCCTCTGGGTCTTCCCAGTGCACCAGGCCCGAGCACTTGTCTCATGCATCCAGCCTGGGCTGGTGATCTGTTTCACCCTTGATAGTATACTTGCTTCAATGCTATTCTCTCAGATCATCCCACCCTCACCTTCTCCCACAGAGTCCAAAACTCTGTTCTATACATCTGTGTCTCTTTTTCTGCTTTACATATAGGGTTATCGTTACCATCTTTCTAAATTCCATATATATGTGTTAGTATACTGTATTGGTGTTTTTCTTTCTGGCTTACTTCACTCTGTATAATGGGCTTCAGTTTCATTCACCTCATTAGAACTGAATCAAATGAATTCTTTTTAATGGCTGAGTAATATTCCATTGTGTATATGTACCATAGCTTTCTTATCCATTCGTCTGCTGATGGGCATCTAGGTTGCTTCCATGTCCTGGCTATTATAGACAGCATTGCACTTATTGATACTCAAATTGTCCCCTCTTTAGCTATTACTGCCTTTTGAATCCTTTTGATAGGACTCCAGAGGACTTTAATAGCTTCTCTACTTCTGATTTGACAAAATACTCTAGATTTATTTTCTACATTTCTCTCCCCAGACCTGACATTAGCCACCGTTTCACAGTCATGGTTCCTTTGAGAAAAAAATTATATTTAAAGACTATAATCCATACTTTCAGGGTGCTAAGTACTACCGGTCATTGTTTCTAAGCCTTTTCAGTGGGCAAAGCTGAGAAATAGTATTTAAATTGAGGTATAATTGACATTGGGGAAGGAAATGGCAACCCACTCCAGAATTCTTTCCTGGAGAGGAACCTGGCGGGTCACAGTCCATGGGGTCACAAAGAGTCAGACATGGCTGAAGCCACTTGGCATATGTGCGCGTAGTTGACTTGTAACATTGTATTAGTTTTAGGTGTACGATATAATGATTTGATGTATGTATATATTGTGAATTGATTGCCGCAAAAAGTGTCGTCAACATGCATTACCACACACAGATAAAAATGTTTGTTTCCTTGTGATGAGAACTTTTAAAATTCACTCTCAGCAACTTTCAAACGTATAATACAGTATTGTGAACTCTAGTCATCGCGCTGCACGTTTTACCCCCAGGACTTATTTTCTCGCTTTTGATCACTTTCATTCATTTCCTTCAGCCCCTGCCCCCCGGCTTTGGCAGCCATCAGTCTGTTCTCTGTAGCTACGAGCTCCATTATTTTAGATTTCATTGGTAAGTGAGAGCGTGTAGTATTTGTCTTTCTCTGTCTGACTTAAGAAATATTTTTTTAAAGAGAAAACATACCACATGCAAGAGCCTTTTAACTGATCTGTTTGTGCCAGTTTCTACTTCACTATTCCTTCCAATTCATCCTCCGCATTTCTGTCAGAATCATCCTTGTAAAACACAGATCTGATCTTCTTAATCCCCTGCTTAAAAACTTGTGCTGGAGTTCCATTGCCCAAAGGATTAAGCCAAAGCTCCTTGGCATGGTATACATGCAGATCCTCTCAAAATCTGGCTCCTGATCTCAATTCCAACCTCTTTACCGTTCATTCTTTCCTCCCCCGGAGTTCAGTACACCATACCGTTCCCACCACACTGTCCCTTTGCTCATCTCCCTGAAATGCCCTGATTTCTCTATTCCTCAGTAAAGTTGTGTTTATCCTTCAATAAATAGCTCAAATATCAGTTTTATCTAAAATAAATTGTGGTTTCATGTCCCCGTAGAGAACTAACCTCTTTCTATCATGTCCTCCATAGTACTTTGAAATATCTGTATGTGGTGCTAATGAAATTGTATAATAATGATTTGTTCACATGCATCACTCTCTCTCTCTTTCTCTAGCTAGAATGTTCCCCCAAAGGTAAAACACTCAACCACTGGTGGTACTGTAAATGGTTTTATGTGTCCCACTGATACGACATTAAATATTGAATTGCACAGTGTGAGAGTTATTCCCCTCTTAATACTTTAGGGAGAAAGCTTTAGTTTTGTGCTAGTTAATAGCTTCCCTGTGGCTCAGATGGTAAAGAATCCGCCTGCAGTGCAGGAGACCTGGGTTTGATCCCGGGGTCGGGAAGATCCTCTAGAGAAGGGAATGGCGACCCACTCCAACATTCTTGTCGGGAGAATCCCATGGACAGCCTGGAGGGCTACAGTCCATGGGGTCGCAAAGGGTCGGACACGACTGAGTGACTAAGCAGGCATACGCACATGCACGGCTTTAACATCTCTCTATTATTGTCTGATTAATTTCCCTTTTTAAAGAGAGAGCAGGTGTCAGGCTTGAAACTATGTAGATACCTACATAAATTGGCTGAAGTTTATATATTTCTTCAAAATATTTTCTTTCCTTTCTTTTTTTTATTTTCTGACCTCACCTCACAGCATGTGGGCTCTGTTCCTCGTCCAGGGATTGAACCCATGCCCCCACCTTGGAAGCACAGAGGCTTAACCACTGGACCACTAGGGAAATCCCACTTCATGATATCTTCTGATGATTGCTTTTTGCCTGTGAAATTTTAATAATTAATATCAATAATAGATTTTTCTTCTAAAATAAAAGATAATTTAAAGAAAGATAGTGAGTTTATAATGGTAACAAAGTGAATCATCATGGTAAAACTCTTACAGGATATGTGAAAATGACTTAATGCTGGGAAATTGGGCTAAGTCCTTCAGAATTAGGAAACATCTATTTTCATCCTAGTACTATGTTTAGTAGATCACTAAATTTTGTCAAATTAAGTTAGGAAGAAACATCCACCTCCAACATTTTTGAGATTTGGTGTAATTTGGGGGGATATATAGTTAAAGAGACAAGCCTTCTCTAATCTGACTTTTCTGAAAAAGTTAAATAATACTCATTGTTATCATATAAATTACCTTTAAAATGGTTTCCCATAGCTATGCTGTGCTGAGTCACTCAGTCGTGTCCGACTCTTTGCGACCCCATGGACTGTAGCCCGCCAGGCTCCTCTGTCCATGGAGTTTCTCCAGGGAAGAATACTGGAGTGGGTTGCCATGCCCTTCTCCAGGGGATCTTCCCAGCCCAGGGATCGAATCCAGGTCTCCTGCACTGCAGGCGGATTTTTTACCATCTGAGCCACCAGGGAAGCCCAAAAATACTGGAGTGGGTAGCCTATCCCTTCTCCAGGCGATCTTCCCAACCCAGGAATCAAACCAGGGTCTCCTGCATTGCAGGCTGATTCTTTACCAGCTGAACTATCATGGAAGAAATGTTCATAATCCTCATAAGAGGATATACTCTCCAATTGGATTGTGTGAAATGATGTCTTATTAGTCAAAGTTCAGGGGCAATAGAAGAATGTTTACAAGACATTCTATTCGAATCACCACATCGCTTTCCATCATCAACACCATCAAGGTCACGGTACATTTTAAGGGAGGATAGACCAGAATAGCTGTCACTAGAGGCAAGCTAGCACCATCTGTTGGAGAATTAGTTCACAGCATAAGATAATACCAACTGACTTCATTACTGTGGAATTTACTTATCCAAAGTACTTTTCATCATCCAAATTTCAACACACTCATGCATATCCAAGTACAATTTAATTTTCAATTACGTCTAGTTCTCCACTATGATAGTCAAAAACAAAACTAGTTAATTAATCTGATTAAAATATACTAGTTTTTTATGATTTGACTCTTTAGTTACAGATTTGATAATGAGACTATTTTGACCCATTTAAGAACTGGAAAAAAAAAGTGATATTATACAGCCACAGGCATTGTAGGCTTGCCGTAGAATAACAAATACATGTTGCACAAAACAGCCTCATAGATACAGAGAACAAGTGGGTGGGTGGTTGCCAGAGGAGAAAGTGGCAGAAAGGTGGGCAAAACAAGTGGAGGACGTTAAGAGGTATAAACCTCTGGTTATAAAGTGAGCCACGGGGATATAATACACAGCATAAAGATATGGTTAATGATACTGTAATAGCTTTGTATGAGGATGGATGATTACTAGACTTACTGTGGTGATCATTTCATAATATATGTAAATGTGAAATTGCTACGTGGTACTCCTGAAACTAATATACTAGCGTACATCAGCTCTATTTCAATTGTGTGTGTGTGTGTGTGTTTGTTCAGAATGAAAAACAAAAATACATGGTTTGCTTTTATAAACCAGCCTTCATCCATGGTAATTAGAAATAGGGCTAGCCTTGGGACTTCCCTGGTGGTCCAGGGGTTAAGAATCCACCTTCCAATGCAGGGGATGTGGGTTCCATCCCTCTTCAGGGAACTGAGATCTCACCTGTCACAGGGCAGCCAAACTTTCACTTTCACTTTAGATGCTAAATGAAAAGTGAGTTATCAGCAATTTTCCCAGAGACAGGGCTTAGGAGTCAAGTTTCAAACATTAGAAATAAAATCGTAAGTGCTTTTATTTTAAACATAACTTACAGATGCCTGATTTTAAAGATTTGTCCACTACGACAGTTTTAGCAAGTTAAAAAAAGATTCTGAATTTTTCATGCTATGTTCTCTATGGAACTGTGATTTCAGTGAAGAAGTTTAAAATCTATTTACTTTTGAAAAGTGAGCTAGGTAAAGTAATGATATTATTTAAATGAGAAATAACCTAATTTTCCTAAAATATTTTCCAATCAAAGTCTCTCTTATAGGGAAAAACAAGAAGCATTAGATTGTAGCATTTATTAATTACTTATTTATTTTATGGAGCTAGAACTGACATAACATTGCCTACATTTAAGGTGTATAACATTTGTTTGATAGATTTATGTATGGCAACATGATTAACATTAACATTCTATCACATCGCATAATTATTACCTCTTTTTTTATGGTGAATATAAAGTGTAATTTTGAAACTGCATTATTATTATTATGTACTGGCCATGCTCCTCAGCTTGCAGGATTTTCGTTCCCTGAAACTGCACCCTTGGTAGTGAAAGCAGAGTCGTATCTACTGGACAGCTGGGGAATTCCCATGAAAACTGTATTAAATGGAAGCAAATAGTAACTGCCGCAAAGAATGATACGTATAACTCTGCTATACAACAGGGGCTATAGTTATTAAACCGTCATCAGATTTTGCCAGTGGTATATCCCTTGGGAATTCTCTGGCAGTTTAGAGAGAACATTAACTCTCCCAAGCCTTGGGGGGTACCATTTAATGCCTTAAGGCAATGATTCATTAAAGCGATACTTTTACTAAATGCATCTAACTAAAGTCTAGTCTCAGGGTAAATATGAATATGTTCGTGAACCTGGTCACAGGCAGCATATTTAGTCTTGACCTAACACCTTTTCTTTGCTTCTTTAAGTAAGAGTATCTGCCCTTGTGGCTCAGCTGGCAAAGAATCTGCCTGCAATGCGGGAGACCTGGGCTCAGTCCCTGGTTTAGGAAGATCCCCCAGGGAAGGGAAAGGCTACCCACTCCAGTGTTTGGCCTGGAGAATTCCCTGGTCTGTATAGTCCATGGGGTCGAAAAGAGTTGGACACGACTGAGTAACTCTCACTTTCACTTTAAGTAAGAGTACCAGCAAATGCCAAGGGCAGGGTCAAGCACAGTGGCTGCCTCAGATGCTGGGGCAGCCGGACCCTCTGGGTAACATTCTGCAGTTGTCCCTTCGTGACGACAGCCCGCCTCCAGCCTTCCCACTAGACAGCAGTTTCCCTACACTTCGTTGCCTCGAATCGAATTTGGAAATAGGAGGAACATACATTTTATGTCATATAAACAGTTAGGGTTCCGTAACTTATTTATTATTTTAAATTAAAACTGTACACATTTAAAGTATACAACGTGATAATTGGATATATAGACACGCATGGTTACTATAGTCAAGCTACTTATCGTATCCATCTCTGACATGGTTACCATTTCCATAACTTATTTTAAATCAATTCCAGCTAGCTTTAAAGTTCAAGTTTGTAACTGAACTTCCACAGTTTAAGTCCCTTTCCTCAAATGCTTCTATCAATAGGAACAGGAAAAAAACCTACTACCTACCCATTAGGTCTTTTCAGATATGCCAATAGAAGCTTTATTCAAACTGTAAAGAGATTCGTAGAGTTCTTCCAATTATAAAAAGCATTTTAAAAATAACCCGACAGTACCAACTGTAAGGAAAAGAAAGTGAAAATCAGAGTGTAACGCCTCCACCTAGAAACAGCCCTGTTTATAAGTGAGCAGACCGATGCATGTATCTTTAACTAATAGGCTCATGGTTTACATAGAGCCCAGTGAATGTTTACCCCACCTAACGTGTCAGTGTGCGTGCACGCGTGCTAGGTCACTTCAGTTGTGCCCAGCTCTTTGTGACCCCATGGACTGTAGCCCAGCAGGCTCCGTCTGTGGGATTCTCCAGGCAAGAATACTGGAGTAGGCTGCCATGCCCTCCTTCAGGGGATCTTCCCGACCCAGGGATCGAACCCACATCTCTTACATCTCCTGCCTTGGCAGGCAGGTTCTTTAACCACTAGCGCCATCTGGGAAGCCCAAGGGAAGAGGTTTATTAATAATTCTCACTTCCTACCAAATCTCTTTCCTCGGCAAGGTCAGTGTAGTGGGTTGAATGGTGGCCCCAGAAAAGATAGGCCCAAGTCCTAATCTTATTTGGAAAAAGAGTCTTTGCAATTAAGTTAAGGATGTTGAGATGAGATCATCCTGGATTACTTGGGTGGGCCCTAAATCCAATGACAAGTGTCCTCATAAAACAAAGAGGAGAAAGCTGTATGAAGATGGAAGCGGAGATTAGAGGCACCAGGGACCAGAAGAAGCAAGGAAGGATGCTCCTCTAGTGCCTTAAGAGAGAGTGCGGCCCTGCCGCACTGATTTCAGATTTCTGGCCTCCTAAACCGTGAAAGAATACAATTCTGTTCTTTTAAACCACTGAATTTGTGGTAATTTGTTTCAAAAAAGTTATAGACAGCCTATTAAAAAGCAGAGACGTTACTTTGCCAACAAAGATCCATCTAATCAAAGGTATGGTTTTTCCAATAGTCATGTATGTATGTGAGAGTTGGACTATAAAGAAAGCTGAGCGCCGAAGAATTCATGCTTTTGAACTGTGGTGTTGGAGAAGACTCTCTGGAGTCTCTTGGACTGCAAGGAGATCCAACCAGTCCATCCTAAAGGAGATCCGTCCTGAATATTCATTGGAAGGACTGATGCTGAAGCTGAAACTCCAATACTTTGGCCACCTGATGCGAAGAACTCACTCATTGGAAAAGACCCTGATGCTGGGAAAGATTGAGGGCAGGAGGAGAAGGGGACGACAGAGGATGAGATGGTTGGATAGTATCACCGACTCGATGGACATGCGTTTGAGCAACCTTCGGGAGTGGTGATGGACAGGGAAGTCTGGCGTGCTGCAGTCCATGAGTCACAAAGAGTCGGACACAACTGAGCAACTGAACTGAACTGAGAAAATCAAACTTTCCTACCATACACTCAGCCTGCCCTCCAGCCTCATTTTCTTCTTCTTCACCTTGCTGCTCCTGTTTGCTGCCTTTCATTTCCCTGTATTGCCTCAAAGCCTTTGCACATGCTGTTCCAGTGCATGGATTGCTCCTCTTCATTCTTCAGATATTCCTGTAAGGCCTCTTCAGGGTAAAGGTCAGTGATCCTCTAGCCTTGCTTGCCAACCCCCATAAGGTACCCTTCCAGCAGCATGTAGCTACTTTTAAGAAAAAAAAAATTTATTCATTTGACAGCATCAGGTCTTGCAGCCCACAGGATCTTTCTTGCATCATGTGGGGTCTTTCGTGGTGGTGCATGGCCTGTCTGGTTGTGGTCCTCAGACTCAGTTGCTCCAAGGCATGTGGTATCTTAGTTCCCCCACCAGGCATTGAACCTGTATCACCTGCATTGCAAGATGGATTTTTAACCACTGGATCACGAGGGAAGTCCTGCATGTAGCTGTTTTCATACCTCTACCATAGGCTTATCTTTATTAGTGTGATAATTAGATTCTGCTGCCTCTACCAAGTTGTAAGCTTCAAAGAATGTGATCCCACTCTCACCCCTTAGATCCCCAGGCTAGCCCAGAGCTTGCTGTGCGCTAAGGAATCACATTTTGAACGAATGGCCACTATTCCAGAAGCATTTGCTGACCTTGGGAAACTCACAGCCTTTGAGACAGCCATGGGCTAGGTAGGACGACCATATTATTTACCCTCCCAAATTAGCCACTTCTGAGAATGAAAAGGGGTGCTACTATAATTACAAGCCACCTGGTTTCAGTCCTGGTAACACGTTTTTCTGACCACAGTAGCAAATGTGAAGGCACGAGGAGTAAGAAGGGGTGGCTAAGGCGTATTGGAGAGGCAGGGAGGGGATAATTTAAATTTGCTTAATTGCTTCTGCATTTTCATCGCTTTCTTCCACACCACGTATTCACTTGTTCATTCTTTTATTGTCTGGTCTTTGCTCAAGAATGTAAGTTCTATGAGGGCAGGGACGTGGCTTTTGTTTTTGCTGGGTCCCACACCTAGAATAGTTCTCGGTGCAAGCAGGTGCTCAATAAACATCTGAATGAATGTACTCATAGCTGAATGGTGTACTCCAAACGAATAATGGATGAAGAATCAAAAAAAATCCTCACAGTTTGAAAGTCTAATGTCTCAGCATTCCACGGGCAGGAGGCAGAACCATTGCCAAGGTCTGGGGCCGAGGATGCAATCGTGAAGGCCCCAGTGACCATCCGGCTGTGGCGAGGTCGAACCCCGCCCACCTCCGACTCGCAACATCTTTTCTCCGGATGCTTTCTAACCCGCGGTTCACCTGCTTCAGCCCGTAGGGCCGCTCTCGTCCATGCCCTCCTATTACACTCCGACCCCAGCCGCACCCTCCGAGAGTCCCTTTCGACCCCCCGGGGACCCCGGCGCTGCCCCTTCCCCGATGCCCTCCACCCCGGGGCTCGCGCGCCGCGTCCTTCGAAGAGGCCCTCGAATCCTGGGACCCCCTCCCGGCCCCGCCCCCTCCCGCACGCCGCCCGGCCCCGCCCCTCCCGCACGCGCCCGGCCCCGCCCCTCCCGCACGCCGCCCGGCCCCTCCCCCTCTCCCGCACGCGCCCGGCCCCGCCCCCTCTCCCGCACGCGCCCGGCCCCGCCCCTCCCGCACGCCGCCCGGCCCCGCCCCTCCCGCTCGCGCTCGGCCCCGCCCCCGCACACGGCCCGGCCCCGCCCCCGCCCCGCCCCCGCGTGGTCCGCGCGGACGGACTCGCGCCGCACAGCGCTGCCCCCGCGCCCGCCTCTGCGGCTGCGCGCTGGCGGGGCCGAGGCCGAGGCGAGGGGGTCGCGCCGCGGGCCGGCGGAGCTGCTGTGGCGGCGGCGGCGGCGGCGGCGGCGGCGGCGGGAGACAGAGCGAGCCCGGCGGCCGGGCAGACCCCTGAGGGAACGCAGGACGCGGCCATGTCTCGCTACACGAGACCCCCCAACACCTCCCTGTTCGTCAGGAACGTCGCGGACGCCACCAGGTGAGCGGCGGCGGGTCCGCAGGTTGGCGCGCGGGGGAGGGGCGGGTAGCGGCCGCGACGCGGCGCCCGGCGGGGCCACCCGCTCCTCGCCGCCGGCCGGCCCGGGGCTCGCCGTGGGGGAGCCTCTCCCGAGGCCGGCGCGGGTCCTCGGGCTGCCCGGGGCCTGGGAGGGACTCGCGCCTCCGCCCTCCCGCCCGGCCTTCCGCCCCGGCGCGGCCCGTCTCCGGGCCCCGCCGCCCGTGGCCGCCCCCCGCACCTGGGCGGCTGGCCGGTGCCCGTTCCTCGCCGAGAGAACAGGAGGCGCGCCGGCCGCCCCTGGCCGGGAGCCGCGGTGCCCGCCGCCTCCGCCCCTGAGAGCTCCTCGGGCGAGGGCCGGCGTCTCGCCCGTTTGTCGCTGGGCAGGGATAAAGCCGCGCGTCTCCCCACCTGGCTGGGAAGGAGCTGGGGATGCTGAGAGCGCGTTACGAATAGCGCGTACTTCGGGCCTGACGACTGTAGTCAGTAGGCTGGTTTCCTTACAGGTGGCGCTCGTTAATTTATTTGTTGCACAGCCTTATACTGTATACAAAGGATAACTACGGTGAATGAGATTTATGTGTTTTCCTTTAAAGTTTGGAGTGCAGTGTAAACACCCATCATAATGGTTTGGAGAGACTTCCCTGGTCGATTCTGTTGCATTCATCCCACCCGCCCCCCTTGGGAGAATTCTGTCTGCATAGTTTCTAATGTTGACTTCTTACAGCTGTGTCTTTCTCCCTCAGTAGGAGCCAGAGGGGATGGGGGGGGGCGGAGGTTAGTAGATATTTTCGTTTTACTGGGTTTGCTTAATTTACTCCACAGCCCTCCTCCCCATCCTAGCCTTTATTGTTATGCAAGATTATCTTGTGGTACCTAAGGGGAAGCTGAAATTCAGAGTTTCAGTGACTTACCTGGGGCTTCAAGGCTGGAAATATATTGGAGCCTTTGACTCCAGAGCCATCAAGAGTAATCATCATAATTTACTTTTGAGAAGTAAATTTTAAGTCTTTCTTAGAAACTCGATTTCTGCTAATATATATATATGCATGTCACAACTATAGACTGTGAGTTAACATACTTTAACATCCTAAGTATGCTTGTGTTTACATGTCTTCGCTCAACTTGTTTATCAGCATATTAAATAGAAAGTAAGCAAAATTTATAATTTGGGTAAGGTTAAAAAAATTGCTGTGGTTAAACAGACCACTTGTATACTCAATAAGAATGCAGTGCGCCAACAAAAAAAAAGTAAGGTTTCCAATTCCAGTGGCCACAGAGGCCAACCATGGTAATATGAATGAATGAGTGAAAGTGTCAGATTAAAGCCCAATAGAATGGTGTGGACTGTCGCAAATGGAAAAGAACATGTGCCATCTCAAGAGGACAGTGGCTGCTACCAGGCTTCAGCTGTAACTGCTGTATGCTGCATAGACATTTGGACTTGTGGCCACATCGTTTTAATTTTCAAAAGAAGTCAAAAGCCTGTATTTTGTGTGTGTAAACTGTCAGTTTCAAACTGTTGGCAGTTTCTAAGTTGAATCAGACTAAATTGCCATTTTTGTAGTTTTAAAAGCTATAAAAATATTGGCATTTCCATGTTTCAGCACTTTTTGTTAAATGTTTATAAACATTGTGCAGGCCAAATAACACACACACACACATAGAAGGGAACTTCCTCAGCTTTTGGGCATCTATGAAAAACCTTTAGCTAACAACATACTTAATAATGAAACTGAATGCTTTCTCCCTAAGATCAGAACAAGACAAGGATGTCAACTCTTACAACCACTATTCAACATTTTATTGCAGGTCCTAACCAATGTAACAAGGCAAGGAAAATAAAGACATAAAAATTATAAAGGTAAAAGTAAAACCTGTCCCTATTCTTAGGTGACATGTTTGTTTACATAAAGCTACAGTCACTAATAGTTTCCTTAAGTCACCAGAATATGAAGTAAATTTAGTGAAAATTCTATTTGTATATACTAACAGCAAACAACAAAAACTTTTAAAATTCCTTTTATCTTAGTATCAAAAAACATACTTAGGAATAAGTTTTGCAAAACCACGTAAAAACCTTTGCATTGAAGATAACAACACATGGCCAAGAGCAATCAAAGACCAATATAAATTAATAAATATAGTGTGTGTTCTTAGATTGGAAGGTGAACTGTTATGTTATCAGTTCCATCCCAGTTGATTATATTATAGATTCAAGGCATTCCTGATCAAATGCTTTTTAAAAATAGGAACAAATTAATTCTAAAATATATTAATATGCAAAGGATCTGAATAGCCAAAATAATTTTTTAAAAGGTCACTGAAGCTGGAAGGCTTATATTCCCTGGCTTAAAGATTTACTAAAAAGTTTCAATAATCAAAACTTTGTTATTGGCCTAAGGATAGACGAATAGATCTATAGAACAGAAAGAGGGTCCATAAACCACACATATAGAGTCAATTGATTTTTGACAAAGGCACTAAAGCCTTTAGAAAAAAAACTTTCCACCAAATGACGCTGTAACAACTGGATCTATATAGGGAAAAAATGTACTTCAACCCCTGTCCCACATAATTTGAAGTGGATCATTAATTGATATGTAAAAGATAAAATTGTAAAGCTTTTAGAAGAAAGCAAAGGAAGATATCTGTATGAGTTAGGGACAGGCAGATTTATTATAAGACAAAGTCATTACCTTAAAAGGGAATATTGAAAAATCAGGTTTCTCCAAAATTAAAATTTCTGTTCATTAAGAAAGTAAACAGGTGAGCCAGGGACTGGGAGGAAGTATTCAGAAAGCCTATATCTCACAAAGGACTTTTTCTAGAAATAGTAATGAGCTTGTATAAGTCAACAATGAAAAGACAAATGTTATTATTAAAAATGGACAAAAAGCTCCTACATGTTCAAGAGAAATACATGTGAATGTCCAATTAGCATGTGAAAAAGTGCTCAGCATCATTTGTACAATGCAGATGTACAAATTGAAATGCAAAAATTGCAGTACAAATTGAAACCACAGCAAGATTCCACTTAACACCCTCTTGAATGGCTAAAATTCAAAAGACTGACAATACAAAGTGCTGACAGAGTGGGCAGAACTGAAATGTACATGTTGTTGGTGGGAGTATAAAATGTTAACAACCATTTTGCAGAACTGTTTGGCTGTTTCATAGAAATTAAATGTATATATCCTCTTTAGCCCAGAAATTCTGACCCTAGAATAAATGACCCATAAGCATGTAAAGATGTTGAACCTAACTGGTGTATACAGAAATTAAAATTCAAATAATGAGATACCCATTCACTTTATATCCTTCAGCATGGCAGGGAGTGAGGAGTTGGATTCTTAGGCATTCTGATGCATGTCTTGAGGAGTATAAGTTGATTTGGCCATTTTGGAGAACATGTAGGAAAGCTGAAGATATGTATACTCTCCAGACCATCAATTGCATGGCTAGTGGTGCATCCCAGAAAACTATGCTAAGCACAATTTGCAGTTAAAAAAAAGGAAGCATATTAAATGCTCACCCATAGAAGTGTGTGTAAAATTGTGGTTTATCCATAACAATACCAATACAGAGTTAAAATGAGTGAACTAGAGCACCATGGAGAAATCTCAAGGGTGGAAAAGGCAAGGTGCAAAATTTTGCAGGTAATCTGATATCATTTATAGGTGATTTAATACCATTTATATAGATTTGCAGTAGAAATACAAAGTTATGTAGAGGAATGATGCACACCAGTGATTATTTCTGAGGGAGAAGAATATAGTATCTTCTTAAAAAATACTGAAAATACAAGTATAGTAAGTATTAAGGCATAATAAATGTTGATGGATACATGGGTGTTTAACATCAAAATAGATTATACCAGAAATACGAAAATAAATGGAAAAAAATAAAACAGCTAACAGCTAAGATGAAGAGGAGACTGAATAAGAGCCAGTTCTTTTGAGAAGGTTCATTCCCTCAGACTTCTGGGGTTCTAAGTCTCTATGACACATTGCCCTAGCCTCCTTTATATATCTAGTATCCTTTTCTGTCAGCCACTCACATTTGGTTGATGGAATTGGTTGCCTCTGAAGGTACTCATTTGAATTCTAGCTTTGCTACTGGCTGTGTGTATCTTTGGGCAAGGTAACTCACTTTCAGTCTCCTTGACTGGTACAGTAATGTGTCCTTCATTCTTTAATACAGCAGGTATATTCTGAGGTCTCCTATATGCCAAGCAACTATGTTAGGTACGAGATATACTAGTGAAGACATCTGCTTTAGAAGTGATTCTCAACCCTGAGCCTCAGAATTGCTTATGAAACCCTTAAAAAATTAAGCATAACTGGGGCTCACCATGGGAAGCGCAAATTAGGTCAGGGATTAAAGGATCAGGCTGGAATGCCTGCTTCCATGACATCTCCTTTACAGATGATTCCAATATTCAGGAATGGTTGAGATTTTTTGCTCTGTAGTCTGTGTTTTACGGGAGCAGGAATTGTGTCTTTCTTGTTCTCCATCATATTCCTAGAGCCTGGTCCATAGTACATACTCAGTAAGTATTTGTTGAATGAATAAATGAAAGAAAAAGACATTGTCATTGTCCTCTAAATTTAAAGGTAACAGTCACTCAGGAAAGGCAGGCAGTTAAGCATGATATAGTGAATATTAAAAATAAAATAATAAAAATAAAATGAAATTGTCATGATATCAACGTAATATTGACTACTTGGTTAGTGTTAGTTGAATCTTTATGTAATTCTTAAATTCATATCTCTAGCTTTAATCACTGACTTACAGTCTTGAGAAAAAATAAAATTGAATTTGTATAACCACAGTTTTCAGTTGCTCATAGAATAGAACTCTTAAGGCTGTTTCACCATCACCTCAAATTTGGCATTTCTAAACGTGAAAGTTTCTTCTTTTGCCTCTCCTCAATCTTCAATCTAACTGTCTTTTCCAGTTATCTAATTTTTATCTTGGACACCGTCTTTCTTCCATTTGCTCAAGTTAGAAGCTTTGTGCTCATCTTTGGGCCCTTTTTTCTACGGAGTATGTTTTGAAATACTCTTTTAATTCCTCCAAGCTGTGTTTTGTGCTCATAGCTGATTTTGAATCTCTATGAGCTCCAAGAGGCAGTAGGATATAGTCATTAGGAAGCCAGACTAGTGTCAGATTGTGGGAGTTTGCTTCCAGCTCTGTCTCTTTCTGACTCGGTGACATTAGGTGACTTCATCTGTCTGCACCATCATCTGTAAGCAACATTTGTAAAGATCTGTTATGGGAATTAAGTGGTCTTAAGGTGAGCAGTGGCTGGTATATAAATGCATTGTAACTGTCAGTTTTTAATGTTCTGTCTCTCCAGTTAAATTGTAACTCCTGAAGAGAAATATTATGGTTTGTGTTTCCTTGGTGTCCCCTCTTTAGTACCTATGACAGCAGAAAGCATGTAAGTGACTCAAAAATACTTGTCAGATTTGAGGCTCTGGTAGTTTTTTTTCTTTATGTTTACTAATAAAGCATCGATTTTTCTTTTAAAGCCTGAGAAGTAACTTTAGGACTTCTTTAGAATCTTATTTCTATCTGAAAACATTTAACATAAATATGAAATTATAGTGAGACAAATGAATGTGTTCTTAATGAATAGTTAGTAGTACTCTGTATTTTGACAGTTGAAAAGTCTTGTAATAGGAGTAACTTTCAAAAGTGCATATGCTCTATAGAAAATAAATAACCAACAAGGACCTACTGTTTTAGCACAGGGAACTGTACTCAATATTTTATAATAACCTATAAGGGAAAAGAATTTGAAAAGGAATATGTAGAAAATATATAAAAACTAAATCACTATGCTGTACACTTGAAGCTAACACAGTATTGTAAATCAACTATGCTTCAGTAAAAAAGCAAAAAAATTAAGTGAATATGCTGGATCAGTATCCCAAACCTGACTAAACATAAAAGCCACTTAGAGTGCTTATTAAAATACAGACTTCCAGATCTCTTGAATCAGAATCTCTAGAACTTAGAACTGAGAATTTGTTGTTTTATTTTTCCTTTCTTTTCTAAACCTTGGGTGATTCCTATGAGAGACAATTTTAGATAATTCTAGTCCGGAAAATATACTTTCTGCTGAAGGTTTCAACTGAATTTCTGTAGGCAAAATATTTAAATCCAGCTATTCATATTTCTTTACCTTATTTCTAAAATACTTCAGGCCTGAGGACTTGCGCCGTGAGTTTGGTCGATATGGCCCTATAGTAGACGTTTACATTCCACTTGACTTCTACACCCGCCGCCCAAGAGGATTTGCTTATGTTCAATATCCTTTATTTTACTGTGTGCATGTGCATAGACTACATACATGTGCATATCATGTATGTATACACACACATACTCAGCATATTTTATGAAATAATATAGCCTAATTAAATGTGTTTATTTCTTTATCTCAGAAAATCTAAAGCAGTCCACAGTAGCTGGCAAGCGCCCCTCAGTTTGAACCAACCTGTTAGCTAGAATCCAAGCATAAACCGAGCAGGCAAGACAAAAGGCACCTAAAGCGCAAGCGTCAAGGAGTAAAGAGGGAGGGTGGACACAGATGTAAAGACTTGGAAGAGGGGACGTCCTTACCGAGCAAAGGACGGAGCCAACACCAGGTTGAGACTTCGGCTTTCCTATTTACTCAGAGTTCCAGGATCAAAGCCAAGTCTGATTTTGTTGGTTCTGCGTCTCTTATAAAGTCCGTCTTGCAAGCCCTAAAGAATAAAGGTCAAGGTTCAAGATCAAGTGACACTGAGGTAATTGCCTAAGTCTCATTTGTATTGCATTACTTAAGCT
The DNA here is from genome assembly GCF_963930625.1 of Muntiacus reevesi. Taxonomy (NCBI): domain Eukaryota; kingdom Metazoa; phylum Chordata; class Mammalia; order Artiodactyla; family Cervidae; genus Muntiacus; species Muntiacus reevesi. The sequence continues at coordinate 57,031,006 of NC_089267.1, forward strand.
TTTTCTGTTTTCAAAAAGTTAAACCAGTGACAACCTCCTGAAATACAGCTAGTTGGTTTATATAGTTTGTTTCCATTTTAGTTAGGTTTATTATATAATTTACATAGATAAAGGAATTCAGTGGGATATATAATTCCAGATGTTAACAGATTGTTTATTTCTTTTATAATTATATCCGAAGCAATAAAAACATAAAGGTATTTTACAGCAGTAGGTTCAAAGTCAAATATGATCACTTTGAAAGGACAAAATCAGTTTTGAATATATGTTTTAGCTCACTTATATGTGTATACTTTTGTTTATAAGTAATTTCTCCTAAATTAATTTAAAAAGCCTTTTAATGAAAGAGTAATTTTAATTTCAGAATGAAGGCTTCTGTGTACTGATTTTTACCTGAAATACTGAAAAACCTGGTAAATCTTTCATCTGAGAAGGGAGTGAGTCCTGCCTAAATGTTTTATTTGATAATACTAGCCGGTATTGAACTTATTCTCATGTTTCAAATTACATGCATTCTACAACTTTTAATGTATACATTAAAAATACAGTTAGAGATTTGTTTCTGTTCATTTTCAGACTCACTTTTAAGAATCATAATGGGCATTTGATAACGATATTTTTTCTGATTCTTCAATTATGTTAGAGATATGACCTTAAAAACTTGAGCTTGTTTTTCCTAATAATTTCATGCCATCTGTAAATTATTTTTAAAAAATAATATTTTTGATATCTGATGTTCAAAGTGTCCTTAACAGCTAGTCATATTTGAAGATGTTCGTGATGCTGAAGACGCGCTTTATAACCTCAATAGAAAGTGGGTATGTGGCCGTCAGATTGAAATACAGTTTGCACAAGGTGATCGCAAAAGTAAGTGTGACTTAATAGCAGATCTTGCTTTTTTAGCAGGATGAGTTTCAACAATGACAGATTTTTTTAGTTTAAAATTATTTCAGAATATAATGCTATTTGAGTGGCTTATTTATTGAATGATTGTTTATTGAGGTTTTCAGGTAATGAATTATAAATCTTGAACCTCATATTCTAGCACCAGGGCAGATGAAATCAAAAGAACGTCACCCTTGTTCTCCAAGTGATCATAGGAGATCAAGAAGCCCTAGCCAAAGAAGAACCCGAAGTAGAAGTTCCTCATGGGGAAGAAATAGGCGGCGGTCGGATAGCCTTAAAGAGTGAGTACAAAATAAAAGGGGATTGAAAACTTAATTTTCTGCTGTTTCCAGAAAACATTTTAAAGAATTTTCAAAAACAGGACACCAGAATCATTTTACTTAATATACATAAAGAATCAACTTTTTAAGAAGGATATGCTCCTCTCAATTTATAATGTATTGTTATTTTAACTTGGGTTTGTTAGCTACCTTCCAGTGTGTTCATTTTATGCCTGACTTAAGTTTAACCTTTTTAATAGATAATATATACTGAGGGGAAAAAGCAAAAATTTAATAAAGATGTATACTTGACAATAATATGAGGATTTTAAATAAAATTTTTTTAAATGAACCCCCAAATTAAGAATCTGAGGCCTGATAATTAAAAACTCATATGAAATAAAATGTAATCATTTGTGAAAGGAAGTTGATCAAAATGTGAATCAGTGTATTTGTAGAAAGCAAATTATTTCAAGAATAAATTCCAAGTATGCTAGCGTTGTAGGAAGAAAATATAAAAGTAGTAGATTTTTCAGAAGAAGATATTTACAAGTTGTCTGTTTTTCCTGCTAGAATTTAGTTTCTGTTAGAATAATAGGAAATTGCAGTGGAAATTGCTTGGTGATGTTGTTTTAGTCATAACTGAAATTGTATTAGCATGCCTAAATTCTACCACTTAACTGTTTTTCTCTTGAGTTTTAATGCTGTAATTTTTTTTATAGGCATATAGAATTTTAAGGTGAATTCTGTCCTTAAAGATTGATCAGCGTTTACGCTAATATCCTCTTTCTATGAGTAATAAAGAGTTGACTCCTGGGGCTTCCCTCACAATCCAGTGGTTAACGTCTTCAGGCTTCCACTGCAGGTGACTTATCTTGGGTTTGATCCCTGGTTGGGGAACTAAGATCCCAGATGCCACATGGCACAGTTAGTGATAAGAAAAGAAAGAGTTGGCTCTCCTGGGCCATATATAGTATATCTAAGCTGTCCAGTGACAACATAACCTCAAATCAGAGCTCATCTGCAGAGCTGCTCACTTTCACTCCACTCCCTCTGTTCCTCAGCTCCCAGGAGCCCATACAAGGAAGAGCCCAACACAGAGTGTGTGTTCCTGAGCTAGGCAGTCTTTCCCCAAGTACCTCGTTCTAAAAACAAGACTAAAGTGGCCCGGCTCCAGTCCCTCCAGCCAAGTGGAAAGAAAAGACAGGAAGAGAGAAATATCTGAGAATCCTGATTACTAGAAAATGTGGCCTATTCAGAGCCCTAGAATCTTAACATGTCAGATCAGTCCTTCACCTTGGGTTTGAAACAAATGTTTTGATTTTGGCATATTCTTAGGGAGGCATGCAAGTAAGAGGAAGCCTTGAGCTCCTTTTATAAGCCAGGAGAACCCAGGTCAGGATTGAGCCATCTCCAAGGTGGATGAAGAAATATTTAGGAACAGTTATGTTTCGGTCTGGAATTTGATTCTTTTTATCATACTTGGTCTGATAGTGTAAGAGTATAGACCTCTTGTGAATCTGTGGAGAATAATCCATTTTGTTACATGGCTAAAGGAAAGCCATCTTACTACTGATTGATTATCTGAGATTTTGACACCAATATACTCAAATACAAGTTACATTTATAGAACCTAAAATGTGGTGAGAACAAATTAAGAAATTTTATATGCCATGTGTGTAGCAAAGTCACACCAGTACCACTGGTATTGCTTCTGACTTCACAAAGGACATGAGTCATATGAATGATATTCAGCATTTCACATTACTATAAGTTAATGGTTTATATACAAAAAAATCAAACTAGATATAATATTGTACCTAAAGCAGTACTGTCCTAACTTACTAAATGATAACCAGTGGTCTTGGTGAAAAAGAGTAAAAGAAAAGGAGAAAATTGTCCATGTGATTGATTAAAAATATAAGCTGTTTCCAAATGCATTAGAGCCTTAATCAACCAACTTTTCTCCTGATTGATCTAGAGAAGTGAATATTCACAGCATATTCTGCCTTCTAGTGGCAGTAAAGTATACTACTTGTCTGGAGAAAAATAAACAAAAAAGACTGCCAGTTTCCAATCATTGTGGAGTATCAGGAATAGAAAGAACCACATTTTCTTGTAAGACAGTACAGTTCTGCTTTGCTCTCGTTACAGTTCTGCATTGTTCTAAAGGTTAAGACTGTTGCTTAACCTCTCTGACCTCAGTGGTTTTTGTACGTAGTTACACTGTTTGTTGTTCAGCCACTCACTCCTGTCAGACTCTTCAAGACCCCACGGACTGCAGCACGCCAGGGTTCCCTGTCCTTCACTGTCACCTGGAGTTTGCTCAGACTCATGTCCATTGAGTTGATGCCATCCAACCATTTCACCTTGTCACCCCTTCTCCTGCCCTCACTCCTTTCCAGCGTCAGGGTCTTTTCCAGTGAGTCAGCTCTTTGCATCAGGTGGCCAGAGTATCAGAGCTTCAGCCTCAGTCCTTCCAGTGAATATTCAGGAATGATTTCCTTTAGGATGGACTGTTTGGATCACCTTGCTGTTGAAGGGACTTTCGGGAGTCTTTTCCAGCACTACAACTGGAAAGCATCAGTTCTTTGGCACTCAGCCTTCTTTATGGTCCAGTTCTCACATCTGTACATTACTACTGGAAAGCCATATAGCCTTGACTATACAGACCTTTGTTACCAAAGTGATGTCTCTGCTTTTTAACATGCTGTCTAGGTTTGTCATAGCTTTTCTTCCAAGGAGCAAGTATCTTTTAATTTCCTTGGCTGTGGTCACCATCTGCGGTGATTTTGGAGCCTGGGAAGATAAAGTCTGTCACTGTTTCCGTTGTTTCCCTACTATTTGCCATGAAGTGATGGGACCGGATGCCATGATCTTCCTTTTCTGACTGTTTTTCACTCTCCTCTTTCATCTTCATCAAGAGGCTCTTTCCTGTTCACTTTTTGCCATCACAGTGGTATCATCTGCGTATCTGAGGTTATTGATATTTCTCCTGGCAATCTTGATTCCAGCTTGTGCTTCATCCAGCCTGGCATTTCGCATGATGTACTCTGCATATGAATCAAATAAGTAGAGTGACAATATACAGCCTTGATGTACTCTTTTCCCAGTTTTGAACCAGTCCATTGTTCCATGTCTTGTTCTAACTGTTGCTTCTTGACCTGCATATGGTTTTCTCAGGAGGCAGGTAAAGTGATCCGGTATTCCTATCTCTCGAAGAATTTTCCACAGTTCGTTGTGATCTACACAGTCAAAGGCTTTAGCGTAGTCAATGAAGCAGAAGTAGATGTTTTTTGAAGTTCCCTTGCTTTTCCTATGATCCAGTGGATGTTGGCAATTTGATCTCTGGTTTCTCTGCCTTTTCTAAATCCAGCCTGTACATCTGGAAGTTGCACTGTTGACCCCTGGCTTAACGGATTTTGAGCATTACCTTGCTAGCATGTGCAGTGAGCGCAATTGTTTGGTAGTTTGAACATTTTTTGGCATTGCACTTCTTTGGGATTGGAATGAAAACTGACCTTTTCCAGTCCTGTGGCCACTGCTGAGTTTTCCAAATTTGCTGACCTGTTAAGTGCAGCACTTTAACAGCATCATCTTTTAGGATTTGAAACAGCTCAGCTGGAATTCCATCACCTCCATTAGCTTTATTCGTAGTGATGCTTCGTAAGGCCACTTGACTTCACACTCCAGGATGTCTGGCTCTAGGTGAGTGATCACACCATAGTGGTTATCTGGGTCATTAGGATCTTTTTTGTATAGTTCTTCTGTGTATTCTTGCCACCTCTTAATATCTTCTACTTCTGTTAGGTCCATACCATTTCTGCCCTTTCTTGTGCCCATCTTTGCATGAAATGTTCCCTTGGTATCTCTGATTTTCTTGAAGAGATCTCTAGTCTTTTCCATTTTGTTGTTTTCCTCTGTTTCTTTGCATTGTTCACTCAGATGTTCAATCTTTCAGCTGCTGTTTTTTGCTAACCTCTTGGAGTCTTACATGTGCAACATAGATGGTGGCCAGTGACTTGAGGAAAATTTATAGGCAGAGTTTAGATTGGGATGGGGTGGTTTGTCTGCATTTTCCTCATCTCTGGGATTTTTGTCTGTTAAGTCTTAGCCATTTTGATGGCCCTGAATTCTAATCTCTGTCTCTTCAGCTTAGTCCAGTAGCTATTTTCTAGTTGGGCTTAATTCTCCCTTCTGGCTTTTGGAAAACGGTCTCAGGAAAAGAGACCGTTTGTAACCCTTGGTGGCCCTTACCTCTGTAACCTCGTGGCTTGTAACCCTTCAGCTTCTGCTTTTGATGGTTATTCTCCAATGCCTTTTAACAGTTGTTTTGTAAGTGTTGTCTAACCTTTTAATACAGCTTTTTTTTAGTGGTAAGATTGGTCTAGAACAAGCTGCTCTGTCATGGCAAGGTTCAGAAGTCCTCCATCTAGGTTTTTGTTTTTATTAACATTATTTAATATTCTTTAAATATTTTCTTTTTATCTTTTTTTCCCTTTCAGATTTTCTTAGCTCTTAGGGTTATGTAACCCAGACTAAATATGCAAAATATATTTTTCAGAACTGACTCATAAAAGATACCCAGGAAAGTCAGAATCTTTTGGTCAAATATTACAAACTTGTACATAATTTTTGAACCAAAAGCACGCATAATAAAATTAGAATTTTTTTCTCCGACAAAAGTGCAACCAATGTTATGTAAAGTATGTAAGTTTCTGAAAGTGTTGTTTCCTAACCTATTAACTATTTCTGTACGAAATATATACTCTGACGTTATGGGTGTTTGCAGGTCTCGACACAGGCGATTTTCTTACAGCCAGTCTAAATCTCGCTCCAAATCACTACCCAGGCGGTCTACCTCAGCACGGCAGTCAAGAACTCCAAGAAGGAATTCTGGTTCTAGAGAACGGTCAAGGTCCAAGTCCTTGCAGAAAAGGTCCAAGTCAATAGGAAAATCACAGTCAAGCTCACCTCAGAAGCAGACTAGCTCAGGAACAAAATCAAGATCACATGGAAGACATTCTGACTCCATAGCAAGATCCCCATGTAAATCTCCCAAAGCGTATACCAATTCTGAAACAAAAGCACAGACAGCGAAACACTCTCACTTTGGATCACATTCCAGGTCGCGGAGTTATCGTCATAAAAACAGCTGGTGAGCAGCAACAGAAGAGTGCTCCGTGGCTTTAATATAGGCATTAAACTTCTCATTGTGTTGAATAAAAATTCTTGAAGGCTTACAGAAAATGTGAGTTGATAATTAGTTACTTTGGGCATGTATAAGAAATAAAGGCTCTCTCACTTGGGTTAATGAAGATTTGGTCTCCGTGTAAGGGCCCACACCACAAGTATGATGTGAGTGGTGTCCCATTTTATGGAGCCTTTTTTGCTTACATCGTGGCAGAAGAGTACTTTTTAGAAGAAATGTATAAAGTGGAACTAAATTAGAAAATTTGATTTGGATATTAAGTATTAACAGTAAGTAAAAAAAATATTTTTTACTTTATAAAGCACTTTACTTTCATTAAAAGTAATGACGACTGTATAATTGCATAAGGCAGACTTAAGACTGTTTGACACTGTATGTCTCCTTTGTGCTTTCTCTTTAAACTTGGGCCAATTCCTGGTGGCATTAGTTCTATATCATAAAATACTGACATTTCTAAAAGTAGAGTTTATGTAGAGATCAAGCATTCAAAAGAAATTCTTTCCTAAGCTCAAAAAAGGTTCCTGAGTGGAGCAGTATAGATAAATTGATATTAAGTTGTATCTGTATCATGTTCATTCCTGTCAGAAATACCAAAACGTTTAAAAATACTGCATTTTGAACGGTTTGAGACTGCTATAAAAATGTGCAACACTCATAGTCCAAAAATATTCATATCAAGCCTTATACATACGAAGATGGTACATTTTGTATAAAATCACATTTTATACCGTTAATTCTACATACCTGCTTTTCATCTGTTACTTAGTGGTTTCCTTTCAGAGCTTTTGTTCAAGAGTAAATGGTATAGAATAAGTTTTGTTTATTTTTGAAAATGTTTAGTACCTTGTATTAAACTCAAGACTGCATTCTCAGAAAACAGCTTCGCAGTACTGGGATTTACATTACACTGCCCTTCATTTTTTAAAGCCAAATAGCTTTATTGATATTCTTTTGTAGTTGTTAAAACAGAATTTCTTTAAAAATGTGTTTAAAAATAGTTTACGTTTTTCAGAGGGTTTGGTAGTATTTGTGATAAAATGGTTTTGCATATGGTTATTATAGGGGATATATTTATAGAGCTTTACTGTGTACCTTGTTGAATTATATTGAAATTAAAAGTTCTCAGCCCATATAGTTAATATTTGTATCTAGAATGGTTAAGAAAAAAAATCTGTCTTATATTTTTAGCTTATAGGAGCCAGTGTTTCTTCTGTTTGTTTTGAATACAAATTCCATTTTTTTTTTTTTTGCATTTTACATCCTGTGTGTAAGAAATAACTTTACAAAATAATTTATATGCTGGTGGTAATTGGATAAGTACCATAAATTCGTGTATTCTGTACTTTCTGAATAGATTTTCTCTATTTAATCATAGCAAAATTTATTTCAAAACTACAGCTCTTTGAAGTGTTCAGATGTAATAAAATTTAGTTATAAAATTATGTGGCACTACTGAAAATTGAAAGGATAGTCTGAAGAAAGAGCAAGACAAACAGTAATTTTTTGTATTTTCTAAATAAATGTTTTGGTTTATGTACACATGTATGTAGTTATTGTGGATACTACAAGTGATTATAGTGTCTACATTTAATAATATTTTAGTAAAAAGTTAGTAAGTCCGTGTTTCTGAACATGCTTAATCCTTCGATTTACTCTGATTTGGTTGTCCATTGTAATTGCTAGACTGCTTATGAGGATACTGTTTGGTTTGATGGAAAAACGAATGATAACAGTTTAAACTTATGGTTGTTCACTCTGTGCTTGGCAGTGCTCTGTGAAGTTTTACATTACTCACTCATCACAAGAGCTTGGTAAGGGCAGTACCACTGCAGACCAGGTGAGATGAAGAGAGCTTCAGTGACCTGCCCAAACAAGGCCACACAACGGACTTTGTAGCCGGGCGGTGGTGGGCTCCATACTCCCCTCCCCCATCACCACGCTTGTCTTTGTGGAAGACGAGTCTTTGACAGATACATGCTAAACTTTTATATTTAGAGGAAAAGGAGATAGTAGAATTAGGAAAAGAAACGATTATAGGCTTCAGTGAAACTGGGTTCTGTGATTAACAACTGTGCTGATACCCTGGAAAATTGTATTCTGGGTACATCTGTTCTAGGATTCACTTCTGCTATAGAATTGTTTCTTGGGCCTTTTAAGAGAGGATGCTTAGGGTAAGATTGTTAAATAAAGCAAATGTATTACCTATCTGTGATCATTTCCTTTAAAGATAGTATATTTATTTAGGTACTTGCCCACTTTAAATATAGGGGCACTTCCTACCTCCATTTGTTCAGGATTCATAGAGGATCAGATATGTCAGAGAAGGTAAAGATGGCCACTTTGATTGCTTGTTTTCTTTCTCTTATAAGTAATACACATAATTACTGTATAGCAACTGGTATTTCGCAGCTGCAGACAGATAATGGGAAAACACGCTAAAATTCTTTATCAGGAGTCTAGGATTTAATCTTGTGCCACTGGGCTATTTATCTTTAAATGTAAAATATTAACTAATTTTAGGACTTTATGTGTTATCTGAGATAAATATATATTACTTGAGGTACTACTATTCTAAGACATGCTCTTCTATTATAAATATACTCGAGTAGCTGTCTTTATTCCAGTTCCATTGCATGAGGCAAAATCAGAGTTTAAAAGAAGAAACATTTAGAAATACTTTTACAGTTCTTCTAAAGAAAAGTAAAAGTTGCTTAGTCATGTCCAACTCTTTGCAACCCTAGAATTCTCCAGGCCAGAATGCCGGAGTGGGTAGCCTTTCCCTTCTCCAGAGGATCTTCCCAACCCAGGGATCGAACCCAGGTCTCCTGCATTGCAGGTGGATTCACCAGCTGAGCCACGAGGGAAAGCCAAGAATACTGAAGTGGGTAGCCTATCCCTTCTCCAGCAAATCTTCCAACCCAGGAATCAAACCAGGGTCTCCTGCATTGCAGGTGCATTCTTTACCAACTGAGCTTTTCAGGGAAGCCCATAATTCTAAACTACATTAAAATTGTAATTTCCTATTTGGAGTTAAAAATTAAATTTGTTTTCCAAACAGGGTGGCCAAGTATCTGGGGTACTTGTATAACATTGCTACTTATGCAGAGGATCTTAATCCAGGTCATGAAACCAAAGCTTCAGATCTAGCACCTGTAGATTTTAAAACAAGTCCGTGATTCCTAGTAGTTTAAAAGCCAGTGGTTCAGTGATACATCCAGATATTAGTCTCAAAACTCATATATTCAGTTAGAAAACATTTAAGCATTAAGTGAAGGTTATGAACTTAGCATCTGAATCACTCCCTTGATGAAAATAGAATATTTAGGATCATGGCATTTGCTCCAGCATTGGTCTTCCAGGTCAGTTTAGGCCCTCTGCAAAATTTGTATCTTGTACAAGATGCTCTTAAATCAAGCAAATAACCAAGCTTGTGCATCCCAGACCAGGCCCCATTGCCTCACATAAACAGCTTTAGGGGAGTAAGCACTTCCTTCTTGACTGGGCTTCCCTGAATCCCTCCCGGCTCCACCCCCAACTCAGAGCATGTTCCTGGTGCTCTGATCCCATCCCAGGAACTCAGACTGGGACAGCCCACAAAGAAGGTGGGTGGGCTATAAAGGAGTCGTGAAGTAACTGGGAATTTAAAATACACCTAGGCTACTATACCCCAGGAATAATCCCCCCACAAAACATGGTATACTGTTTTAATTATATTTGGGGGAAAGGTTATATGATTACTCTTAATTGAAGCTTATGTTCTACCACAATTTTGAATATATGAAAAAAATTAGTATCAACTTGTAGATGTTCAAGGGGGTTGATGGCTACCATTTTTACATGTATTATACAATTTTAAGCATGTTTGGTTCACACAACTCAAAACACCATATTAAACCTACCTCTTAAAGTCTACTTAGTTTGTAAACTAGTATTTAAATAGACTATAAATTAAAATCAAGAATATCTTAATGGTGTGTCAGGTTTCAGGTTCTTTCTGGATAGAAAATTTAAAGGGTCAGTCTCCAAATAAGAGAATATCTAGCCAGTAATCAGTGCTTTTGCTAGAAGTGGATCGACCACATGTTTATCACTATTCGATCTTATGTATTGCAGCTTGTATAGGATGAGTAGTTTCTCAGAAAAAGTATCACTGAAACAAGCAAAGTTACAGCTTCCCGAATCCTAAGAACTATATGCTTTTTAGAAATGGATGTAGATTGAGGAAACTCAGGATTCTTTGCTATGAGCAGCTGTTTCCTAAAGAAACAACTACACTCTAAGTTTTCTTAGCGTACTCCTGATGAGTAGTCTTAACATGCTGTTACATTGACTTATTTCAACAGAAATCTCAATATAAAACAGTCTTCCAGGCTCAAGTGATAGCCTGTTTCAGTAGTAAGAAAAATGAATGATTTTTTTGTGAGGCGAAACTAAAAACCATTCCTATTTGTGAGGCAGCATCCGCTTTGTTGCAGTACTTTACACCTTGAGGAAAAGTACTCTGATGTAAGCTGTATAATTGGTTGAATGTTTCAGGGCATTTTTACATTTTAAAAATGAGGAGTGTGTTACTTAAATTTATTTTAACACTGAAACATAATTTCATAAGAACCTTAAGGAAAACTATTTACATTCATCACTGTCAGTAAACCATAAGACTTTGGCCTTAAAATGTTCAATGTAGCTGAATTAGAAATACTCAGGCTCTAGGTTTGTTAAGATATTCATTATAATTTTTAATGTGTATATTAAGTTAACCATTTTTGGTATTGTTTTATACTTTATAATTCATCCCCTAGTCTTGTCATATAATCTGTGTGGGTTTTTTTTTTTTAATGCCACTTAAAAACATGGATAATAAAATTTTATTCTACAGTATCTCATGCATGAAAAGCACTTGTATGAGGTTCTCTTAGCTGGTTGCCAGTAGTCAAGTATAACTAATACTCAAAGAGGTTTCGGTGACCACACTTTTGTCCATCACCTGTTACCTACTTTTGACTAAAATGTGTGGTTTTACATGAATATCTATCATGGAAAGTGGAACTACACTTGAAGAATAAATTTAAACGCTTTTAACTTTTCATTAGTTCCACGGATGTTAATTCAGCATTAAAGATTTTAAAGAGTAGGAGACAGAGAGTTGCACACTGCTTTGTCCGTCTGCTTTCTGGTCACCTCGGTGCCAACCAGCCCTCTAGCCATCCCCTTTCTTCTCCTTTGGGCATCTCATCAAACAGGTATTTCCTCACACTGCTTGAAGTGCAGGTTATCCCACTGTAGATGATTTTTTAACTTTCCTCGCAAACCATGGGCAGTGACGATAAATGCCCTGCAGAATCTCTGCAGTCTCCACCTACCTCCTCCTCCTCCTCCTCCAACTTTAGTTCCAAGCTTTAAAATTTATTTCAGCATTAACATTAGATAACAATTGTCACATTTCCCCAATAAGCCAGTGCTTAAGGACATGATCATTCCTCTAATTTTTCAGGTATTTACAATGACTTCGGTATTTCAGTCATTGACTAGATTGTGTTATTTTAGAAGTTATGAGCAACTAAGAGGCCTAGTTGAAAGTGCAAAGAAAAAGCATCCAGTTTACAGCCTCAAAAGATTGACTGTTTAGTGCTTTATATTTAATGTAGATGAATTTTTGGAATTGTTGGCAAATACTTAATTTGTGTATAATGTAGGAGTGATGCGGTTTAATCGCTAGATCGACCCATGAACTGTGGCTGCCGGGCTCCTCTGTCCGTGGGATTTCCCAGGCAAGAATACCGGAGTGCGTTGCCATTTTCTTCTCCAGGGGATGTCCTCGAACCAGAGATCAAACCCAGGTCTCCTGCACTGTAGGCGGATTCTTTCCTGACTGAGCCACCAGGGAAGCTACTAGCATATTATAATTTTTACCGTGTATAAGCAGCCTTCATTTTCCCCAATTCTGTTAACACTTTGTTGTAGAACTCTTTAGTAAGGCAATCTTACAATGAATACCCATATACTCATTAATTACGTAGAGTCTACAGTTGAACAGTAAATTATGCTTGCTTTATCACATCCTTTCCTCAGTTATTTTGATTTTAACATTTAGTAAGTTTTTGAAAATTGGAATGTTCATAAGTGGGCTTTTCCAGTTAGCAAAAGACTGATAAAAAAAATCTTGATTATCTTTTATAAACATAATCCTGTTTTCTTAGTTTTAAAATTCAGGGTGTAGTTTCAACGGTCAGATGATTTACAGTAACCTAAGAAACACACAAATAGAGACTGGACTGAGCGCAGTGACTAGCACCCTTGGAAGGCTGGCTGGAAAGGGAAGTCTAACCTTTGATAATCCTTTTGTTCTATTAATGTGAGAGCCTTAATGTCTGGTCACTTTAAGGGTAATTTCAACGTTGAAAGGGACTGTTGACAGCCCTCATTTTATAGCAAGAAGATCTCCCAAATTGTAGATCTCTCCCAAGATTTTGATAGGAAGAGCCAAAGCCCTCTGGCTCCGTACTGCCAAGAAGAGTGAAGTAAAGATTTTCTTGTTTGAAGGCAATTTGAGTTCAATGAAATCAAACATTTCCCTGTCAGAAATAATCAGAGAGTCACCAGAATGTGTTCATCCTGCCACATTCTCCTCAAGATTCTAGACTGGTTTGTAATTCGGCTTTGACAACTAATCAGGTTAATTTCTAATCTTAGAACAAAGGAACTATCTGTAACGATTTAGGAGTAGCTTGAAGGATCCCATGGACAGAGGAGCCTGGCCGGCTACAGTTCAGAGGGTCACGAAGACAGACACAGCTCAGCACGCAGCGCTGTATAAATGGGGCTTCCCTGGTGGCTCAGCTGATAAAGAATCTGCCCGCAATGCGGGAGACCTGGGTTTGATCCCTGGGTTGGGAACATCCCCTGGAGAAGGGAAAGGCTACCCACTCCAGTGTTCTGGCCTAGAGAATTCCATGGACTGTGTAGTCCTTGGGGTCACAAAGTTTCGCCACGACTGACCTGCTTTCACTTTCACTTTATCTGGTGACTCAGTGGTGAAGAGTCTGCTTGCCAAGCAGGAGATGTGGGTTCAGTTCCTGGGTTGGGAAGAGCCCCCCGGGGAAGGAAATGGCAATCCACTCATGTATTCTTGCCTGAGAAATCCCATGGATAGAAAAACCTGGTGGGCCACAGTCCATGGGGTCCCAAAGAGTCCCAACACGACTTAATGACTAAACAACAACAAACTCCTTTAGAAAATGAATTCTAAGACCTTGACAATGAACCCTTAGTAAATGTAACACCTATAAATCTTAAATTGTAATTCACAAGTTTAGTTTTGGCAAATACAATTCTTGGGTGTTGGAAATATTACTCATACTTCTTAGCATATTCAATTTAGAACTCCCAAGAAAATTGCAAAGGATATGAAAAGTAATCTGAAAACTGTCAGAGTAAAACATCTAATCCAAGAGATTTAAAGAAAAAGTTTAATTCAAGCATAAAGTAGATTATAGCTAACTCTTAAAACTTCATCCCATACCTTCAGAGAATCCTAAAATTATCAAGAAAGTTTCCTTCAAAGATTAATTTTTTATGAGTGTTTATAAGAAGCAGTCTATAAAATGTACTCCGAAATTCCTTTCAGATACAAAAACAAGTGAGCTCGAATTACACGGGTAGTGTGTGCTTACAGCAATTCATTTCATAAGAGACATAGTTTCCCTATTTGGAAACTTTAAAGATTTATGGATTCAGGAGAGGAATAAAGTACACAAAAACAATTTGGAGGAGTTACCTCAGGGCTAGTAGAGCAGGCTTGTGATTTCTACATGTTTTCATTCAGCAATGCCCCTCAAAATTATAAATACAGAGGAAGATGATGAGACTGTCAGCCTTTCATACCCACGTGTAAGAACATCTGCTTGACTCCCTCAGCCCGAAGCGGGTATCCGCTGCATAAAGGACATGGGAGTCCGGGGCTTCCACCGTCCGATAAAGAAAAACATATTTAGCAATAAAATGGGACGGTCATTAGAAAGGGTAAGATTTACAAAAAACTTGTATTATAAAAAATCAGTTTTACCCAGTTTGAAATTCAGAAAAGGGAAAGAAACTGCCTCCTTTTCAGCTACCGGCCCCCTGCTGTCGGTTTTGAATCCAGAATTTAGTATCGAACCATTACTAATGGACTTTTACAGGTCAGTAGTAACTAACCAATCATTTAATACTGTTTCAGAGGAAACACTTTAAACCATTTACTATCATAGATGGAAGTCTGGAGTCCATAGGAGGCAGAAAGGGTGAGGTCAGGAGTACTGGTAAAGGTGCTAACCTAAGGAGGGGAAAAGGAGAAAACACAGGAAGACAATACTTGTTTCATATTCATGTTGTAATTAGTGCAGTTTTTGCGCAGTTACCACGGCTGTGCCTCTTGGCCTTACCTGACCTTACTTGCTGTGTATCTCCACTTGGATATCCTACACACGTCGCACAGTTCAACATGCAAATCGAAATTACCTTCCTCTACAGTTCCAGCCCCTTCCAGAGTTCCTTAATTGCTGGCTTTATCTTCCTAATGGCTCTCTTATGCTTCAGTTTCTCGATTCTGAATTCTACCTCCAAAACATCTCCCAAACAAGTCCATGCCTCTGCATAACCTCTGATAATGTCCTTTAGGTTTTTAAAAAAACTACTCAATCTCAAGTGGCTTTCGTGTCCAAGCTTTCCCTTTCCAAACTATACTCCACTTTTTATATTTTCTTTTAGAATCTTACTACCTTGTTCATAAACCTCTGATGACTGACATGCTTATAAAGTTGAAACTCTTAAACATGGAATTTAAAGCCCCTCATATTATTACCCCAATACACCGTTCAAGACTGGATCTTCCGACTCTGCACTTCTCAAGCTACTGGGTAGTCCACATCTTTTCATAGAAGACTGCTAAAACTTTTGCCTCTGACAGTTATGCAGCTTTTTTTTGCATGTCATAGACTATTTTAAGGCCCCACGCAATGCTCCTTCCAGAGTGTCTGATTCCCAAGGAGATGATCCCTACTCACTATAGTAACCACCTGCTGGAAGACAGTGACTTGACTTGTTTTTACCTCCTCTAAAGACATTCGGTAGGGTGTAGGGTGAAGGAACGCAGCTTGTATTTTAGTTACGGTGGCCATTTCTTCCTCACCTACCTATGCTGTTAACTTTTAGTTTTGCCAGTTATCCTTGTACAGTTGACCCCTGAGCAACTCAGGTTGGGTGCAGTTGAAGGAGACATGCATATAAATTATAGTCTTATCTGTAATTCCTCCATACCCAAGGTTCCACATCCTGGGATTCAGCCAACTGAAGATCATGAAGTATTTAAAATTTTAAAAATACGTGTGTAAAGTGGACCTGCTCAGTTTGAACCTGTGTTGTCCAACAGTTAGCTATCTCTTGAACAAACTTCACACTTAATTCCCCTCACTCCAAAGAGTAGACATGCTGCTCAAAAATGACACAAAACAGGTATTTCAAACAAAGAGGGGAGTAGTGGTTGAAGTTTTTATCCAAGACAAGGACTATTAGTTTCATTGTTAGGATTTTTATTATACTAAGGATGCGCATATGCACATAAATGAGCCATCTGATGGAATGTTAGATTTTGGAGACTTCAGAACTCATGGAGGCCAATTAGTGGTAATATTTACAACATACTATTTTAAAAAACTAAACTTGGTGACTTAACAATTGGGGGAATTTTTAACTATGGGCTTCACTCCTAAAATGAATTTCCCATCTGTAAGGAAGACATCTGCATTTATGTGAGCGGGAACGAAGACTCATACAAAAATGCCACTATCACACAGAAGTCCCTTCGCATCTTCCTCTCTAGAACTGATTGCTTAATGGAGAAGGTGTCTGTTGCTCAGCCATGTTCGCCTGCACCCCCGTGGGCTGTAGCCCATCAGACTCCTCTGTGCATGGGATTTCCCAGGCAAGAGTACTGGATAGGTTGCCACCATCTTCTCCAGGGATCCTCCAAACTCAAGGATTGAATCCTGGTCTCTGGCACTGCAGGCAGATTCTTCACCATCTAGGCTACCACAGGAGCTCAGGGAAAGGGTCAGTCGCTCAGTCGCATCCCGTTCCGGCCCTGTGGACTCAACTCAAAATTAACCCACCGCCTCAATCACAAAACCAGCTTCCCCCATGAAATACTTGCCTTGCATTTTTTGGTAATCTCAAACCACTGAATATTCATGTTTCTCCCCAGCACTGCTTCTGGAGGAACCAGGAATAAATAGGGCAGAGGTTGGTGGTTTTGAGCTATGACAGCCCTATTCCTCCCCAGTGAAATGCCCTTGAGAACATGCTGGGAGCTGAGGCATCAGAGGGGTCTAGTTTATCCACCACACTCACAGTTCCTCGTAATCCTCATTTCCCTGTCAGGTGGATGCCCACCATGCCCCGATTACTAGGTCCATGCTGGGCCCTGGTGCTGAGGGACAGCAGCACTGGGATGGGCCTGCGTTTGGTTCCTTCTCCACACCGAACGCTGAGTCAGGGCTTTTAAGGAAGGCAGGTGAAGACAGAACAAATACTATGGATGAAGTACTAGGCAAAAGAAATACAAGTGGTTTTAAGTACAGCATAACTGGATCCCATTCATTTCCCACATTTGTACTAGTTTTATAATTTGTGAAGGAACGGGGTATAGTAATGCCTAGAAACCTGAAAGCCGGTTAAGAGTAAAATGCAAATTACTTGATAATACATTCAGATCTTCAAATTTGTAAACTACCCTCAAGTTTGAATTTTAACTTAAAAACCACAAACCACCTTTAGTTTGAAAAGAATGGCTCCCATCAATCTTTTAATATTGTAATTTGGTCTTTTATTACTTTTTCCTTTCTCATTCTGCAAGGACACAAATTACTTAGCACCAAGATTAATGCAAATAAAAGCAACTTTCTATATTATCACTGCATCAGTGGTATGAACTGAATAAACTCAGTATCAAATTGTACAAATTTACCTAAAGACACTTCAGTATAAGATTCTAGTCACATATGTGTTTTGCAGGGGAAGTGCCACTGCATGGAACAATTTTTTCCCACTCACATACACCTTTTACTCCTTTGCAATGTTAAACTAGGCCATTAGTTAAAATTTAGGTCTGTAGCAGAAAACTGCAGTGTACTTTATACCCCCACAAAACAAATTACAGGAACATTGGGAGGAAATATTTCAAGAAACTCCAATAGGGGAAAAATAATTGCTGAATAATGAGGCTGCACTATGGTCTGAATTTTTATGTTGAAATCCAGCCCCCAAGGTGATAGTAATAGGAGGTGGAGACTTTGCAAGTGATTAGGAGGACAGGAACCCTCATGAATGGGATTCAAGTCCTTATAAAAGGGAGCCCAAAAGCTCCCCCGCCCATGCCACGCGCAGACACAGCCAAAGGTCACCTGCTACAAACCTCATGAAGGTATGCTTACGTGCTAACTCGCTTCAGTCCTGTCCAGATTCTTTGCAGCCCTATGGACTGTAGCTCACCAGGCTCCTCCACCCGTGATTCTCCAGGTCAGAATACTGGAGTGGGTTGCCATGCCCTCCTCTAGGGGATCTTCCTGATCCTGGGATGGAGCCTCCATCTCCTGCATTGGCAAGCACACTCTTCACCACTAGCACCAGCTGGGAAGCCCTAGACGCCAAACCTGCTGATGCCTTGATCTTAAGCCTTCCCAGCCTACAGAACTGAGGAATTTTGTTTACAAGCTACCCAGTCTCTAGTATTTTGTTACAGTAGTCTGAAGAGACTAAGACTGCTAAACAGCTGTTTTACTGTAAAACCAAACCTATTCAACTTAAATTTGTAAACACGTTCTCACTAAATATATCTGTAGTCTATTTTCAACCACTTTTCAAACTGTAAAATTTTTTATAACTTCCTTATATCATCCCTTAAAAAATTTAGCCATCTTCTTTACCAGTGTATTAACACTCCTCTCGGCTAAAAGAAAAAAAAAAAGTCTTTACAAGGTTGAAAGTGCACCTGTATCTTAGTTTCTCTAAATGCTTTTTAAAAATCTAGCTATATAGATCTGTATGTAAATTAAGTGTAACTTTCTCTAAATTCATAAGAACAAGGCATGTTACAATCAGTGCCAAAGCGAAATGGCTGGATGGGTTGTTTACAAGTTGTAAATTGTTGAGATTTTGTGGCGGCAGTAACAAGTCATCATACCATCCTGGCACTGCTTGTCAAGTCAACAGGATTCTAAAGTTGGGTCCTCCCTTGTGTGAACCAAAGGATCCAAGAAATTGAAACTTATGACTCATTTCTTCCCCTCAGAATGGTAGCACCTTCTCATCTAAACTATTTTATAAAATCATATATAACCTTTTAACAACTTTACATTTTCACATGTCTAAATATTGATCAATGACTCATGACCACTTTTTCCTTTGTACTGTTTGGGATAACCTTGTCTTTGTATAATGAAAAGGGAAAACTGTGTTCTAGAATTTCTTATTGGAATAGACCTTATACACTATTGAGTAGAAGTTTGAATTTTAAAGTAAAAAACACATATGCTACAGTAACTTCAAGCAAGCTTCAGATTCCAAAATCTCCATCTATTATTTTAACATGTTATATTTGCTTTGATTCAAGTATCCCATTCAGTATCAATATACTGATTTTGAAAACCAGTATACTGAAAGTTTGAAAACAAAATCTGAAAACCAAACAAGTGCCATTTTCTTTCATTGTAAATGTGGTAAGTCAAATGGTACGAAACAGTTCAAAAATAAAAACATATTCTAAGCTATAAACTAAATCAGCTATACTTTTGCCCACAACTATTTCCATTGGTAACATGGGGAATTCCTCCCCTTAGAGGTAGTAGTGTTAAATTAGACTCTCCAAATTTCAAGAGGACATACAATTAGTATAAACATTTAGCCAGTGAAATGGAAAGCTAAAATCCATCTCCTAGTTACACATTCAAACATGAAAAACAATCACACACAAAGAGTCAAGACTTAAAAGGGGGGGGCCAAATTATTATTATTGTTTTAAAATTTGATTACAACCGATTTTGTTGGCATTAAAATTTTAAATCTGAATGGATATAAACCAAAAACCAGAAATTAAGTTTGGTAAAAATGGGAATAGAAGTTTTCCAGTAATTACAGATTAGAAGGCAGAAATCAATTTAGAGAAACATAGACAAACCCTATGTTTACAATGATTGTGCCACAGATTTAACTTCAGTAGTGCATTAGTAAACTGTTCACATTGAGATCTTCGCCTTGAGATTCAACAGCTGTTTCTTGAAAAAAATCTCAGTACCTTGTGCAAATAAATCGGTCTTATATGTGCCTTAGCACACTTAAAATTTCTCCATTGTATATATACAAAACACCTACCGTTTGGGCAGGGCAAAATACATACTTTCATAACAAAACTATAATGTACCTCTCAAGTATGAACAATATACACATAATACATGGTATACAGTATTTACAAAATATAAAATATAATACAAGCTGTTTGTAATTTTTTAAACTCATCTTCTGCCCTTGTATGTTAACAAGGCAATTTTCCATTTCTGTACCACTTCTTTTCAAGGAGTCCAGGGATTTTGGAAAAACTATGTTTTACATACATACTGAGATCTAAGTCTGAACTTTTAAGAGAGTTTTTAAGTGTACTGCCATCAACTCCCTATTTTGGTTGGAATTCTCGATGGTGGTTCCCATCCAGTGACTAGGAGGCTTTGGAAGAACACTAGGAGATGGTGGATCACTAAACTTTGCCCCAGCATAATTCTCCTTTTGGCTCACTTCAGTTAGAAATGATGATTTCTTCAAATGCTTATTTTTAATATTCTCAGTATTTTTAAAAGGCTTTTTTTCCTGCTTCTGAATTATATCAGATGAAACAGAATCCTGCCAAAAGTTATTTTCATTTCGTTTTGCAGAGGTGATCTTGGTTAGTGGTAAGTTATATTTGTTTTTCTGTCTGTTTATCTTTGGTTGTTCACACAAGGGTATACCATGAACAAGTTGGCCGTGGGGAATGGCAATTTTCTCCGATTTTCCCATCTTTGATTTTAAAACCTACAAAGACAAGGAACATAATAAAAATAAAAGTGAATACAGTCTCATGATAAAAAAGCAGTCATGAACCTCACCATGTATCTATTATTTATTTTTTTTTAAAGTTCTCCTGGACTTTCATTCACTGTCTTGATTAAATGTGCTTGCTGCACTTAAGCAATCATGTCCAAATATGCACACATCTAATTTTACCACTGAAAATAGTTAAATCACTGTTACTAGTGCACTGTATGAGCTGATTCTAAAACGCACAGTAAAAGGCCCAAGGTAACTAAGTTCATCTTTCTGGAAAGAAAAGTAATGAGCTCTCTGCCAAACAAGTATGCCAACCTCTCCTAACAAAGGTCAGTGTTTTTACAGTCGGAGTTTTCCAAGAGAAATTTTCAAATGCTTTGGCAGATTTGAAAGAAAAACTATGTTAACAGATACACTATCTACCTTGTAAGACAGGTACTCGAAAAAATATTTCAGAAAAATATGATTAGCAGGAGCCAGGAAATGTGAGGAGTGAGAAAATGCTTTGACAATGGTTACTAAGTATATACATTAAAAATGATCTCCCAGCTTCTGAAAATAAAATTTCAGAAACTTAAATACTAAAAAAACTCTATCATCCTTTCCACTTTTATACGTAACGGTAAAGGCGATTTCCGCCTGCCCCCTACTTTCTGTTTTAACAATTGCTTCAAGAACTTTACTGCCTTAATTCTACTCACTTTCCTAACTCAAGTGATCCTTATAGGAAAGGATGAGAGGATGGAAAGACAAGATAATCTGTTAGATCACTGTCCTTTCAAAACTTCTAATGCCCTAGGGAAGTAGGACACAAATAGCAAGCCAGAGCACAAGGTAACTTAAGGAAGTCAAAAGTGGTAACTGCACCAGAGCGCGCCCAGATTCGAATATGGTTCTAGAAAAAGTAATCTTACTATGTAACAAGTATAAAAGCTCGTTTTTACATTATCACTAATACTTCAGAAGAGCCATGGAAGTGTAAGACGCTCAGTCGTGTCCCACTCTTTGTGACACCACGGCCTCTAGCCGGACAGGCTCCTCTGTCCATGAGATTTCCCAGGCAAGAATGCTGGAGTGGGTTGCCATTCCCTTCTCCAGGGGATCTTCCCGACCCAAGGACTGAACCCGGGTCTCCCGCACTGCAGGCGGATTCTCCACCGTCTGAGCCACCAGGGAAGGCCATGGAGTTGAAAAAAGAACCTATACAAAATTTTTAGGACTCACAGTGGACAAATTTAATTTTTGCAAGGGCACAGCTAGATAAGCTACAAACCTCTTAAACAAACATTCTTTCAACAAATGGCACTAACTTATTTTCATTATTATGAAAACCTTTGAAATTAAAGGAAAAGTGTCTTATTTCGATGTAAATGTTACCTTAGCGACTTAATACCATCTAAGTTTTAATCAGTTTTATCTTAGTCCTTTAACAGCAACTGGGCATCATAACGTCAATTCAACTGATAACTTTTCTTTCGAAAAGTTCATCCGTTTGGGCATAACACTGCCTTCCACTGAGGAAGCCTGGCACAGTGGGGACGGTTAAACCGTCAACTCCGTTCACCCGACAGACACAGAGAATTACCGCTTCAGAGACAACCCAGCTCCACCGTCGCCGCTGCCAACTTGCAAAGTGGAAAAGTACAGCTAAGGAGGCCGGCCCGGCAAGGAGCGGCGCCCCACACCAGGCACCGCACAACGCAACAAAGAGGCAACGCGAGCGAGCGGCTGGCGGCCCGCTGCGCACCCCACACGGGGCGCCCAGAGGCCGGACGCGCGTCCCGGCCGGCTTGGGCGCTAGCGGCGGCCGGCTCGCGCCGCGGGCCCCCATCGCCGCCCGCCCGCCTCCTTCATGGGCGCCGGAGCGCTCCGCACGTAGCGCGCGCTGACGTCAGCCCCGCGGGCCGCTTCCCTCCCCCGCGCCCCGCGCGCCCGCGACGCCGAAACCCCCTGGAAGGCCGCCAGCCTTCTAAATCCGGGCTGTTGCTGGGCGCAGCGGCTCCGCTCATTGGCCGGCTCCGCGCAGCCAATCAGCGGCGCCAGCGCAAGCCTCCCCCTCCCCCCAGCCAGAAGGGAGCCGGCGTCACGGAAACTTCCCTCCCGAGTAAACAGCCGCCCCTCGCCCCGGCCCCCGGCCCCCGCCCCCCGGCGCAGGGCCCCAGAGCTCGGGGCCCGCCGTGGCCGCCTCGCGGCCGGAACGCCAACGGCCCCCCTGCCCCCCTCGCGGCCCTCACCTCTCTTCTCAGCGAGGGTTGGCCGGGCGCCGCGGGCGGCAGCGGGCCAAGTAAGGGGCTCGCTTCCTCAGCTCGGGTTGCGGTCGCAGGAGCTGGGACCCAGGCGGCGGCCTGGGCCTGGTCCGGGACTTGCTGCGCTCCGCAGTGGCCCGTCGCGGGGCTCCGCCCGCCCTCCAGGCTCGGCCGGTGCTGCTGGTACTGGTGGAAGCGGCTGGGTAGCTGCCCCGACGGGCTGGCCCGCACCTTCTTCTTTCGTCGCTTCTTTGGTGCCGCCCGAGGGGTGCCCCCCGCCGCGGCGAGGCTGCAGCTGGGAAGAGGTGCCGGGGCGCGAGGCTGCGGGGCCAGGCAGGGACCGTCTCCCCCTAGGAAGTGAGGGAGGAAGAGGGTGGGAGGTAGCGCCCGGGGGTCCGGGATCCGGGGTAAAGGCGGAGGAGCAGTGGTAACCATCGGGAGGGCGCCGAAGTAACCGCGGCTGGAGAAGCCCATGGACGAAAGGCGGCCGCCCAGAACAAGCGGCTCCCGCTGAGGCACAGAAACGACGGTCATAGCGCTGAGCGGAAAAGTGGCTCGGCAGGAGCAGAAGGAGCGAGCGAGGCCACAGACCCCAGGGCGGCGGCGCTGGCGGCGGCTGCTGCTAAGAGAGCCGGAGTGAGTCGCGGGCCATGGCTCGGGCGGTGGCGGCGCAGCAACAAATTTCCCCAGCCTCCGCTCTGAGTGTTGTTATCTGAAGCCCCGCCCTACGCCCGCCCACCTTCCTGAGAAAGCCCAATCGGGGCGCGACAGGGCAGGTCACGCCCATCAGGCTCCGCCTCCACCGCCTGGAAGAGACGCACACAAACAACCCGCTGCCGCAGCCGGGCACAAAGAGCGCGCACTGCGCAGGCGCGGCCGACGGGCTCTGTCGGGAAGAGTCGGTCCCGCGAACAATGAAGTTCCGCTTCAGCCCCGCCTGCCCAGCCCCCCACCCTGGCTCCCCCTCACTTACCCTCGCACTTTGCCCTGAAAGCGTGATCAGCCAGCCAGATCTAGGCTGCTTTGGGCGTGGGGGCTGGGGGCCGGAGCCAGGGAGAAAGAATCCGAAAGCGTCAAGACCACTGACGCCTACTCCCCAGCCACTGACCTTGGGGAAGTGTTTATTTCAAGCCCAACATAATCGCATTATTATCGTGCAATTATTCTTTTTTTAATTTTAAGATTTCAGAGTACGTTGTAAGAGTTTCATTCCTCGCAGTCGGAAAACCAGTCCACATTTACATGACATTTGATGAAGTGTGGCTCACGTTTTTTCATTAACCTGGGAGAGAAACGCTGCTCATTAGCCATGGTAATCGGGACAAAAATTAAGAGAGTGACGTGATGAAACTCACTTCTTAATATATAAAAAGTTCTCCATAATCCGTAACTGCGCGTTGGAAATGCTGACTGCATACGGTGGGACTTTGGATCGCGAAACAGTGCTTGGTACTGAGAAGGAAGCAAAGGAGGAAGGTTGCGTCTCGAAGGGAGAAAGTGAAACAGTTCTGCGACACACTGCATTTTACTTGCTCTGTGTTGATAGAAATTCTTCATCTCCCCGTACTGCGCTCACACAGAAAGAATTGTGGCTATATATCTAGCACTTATATGCCATGACCTGTTTTTTAAGTAAATTATCTCGTTTGAACCTCGAAAGAACTCTCAGGAATAAATACTATATTTTATCCCTGGTTAGCAGGAGAGAACAGAGGCTTGCAAGTGAAAGTGAAGTCGCTCAGTGTCCGACTCTCTGTGACCCTATGGACTGTAGCCCACCAGGCTCCTCCTTCCATGGGATTTTCCAGGCAAGAATACTAGAGTGGGTTGCCCTTTTCTTCGCCAAGGGATCTTTCTGACCCAGGGATCACACTCAGGTCTCTTGCATTGCAGGCAGACTCTTTACCCTCTGAGCCACCAGGGAATCCTGAAAGCAGGCTTAGAGAGGCAAAAAGTACTTGTCAAATGTCATACAATAAGTAAGCTAACAGAATTTGAACTCCACGTTAGGCAAGGCTAAATTTTAACACCATCGTACTGCTTGCAACACTAGATTATAGGTTATTAGAATGCCACAATAATCTTTCAACTTCTCTGTATCTTACCACCGTTTAATCAGTATTCTTCAGCTTTGTGTGCTTGAGAAGTATTTTGTGATTGATAGCAGAGTCGAAAAGAGGCAATAGCCAGAATGATGCTTCCTAATAACTTTATATAAACTTTGTGAATGCTACATTTCATTATTTTTCATTGCTGGATTTCACGTTTTTTACTGGATTTTACTCATTTTTGTGTTTCCAACACTTACTACATAGTAAATTGTTCATGATCATGGGATGAATGGGAGTCATATACTTCCAGTCCTGTAAAAGATCTTGTTGCTGTTTAGTCACTAAATTGTGTCCAACTCTTTTAGCGACCTCATGGACTGTAGCCCACCAGGCTTCTCTGTCCATGGGATTTTCTAGGCAATAATACTGGAGTGGGTTGCCATTTCCTTCTCCATCCGCGGATGGAACCCATGTCTCCTGCATTGGCAGGCGGATTCTTTACCACTGAGCCACCTGGGAATCCCTGTAAAAGATTTTGTTGTCAAAGATCTTAGAGAACCTTTAATTGAAGTTCTCAGGTCTCTAAACTGAAGTTGGGTTTAAGATCCAAGTAAAAAGTATAGCCTAGCAAGAGCTGGTGGAAAAGAGCAGGCAAAGATTGTGGAACCTCTGGAATGAGCTAATTGTTCTTTTGTTTTTGTTAGAGTTTCTACTTTTTCAAAGCACTTTTTCATCTATTATCACTTAATTCTTCAATCCTTTAAAGGAGATATTCTATCTACTTGTAGATGTAAATGATACATAAAGTCTCTAAAGATAAAGTGAGTGCTGAAGAATTGATGCTTTTGAACTCTGGTGTTGGAGAAGACTCTTGAGAGTCCCTTGGACTGCAAGGAGATCCAACCAGTCAATACTAAAGGAAATCAGTCCTGAATATTCATTGCAAGGACTGATGCTGAAGCTGAAGCCCCAATAGTTTGGCCACCTGATGCAAAGAGCATTGATAGAGACCCTGAGGTTGGGAAAGACTGAGGGCAGAAGGAGAAGGGGACAACGACGGAGGATGAGATGGTTGGAGGACATCACCGACTCGATGGACATGAATTTGAGCAAGCTCCAGGAGTTGTTGATGAACAGGGAAGCCTGGCGTGCTGCAGTTCATGGGGTTGAAAAGAGTCAGACGAGACTGAGCAACTGAACTGAAAGATAAAGTAACCTGCCTGAGGGCCACACCCCTGAGGTGTATTGTTCTGTCTCCTCCAACTCTTTTCCACCCCATGGACTGCAGCACGCCAGGCTTCCCACGCACTCTAAAATACTGGCACATTTTTTAGACTTTTAGACTGGCACATTAATTAGACTTGCTGATATATTTTTCCATTAGTAAACAGTGTTCTTAGTAAGTATTACAGAACAGTTTTAAACATCAAAACAATTTGGAGAGAAAGGCAGAGGATCACAGAAAAGAAGTAGTTAGGACAAGCATTTTGCAGTTTATCAAGGTTTGAGAAAATCACCTCTTAAAAAAAAAAAAAAAAGAACACTGAATAAATACATTGTTGTGTTTCTTCATTGCAAGAATTCACTCAGATTACCTAAAGTAACAAGGTATCTGTTTTAATGATACGGACACAGTATTAAGAGAGAGAAGACTGACCACATGTCAGGCCTCATAGGGCCCTAGGAAACCTTTATACACAGAACTCATGGGAAGAATAGGAATTACTGTACAGTGCCTAAAAGATCTGGAATGAAGAAACTCAAAACTTCTTCAGCATCCAGCGCAACCCTAGATAACTAGGTTTATTTTGTGACTCCCAAACAGAAGATGTTTGCTTGGTCTAATGTCCTGTCATCTCCATGATTTAGCTACTCCGTGCTTTTGTATATTTCTGCCTCGACGTAGTATCACTACCAATTAACACACTGTTTATCTGGAGTTCAAACTCCAGAGGGAAGCTGGTTGGTCCAGTTTGGATTGGTTCTCACTGGACGATTGGATGATTCATCACCATCATCCTGGTTCAACAGAACTTTCTTACTAGATCTTCTCTGGGACTCTCCTGCCGAGAATGATGAGCCAGGATGGCGAGGCACTTTCTAAGGAACCACTTAGGACCAGTTTAGGAACTATGGACATGACAATCATTGATTGGCTTGGCCAGCCCAGTATATTGCATAACCTATTTTCCAGGCACTACACATCCCTCTGTTTGGATATATAATTCCCAGAAATTCAACAGAAGTGCGAGAACTTGTGGAAACTCTTGAAATCTCTGATTTTTCTGAGAAAGTTGGATTTCTAGCAACATTGTCCCATCATGCTTGCTGAAGCCACTGTTGGCTAGAGCTGAATAGAGGCTGCCCTTTAAAAAGGCTGCCTGACTTTCAGAATGGGAGAAAATAATGGCAATGAAACAACTGACAAAGAATTAATCTCCAAAATATACAAGCAGCTCATGCAGCTCAATATCAGAAAAATGAACAACCCAATCAAAAAGTGGGCCAAAGAACTATACAGACATTTCTTCAAAGAAGACATACAGATGGCTAATAAACGTATGAAAAGATGCTCAACATCACTCATTATTAGAGAAATGCAAATCAAAACCATAATGAGGTATCATCTCATGCTGGTCAGAATGGCCACCATTAAAAAGTCTATGAACAATAAATGCTAGAAAGGATGTGCAGAAAAGGGAACCCTGTTACACTGTTGGTGGGAATGCAAACTAGTACAGCCACTATGGAGAACAGTGTGGAGATTCCTTAAAAAACTGCAAATAGAACTGCCGTATGACCGAGCAATTCCACTGCTGGGCATACACACCGAGGAAACCAGATCTGAAAGAGACACGTGCACCCCAATGTTCATCGCAGCACTGTTTATAATAGCCAGGACATGGGAGCAACCTAGATGTCCATTGGCAGATAAGAAAGTGTGGTACATATACACAAAAAATGTTACTCAGCTATAAAAAAGGAATGAGTTTGACTCCGTTCTAATGAGGTAGATGAAACTGGAGTCTATTATACAGAGTGAAGTAAATGAGAAAGAGAAACACCATTACAGTATGTTAATGCACATATATGGAATTTAGAAAAATGCTAACAATGACCCTATATGCAAGGCAGCAAGAGAGACACAGATGTAAAGAACAGACTTTTGGACTATGTGGGAGAAGGTGAGGGTGGGATGATTTGAGAGAGTAGCATTGAAACAAGTAGGTAAAAGAGATGACCAGTACAAGTTCGATGCGTGAAGCAGGGCACTCAAAGCCAGTGCTCTGGGACAGCCCGGGAGATAAGTTGTGGAGGGAGGTTGGGAGGGGGCTTTGGGATCGAGGGACACGTGTGCACCCATGGCTGATTCATGTCAATGTATGGCAGAAGCCATCAAGATATTGTAAAGTAATTATCCTCCAATTAACACAATTTAGGAACAAAAAAACAGGGGCTCTGTAACAACCTAAAGGGGTGGGTTAGGGAGGGAGATGAGAGGAAGGCTCAAGAGGGAAGGGACAGATGTACTCCTACGGCTGATTCATGTTGATGTTCGGCAGAAACCAACAAAATTTTGTAAAGTGATTATCCTTCAATTAAAAAAAATAAAATCCTGCTTGTTCTCATCCAGATCATTTCACTCCTTTACTTCCCAGACTCTTTAGGCAAAGAAGCTTGAAGTTCCTCTAAAAACAGATTGGAGGCAGTGAGGCAAATTCCACTAACTAACCTGGGAGGCACCTGAGGACTTGGACTAAGATAGTTCAGAGGAAATGGAAAGGTAGACCTGGAAATAAAAGCCTGTGACCTGGTGACTGAGATGGGAGACCAGACATGGGGGGAGGATGAGGAAGAGGAGGCAAGGAGAAGGGAGAGTGGACAGGATGCTTCCTGACTTTCTAATGGTTGGTTTGGAGAGAAATAGTAGTTTGACAAGACTGTGAAAATCCAGAGGGGCAATTTGGGGAGAAAATATGATCGTTGGGGTTTAGTAAGGTTTTATTTTTGATGTTCTTCCTTTTAAAGCCAAATGAATTAAAAATTTTGTTTTGTTTCTCATAAACAAAAGAACCCAAAATAATTAAGTTGGTTTCTTTTTTTAATTTGCCTATGAACCCCTTATAGAAAAAGTGTTCTTACTTTTGTTCAGTAAAAACATGAAAATCCACTTTTAAACCAATCTGTTTATCTTTGCTTATTTCATTTGACATTTCCAGAAAATACTTAAACTACTTCCAGAAAACTTAAAATAAATTAAGGAAAATGAATAGAAATACGCCCTGTCAAATTGCCTTTATTTTTCAGGTTCCCGAACAGTCAATTCAATCTTATCCTAGTCAGCTAAAATTCCATGAAGAAAATAGCATACCTCATTTCTATGAAATAGTACAGTGCCCCAGTTTTTACTGTATTTGAGCTTAGGGTGAGATCAGGTCAGCTCAGCTGCTCAGTTGTGTCTGACTCTTTGCAACCCCATGAACCGCAGCACGCCAGGCCTCCCTGTCCATCACAAACTCCCGAAGTCTACCCAAACCCATGTCCATCGAGTCAATGATGCCATCCAGCCATCTTATCCTCTGTCATCCCCTTCTCCTACTGCCCTCAATCTTTCCCAGCATCAGAGTCTTTTCAAATGAATCAGCTCTTTGCATGAGGTGGCCAAAGTATTGGAGTCTCAGCTTCAGCATCAGTCCTTCCAATGAACACCCAGGACTGATCTCCTTCAGATTGAACTGGTTGGATCTCCTTGCAGTCCAAGGGACTCTCAAGAGTCTTCTCCAGCACCACAGTTCAAAAGCATCAATTCTTCGGTGCTCAGCTTTCTTCACAGTCCAACTCTCACATCCATACATGACCACTGGAAAAACCATAGCCTTGGCTAGGCGGACCTTTGTGGACAAAGTAATGTCTGGCTTTTAATATGCTGTCAAAGTTGGTCATGACTTTCCTTTCAAGGAGTAAGCATCTTTTAATTTCATGGCTGCAGTCACCATCTGCAGTGATTTTGGAGCCCTCCAAAATAAAGTCTGTCACTGTTTCCACTGTTTCCCCATCTGTTTGCCATGAAGTGTTGGGACTGGATGCCATGATCTTAGTTTTCTGAATGTTGAGCTTTAAGCCAAATTTTCTACTCTCCTCTTTCACTTTCATCAAGAGGCTCTTTAGTAGTTCTTCACTTTCTGCCATAAGGGTGGTGTCATCTGCATATCTGAGGTTATTGATATTTCTCCCAGCAATCTTGATTCCAGCTTAGGGTGAGATAATAAGGTAGAATTTCAGACTCAGGGCTCTTTCAACTATGTGATGGTAAAAGGTTCCAAAATGAATCTTTGTTTTAAAGAAATGCTCTTGATTTTCAGGTCTAAGTTGGATCATGTAGAGTATTGGGTTTTTTTTGTTTTTGTTTTTGTTTTTGTAGCTTGTAACCCTAGAGCACAAAAAAGAAAAATGAAGTTTGGCCAATTATTTTTCTATTAATTTTTCCTAAGAAAGAAGATTTTCCATGTCCTTACCATATCCAGAAAGATTTAAGATTTGTCCAAAGCAACCAAATCAGCACTGCCTGAGTTATCTTTCCTGTGTCCTTATTCCATCCTCAGAAATTTAAGATTTGTATAAGAAAATGAAGCTGACCATCCCTGAGTTATATCTTTTTTTTTTCTTTTTACATTGCTGAACACAGAGAGGGAGACCAAAACAATGTTTGAATTGCAGAGCCAAAGAAAAGTACAGGGAAACTCAGAATGAAGCTGTGATATTGATATTTTACCAAATTTTCTCTGAGATATTGATTATGACTTGCAGCCAAGTATGACTCATTTCTGTAATCTAAACTGATGTCATCAGCCTTTTGAATTTCAGGAGAGATGAGAGTGATCTTTCCGCAAAATTAGTAAGTTAAGCATATTACAGTTATTCTGCATATACACAAGTGCATATGTGATTAGCGTAAATACTGACAGCAAAGATTCTTTAAGAGACAGCCCAGCCAGATCATCTCATAAAGATGTTCATTGGCCAGTAATTCATGCCATGTACACTGAGCTTACCGTCGGCTTCTTTTTGCTATTCCCTGAACTGCAAGCAGTCAGGCAAGGATCACCGAGAAACAAACAAGCAGGAATAAAAGGTACTTGCAGGACACAGAGAACGTAGGAGAAATTTTAAAAATTAGTTTTGGTTGTGCTGGCTCTGTTATTGCCCATGAGCTTTCTCTAGTTGAGAGATTCAGCCGTGTTGTGCAGGCTTCCCATCACGGTGGCGCCTCTTGTTGCAGAGCATGGGTTCTAGAGTGTGGGCTTCCATAGTTGTGGCTGCTCCTTGGCATGCGGAATCTGCCAGGACCAGGGATGGAGGTCATCATTCCATTGTCTTCTGGCTTCAAGCTGATATTTCAGATAGTATTCTGATCTCGATACTTTGTATGGGACCTGTTTTCCCCTGCCTGATAATATTAAGAGGTGGGGCTTTTGGGGGTGGGGGGTGATACAGTCATGTACTTGGAGCTCTCATGAATGGGATTTAGTGCCCTTGTAACAGTTCCGAGAGTTTGATTCCTTGTCTGTGCTCTCTCCCATGTGAGGATACAATGAAAATTCTGCAGCCTATAACTCAGAAGAGGGCTTTCCCTAGAACCCATCCAGGCTGGCACCCTGATTTGGGACTTCCTGCCTGCAGAACTGTTAGAAAGAAACTTCTGTTATTTATAACCACCTGTGTATGTTAGTCAGGCAGTTGTGTCCAAGTTTTTGTGACCCCATGGACTGTAGCCCACGAGGCTCCTCTGTCCATGGGATTCTCTAGGCAAGAATACTGGAGTGGATTGCCATTCTTTTCTCCAGAGGATCTTCCCCACCCAGGGATCGAACCCAGGCCTCCTGCATTGCAGGCAAATTCTTCACCATCTGAGCTACAGGGAAGTCCTTGTCTACGGTACTTTGTTATAGCTGCTGGAACTAAGATACCTCCCAAACCATCATTCAAGCATATGGCGCAATAAAAGATCTTCAAATACAGAACAACTTGTGAAATTTCTCCCATGCATTTTTTTCGTTGGGAAGCTACTAGAAGAGGCGCTTCATTGAAGAGAATAAAATGACAAAGAGGAAGTCATGGAACCTAGGAAACGTGAGATCCCACACCAGAGGGGAGTAGAAGGAATTCTCAGGGTCAGGTTGAGAGGTGAGCTCCGGGCAGCAGCCGTACTGTGGCCTGGAAGGCAAGACAGCTTGCGGCAGGAAGGTGGATGACTCTGGGGGAGCGGAGGATTGCTTAGAAAAAGGTGAAATGGATAGAGTCCTCAATATGTTTGAAGGAATTGCAACGAGATGTACATTTTTGGCAGAGAGCCTGGGGACTAATGAATGCTGGGGAAATGGGCTTCCCTGCTGATTCAGTGGTAGAGAATCCGCCTGCCAATGCAGTAGACTCAGGTTCGATCCCCGGGTTGGGATCATGACTTAGCGCCCGAACAGCAGTAACAAATGGAAAATGAAACCAGGAAAATACAGTCAAGGTAGGAGCAAGGCAGTGGTGAAGAGAAAAAGCCCCAAAGCAAGAGACTATATTCAGAGTAAAACTGGTTACATGTAAATACCTGTTAAAAAGAAGCAACAAGCCCTGAAGTCACTGTGGCAAATCACACCAAGACATAGTACCTAATCTAATGGAGGTTTAACCTCTCCCAGAAGGTCTGAAAACCATTGAGTGTGAAATTTCCTGGTAGGACTAGTGTAGTAACCTGCCTAAGGCCCTCCCCTCCCACACCCTGACCCCCAGCCTTCCTCTCATGGAGGGTGATGTCCCTGAAATAATCCACTCTTGTCATTTCCTTGTCCCACCCTCTTTCTGCTATAGAAACCTTCCATTTTACACAAACGCCTCTGGAGCATCAGGGACCTCCCTGGCAGTCCAGCTGAAACTCTCCCTTCCAACGCAGGGGATGCAGAGTCCATCCCTGGTTGGGGAGCTAAGATTCCACACGCCTCGAGGCCAAAACACCAAAACGTAAAACAGAAGCAGCACTGTAACAAATTCAATCAAGACTTTAAAAATGATCCCCATCAAAAAATCTTAAAAAAAAAAATAATAAAGCCAATTAGTCCTTTAGATTTACTCAGTCTGCTTTTGTTTTATGACAAATATTAATAGAATTCAAACAAGATTTACCCATAGTAGGCTGGGGAAGGAGAACATAGGTACACAGGTATTTGTTGTTGTTCAGTCGAGAAGTCGTGTCTGACTCTTCACACACTAGACTTCGCTGTCCTTCACTATCTCCCAGAGTTTGCTCAGATTCATGTGCATTGATTCCATGATGCCATCTATCTCATCCTCTACCACCCTCTTCTCCTTTTGCCTTCAATTTTTCCCAGCATCAGGATCTTTTCCAATGAGTTGACTCTTTCCATCAGGTGGCCAAAGTATTGGAGCTTCAGCTTCAGCATCAGTCCTTCTAATGAATATTCAGGGTTTTTTCCTTTCTTTCTTTCTTTTTTTAACACATAAGTGTATGTGTATAGATGGGATCTAGGTGATAACAGAGTGAAAACCTCATCATAGGAGAAAGTCATCAGTTTATATTCAGCCAAAAAATAAATATATTATTGTTGTTTAGTCACTAAGTTCTGTCCAACTCTTTTGTGACCCCATGAACTGTAGCCTGCCAGGTTCCTCTGATTTCCTTGGCAAGAATACTTGAGAGGGTTGCCATTTCCTTCTCCAGGGGGTCTCCCTGACCCAGGGATCAAACCCAAGTCTCTGGCATTGGCAGGCAGATTTTTTGTAACTGAGCCACCAGGAAATCTCCCCAAATATATCATTATTAGGGTTTTACTTTAAAATATGAAGGTTGACACTAAAAGAACCGTAATAAGATTAGAAGTTTGCCGGAAGGGAGAAGACATGGACAGGAAGCAAGGGTGGGTGGAGGGAGTTTGATTTATGACACCACACTTATTTTTCTTTGTAAAGAAATAGCATGATTTTTTAAAAAGTAGACTATAGGACTGCATCTTTCTGTGTCATATCTTTTTGCCTTTTCATGCTGTTCATGGGGTTCCAGATGTTCAAGCTAGATTTAGAAAAGGCAGAGGAACCAGAGATCAAATTGTCAACATCCATTGGATCATAGAAAAAGCAACAGAATCCCAGAAAAACATCTATCTCTGCTTTATTGATTACACCAAAGCCTTTGACTGTATAGATCACAACAAACTGTGAAAAATTCTGAAGGGCATGGGAATATCAGACCACCTGACCTGCCTCCTGAAAATCTGTATGCAGGTCAAGAAGCAACAGTTAGAACTGGACATGGAACAACGGACTGGTTTCAAATTAGGAAAGGAGTACGTCAAGGCTGTAGATTGTCACCCTGCTTATTTAACTTATATGCAGAGTACATCATGTGAAATGTCAGGCTGGATGAAGCACAAGCTGGATTCAAGATTGCCAGGAGAAATATCAATAACCTCAGATATGCAGATGACACCACCCTTATGGCAGAAAGTAAAGAGGAAGTAAAGAGCCTCTTGATGAAAGTGAAAGAGGAGAGTGAAAAAGTTGGTTTAAAGCTCAACATTCAGAAAACTAAGATCATGGCATCCGGTCCCATCACTTCATGGCAAATAGATGGGGAAACAATGGAAATCATGACAGACTTTATTTTCTTGGGCTCTAAAATCACTGCAGATGGTGACTGCAGCCATGAAATTAAAAGATGCTTCCTCCTTGGAAGAAAAGCTATGACCAACCTAGATAGCATATTAAAAAGCAGAGACATTACTTTGCCAACAAAGGTCTATCTAGTCAAGGCTATGGTTTTTCCAGTAGTTATGTATGGATATGAGAGCTGGATTATAAAGAAAGCTGAGCGCTGAAGAATTGATGCTTTTGAGTTGTGGTGTTGGAGAAGACTCTTGAGAGTCCCTTGGAATGCAAGGAGATCAAACTGGTCAATCCTAAAGGATATCAACCCTGAGTATTCATTGGAAGGACTGATGCTGAAGCTGAAGCTCCAATACTTTGGCCACCTGATGCTAAGAACTGACTCATTTTAAAAGACCCTGATGCTGGGAAAGATTGAAGGCAGGGGTAGAAGCGGATGACAGAGAGTGAGATGGTTGGATGGCATCACCGACTTGATGGTCATGAGTTTGAGCAAGCTCTGGGATTTGTTGATGGACAGGGAAGCCTCGTGTGCTGTAGTCCATGGGGTTGCAAAGAATCAGACACAACTGAACGATTGAACTGAACTGAACAGGACTTCAACCTTAAAGCAAAGGTGGAGAGATGACAGTATGCAGGGCAGGTATGGGTAGGAAAGAAAATAATCCGGAGAAACTGGAAATTTCGATGAAGGTC
Source organism: Muntiacus reevesi (assembly GCF_963930625.1). Classification (NCBI taxonomy): domain Eukaryota; kingdom Metazoa; phylum Chordata; class Mammalia; order Artiodactyla; family Cervidae; genus Muntiacus; species Muntiacus reevesi. The sequence goes on from NC_089267.1 coordinate 57,066,155, forward strand.
TTACTGAGAGGGGCACTCAGGGCCCTGCTGGAGAACTCTGGTGTTGTGAGTACCTCAAGAAGGTGGGGAAGTATTTTTGTCTTGTGCTGGGGAGTGTATTTTGGCAGAGTTAGAGAGTGCCAAGACATCCAAAGTTGAAAGGCAAGGAGACTAATTAGAAGCTATAATTGCTGCCAGAATCTTGGCTTCCTCTGCCTACCAGAAAGAAAATATGGAGACAGAGTTTGTACAAAATCTAAAGATGGCTTTAATCCTCAAGCCAGCACAGGAGAGAAGCAGGCTCGTGACTCACGGATTGTGTCTCCCCTCCATGGGGAATCGAGGGTGTTCCTAAAGTTGGTCAGGGGTTGGAAACAAAGAGCAAAGATGTAAGGATCCTGTATTCTTCTTTCTTTTTGCATGGTTTCAAAAACACTCAATAGCTGGCATCAGGTAGGCCGGTCATTTGGGTCTAACAGTTGGTCCCAGTAGCAGGGTCCATTGTTTTTTTGGGATTGCACTGCAATTTGCAGAAAGAGAGAAAAACAAACTATAAGGGGTGGTTTGTAGAGAGAGGGCTATAAAGTTAAGCATCAGGAGGCGGCTAGCATAAACTTAAAAGATAACGGGCGCATAATGTGGTTCATGCAGAGTTAGAGGGCAGTTGTTCTGTGATGTAGTTTACCTAACAGGTCAGTCTTCTGAAAAGAAGGAAGTTTAGTTATCAATGCAGACTGAAGATCGGGACCAGTTAAATCAGAGAAGGGCTCAAAGGACGAAGAGAAAAACAAAACTTTTCGTGTTTCACTGCAACACTACTTTTACTTTATTTTGAATTTTTTTATTTTTAAATTTCCAAATGCGAAGATTAATTGTATGTGTTAACGTGCTGGGCCACAGTTCTCCAGTATGTGGTCAAACACTGTTGTGGATGTTTCCATGAGGATATTTTTGGATGAGATTGACTTTTTTAAAAAAAATATTTATGTTTGGCTGCGTCCAGTCTAAGTTGCAGCACTTGGGGTCTTCATTGCATTGAGCGGGATCTTTCACTGTGGCGCAGACTCCAGTGTCTCGTGCCTCAGTAGCTGTGGCATAAATATGCATAGTAGCCTTATTTATAATAGTCACAACAACCCAAATGGTTGCCAATTAATGGGTATCTGTAGATGAATAAAGAGATCACTAAGATGTGGTATATTCAAACCATAGAGTATTATTTGCCCACAAAAAGAAACAAAATACTGGTACATGCTGTAGCATGGATAAAAACCTTGAAAACATGTTCAGTGGGGTTTCTTTTTGGAAAAGAAACAGTGTTTATTTTTATAAAAATGTTTTAAAATTAGATATTGATGGTGGTTGCATAATTCTGTAAATATTCTAAAATTCATTGAATTGTAAACTTTAAAGCTGTAAATTTTATGGCATTCAAATTTATCTCAATAAGTTGTTATATTAAAAAACAAAAAACCCAATCCTTGCTTCTACTTATTCACTGAGCTAACAGGTTAAGAGGTTCTTAGACACAAAAATCTTCTATTTCCATGTGGGTGTGGCTCTTGCCTCTAGTTGCATCAGCATACAACCACTCAGGTGCGTGCACATGTGCACACACACACGGAGACAGCCGTCCAAGCAGAGCTGGGCCACACGTGGCAGGTGGTCCCGGGGACCTGGCTAGGACCCCTGTCGGCTGCTGCCGGCGCCTTCCCTGCATAAAGCAGACGCGCAGGATGCACGGCGGAGGTGTAGGTGGTGGTGCCGGCCCGAGGGGAACGGTTTACAAACCCTTGTTGCCTAAAGCCTTCCCACCCGGGGCAGCAAGGCCACGCCAGTGTGCTGAGAATTCACGAGTCTCAGAGCTCAGTTTGGTTGTCAGCTCTCTTTCCATCAGTTCCCCCAATAAGTAGGAAGCAGGCTGTAAAAGCGTAATCATGCTATTGTTAATTTATAACACCAACTCCTCCCCCTCTGAGAACCGGTTCTTTGCACACACACCCAGCAGGTTGGGCTTTATTGTTTGTTTCCTTGTTTCCGCCCAGGCACTGAGTCATCTTTGTTCATAAACACGCTTGCACTTCCTAACCTCATCTCGCTGAAGATGGGTAGCGTGTTTTCTTCCCCTAACCCCCTTCCTAGGATGTCTAGTCCACTCCCCTCTTCCCTCAGCACCTTCCCTCAGGAACGTATATTTCATCTATCTTTTCTGTTCCAGACTGCCAGCTGTCACATATGATTGAAGAACCGGGCAATCGTAAGTGGAGAAATGGGAGGCAGGGGAGGTGAGAAACGGGAGTTCTGCTCTTCTAGCAGGATCTGGAGTTTCTGGAGGGCTAAAACTCGGGGGGCTTCCCAGGTAAAGAATCCGCCTGTCCATGCAGGAGACGCACATTCGATCTCTGGTCCGGGAAGATCCCCTGGAGAAGTATTCTTGCCAGGAGAATCCCATGGACAGATCTGTCTGGCGAGCTGCAGCCCACAGGGTCGCAGAGAGTCGTACACGACTTAGCGACTGCCCAAGGAGAGCGAGGAGCTTTGTGACAGAGAGGGTCACTATTGCTGCGGCAACAGTCTGCTTATTGGTTAAGTTTAAACAGCTACTTTACCATCATTGTCATTATTATTTTGCCCAGGCCCTGAGGCCTGAGGGATCTTCGTTCTCTGTCCTGGGACTGAACGCCTGCGCCATGCAGTAGAAGTTCAGAGTCTTAACCACTGAGCCACCAAGAATGTCCCGCAAGTGTCGCTTCAGGACAGCAGTTTTCAGAATTCGGTCAGAAACCACCGGAGTCCGCAGGATCCTCCCCTTTTCAACTCTATCTCTATGTGAGACCTGATTTCAACCAAAATATATCACAGCTGGTTGAACAGAGGAGCAGATATAAGAATTCAGCTGCCTTTTTCAAACCAGACACAAGAGACTTGAAAAAAAGTAAATGTCACTCCTCTTGGTAACTTCTGTTTTGGAAAATACAGCTATGCTTTATACACATTACTATATACAAAACAGATAACCAACAAGGACCTACTGAATGGGACAAGGAAACATAGTCAATATTTTGTAGTAATTTATAAGGGAAAAGAATCTGAAAAAGACTACATATATTAACATATAAACAAATCACTTGTCCTATATACCTGATACTAACATGATATTTAAGTCAATTATGCTTCAATTAAAAAAAGAAAATATAATTGTTTTTAAAATATACTATTTATGCTAACATGTAATATTTTTGTCCATTTTCAATAAATTAATAAATATTTTTAATTTTTTGTTTTACTTTTAGTAGAAGAAGTATTGACATAACCCATGTAAAGAGAGTTCCTTGGGGTCCTCAGCAATTCTTTGAAGTGTACAGAGGTTCTGAGATTCAGAAGTTTGAGCACTGCTGCTCTAGGACCACTCTTGGCCCCACACAGGCTCCTTCTTGCTCTTCCTGGGGGACCTTGCTAAGACCCACCGCTTCAACTACCGCCTCCAAGCTGGTGACTGCTCCCGGCAGCGTGCAAGCTCTTGTGCACCGCTCTGCAGGGACCTGGAGTGAAGGGAAGTGGGACTGCCCCGAGAGTGGAACTGGATAAGTCCAAACACAGAGGATGTGACTGACCACTCAGTCATTCAACAAATCCTTAGTGAGCACCTCCAGTGGGCCATGTGCTATTTCAGATGCTGCAGTTACGGTAGCAAGCAAAATGGAAAATCCCTGAATGTTCGGTTATGGGGAGAGCATGAAAGAGTATAATGGGAAATGAAGTCACACGTAGCGATACTAGAAATTATTTAAAAGCATGACCTTATGAATTTTGGGGAATAATCCCAAATTCCAGGTTTCTTTCCCCGTACGATTTCCAAAGGTGATATTCAGACAACAGACAGCGATAAAGGAATGCAGCGTGACAAAGATTGTGTGTGTGTGTGTGTGTGTGGAGGGATCTATGTGTGTGTGTGTTTTCTATTCCATAAACAATGTTTCCCCAGGAGCCATTCTGCTGCTACACTTGTGGGAAGTAGGTGTTTACAGATTTCACCTTGGTGAGGAGGCAGATGTGATGCAAGAGAAGTTCCTGCCAGTCACAGGAATGGGGGGAAAGGAGGAGAGCCCAGAGAGCAGACTTTAGGATCGACAGCTCAAGGACAAGACCAGACTGGCGTTCTTGCAGCACACGGTGGTGACAGTCCAGAGAAGAGTCACGATGAGGTCACCTAAGCAGCACCCTCTAGACACTGTCTCCAGGAGGAACAGAAAAAAGTGAGAGAAACAGCTTTGGCAGAGAGTTGTCACCTTGGCATAACACTGTCTCACGTTAGAAAACTGAGATACTTTCACTGGCAATTTGAAGCTCCATCTTCAGCATTTTCTTTGCATGTCTGAGATGACCTGTCATCAAATTTCAATCTGAATATGCTTTAACCATTAATTGTTGCTGGACTTGTATGTGAAACCCTGGGGCAGGGTACTCCAGCGATAATGACTCAATCAGACCCTTCCTTCTTTTAATCCTAAACCCAAGTGTTATGACCAGTTGGTCACATGGGAGACAGGGGGTTGAAGCGATGAGATGCCAGAAGAAAAGACAACAGGACGGACAGGTCTTTTCTTAAAAAGGAAATGCTTCCTGTCTTCTCTGCCACTTCAGCCACCTGGAAAGAAAGAGCTGAGATCGATCTGACCTCCTATTACTCTGAAACATACACCCAGAAAGAGAAGGGAGGGTTAAGAGAGAAACAGTGAGTGTGTGTGTTGGGGGCAGAGGGGGCGGGCGGGGTGTCTCCTTCCATGCTGACCCTCAGAAAAGATAAATAAGAAAGAAAGAGAGCCCCATTCACTTGTGGCCCAATTCATAACCCATCAACTTGGGGTCTCCTTTATGCAGCCGGAATAAAAGCAAGGACCAGAGAAGAGCCCGAGGAGACACTTCTCATGCCCAAAACATAGCATCCCTGAAAGTCAGGCATTTTTCTTTCTTAAGGCTGAGCTGTGTGGCATGTGGGATCTTAGTTCCCAGACCAGGGATCAAACCCGTTCTCCCTGCACTGAGAGCACAGTCTTAACCACTGGGCGTCCAAGGAAGTCCTGAGTGGTGTGTGTTTGCTCGGTCCTGCCCAACTCTTGCAATCCCTTGGACTATAGGCTCCTTTGTCTATGGGATTTCCCAGGCGAGAATACTGGAGTGAGTTGCCATTTCCTTCTCTAGGGGATCTTCCTGACCCAGGGATAAAACCCACGGCTCCTGCAACTCCTGAGTTGGCAGGTGGGTTCTTTACCACTGCGCCACCTGGGTCCTGAGCTAGGCATTTTAAATAAGCCTATTGACTGAGGCTCAAGGAAAGAAATCGAAGTTCCACGACAAGGAAGGAGCAAAGTCAGAGTCCGAACTTGGCTTGCAGGCTCCAGTGAACCAAGCTGCCGCCCTTCTAAGCTCCCCCACCCCCCACAATTAGAACCTAGTTGGTTAGCATAGGTAGTCTTTATTATATCTTGCAGTCCTGTGTCCTTCCCCACCCTGGGATATTAGGTGAAATGACCACACCTATAGTCATTACTCATTCATCCGGCTAATGTTTACTGAGACTGAGGCCTTTCTTCAGTTCTGAACCTTGAAATTGCTTCTGTCATCCGGCATCCTGAAAGGTGGTGTGAAGCTTCCCAGGTGATTAGTGGTAAGGAATCTGCCTGCCAATGCAGGAGATGCAAGAGACACGGGTTTAATCCCTGGATTGGGTAGATACCCTGGAGTAAGAAATAGGTGCCCACTCCAGCATTACTGTCTGGAAAATTCCATGGACAGAGGAGCCTAGCGGGCACAGTCCATGGGGTGGCAAAGAGTCACACAGAACTGAGCACTCACAGGAGTGTGCGTGCACGCGCGCGCACATACACGCGCACACACACACACACACACACATACACACACACACACAAAGCGGAATGGATCCAGCCATGGGAGAGAGCAGATTGAAAAATCAGGAAGTGGAGGATGAGAGGAGAAAGAAGACCGACAGTTAGCAGCCCTCAGGAGTCAGAGTTCTGGCTGTGAGCAGGACAGGGACCACGCTGTTGACACAAAATGAGATCATGGTGATGAGGCCCCCTTGGCTGTGCGGTTTCTCCTGGACCATTTGCTCTGCGGATAGAATCTTGTCCAATGGATCAGTTCAGCCACTCAGTTGAGTCCGACTCTGCGACCCCACGAACTGCAGCATACCAGGCTTCCCCGTCCATCACCAACTCCTGGAGTTTGCTCAAATGGGTGTCCATTGAGTCGATGATGCCATCCAACCATCTCATCCTCTGTCTTATGGATAGATTGTACTTTAAAAAATTTTTTCTTTTGGGGGAGTTCCCTGATGGCCTAGTGGTTAGGATTTGGGGTTTCCCCTCCCATGGCCTGGGTTCAATCACTGGTAGGGAAGCTCTGCCTGGCAGGGCCAACACACACACACACACACACACACACACACATATATATAAAATAAATTGTTGTGGTATGTGAGATCTTTTTTAAAAAATAACTCCATGTAATTTTATTTATTTTTGGCTGTGCTGGATCCTTGCTGCTCCTTGGGCTTTTCTGCAGTTGCAGCGCATGGGCTTCTCATTGCAGGGGTTTCTCTTGTTGCAGCTCTTGGGTTCGAGAGCACAGACTCAACAGTGGTGGCACATAGGGTCAGTTGCTCCTTGGCATGTGGGGTCTTCCCAGGTTGGGGATCAAACCCGTGTCTCCAGCATTGGTAGGCAGATTCTTTACCATTGAGCCTCCAGGGAAGCCCGCTTTGTGGCATCTTTAGGTGCTGCATGTGGACTCTTAGCCGTGGCATGTGGGGTCTAGTTCCCTGACCGGGGACTGAACCCGGGTCCCTTGCATTGGGAGTGTGGAGTCTTAGCCCCTGGACCACCAGGGAAGTGCCTGTACACACATTTTTGAAAGCTGATTGGCAGCTCCTAATGCTTCCCAACCCTCCAAACCATTCGAATCGTCTTCCGAATCTCTTTGAGGTGCCTACGCAAAATGATCCAGATATCAGCTGTTAAAAGACAAACTGGGGCGTATTAAAGATTTTAAGAGTTTATTGGAGCAGAAATCAGTTGGAATCAGCAGCACCAAAATAGAAGTCTTTAGTAGTGCTGTCCACCAATAGGAGCAGGGGAAAACTTACAGAGGAAAGGTAGATTCAGAGCAAGGAAACTGTTGGGTTGGCTACAGCTTACACTCCTGCCTTATACGGGAAAGCTTGCTTACTGTTTGTGACTGGTGGTCCTGAGGTTTGGCTTTCTTAACCTTGAGGTATTTATAGGTCCCATCTGGGTTTGCTTAGGCCTCTGAGGCAGGTGGCTCAGTGGTAGAGAATCGGCCTGCTAATGCAGGAGACAAAAAGAGAGGCGGGTTAGATCCCTGGGTCGGGGAGATCCCCTGGAGTAGGAAATGACAACCCACTCCAGTATTCTTGCGTGGAGAATTCCATGGACAGAGGAGCCTGGTGGGCTGCCGTCCACGGGGTCGCAGAGAGCCGGACACGACTGACGCACACAGGCACACGCTGCCTTACAGTGCTGGTTAATCTCTGCCGAGTCAGACATGTGTCTGTTCTTTTCCAGGACGGTTTATTAGGGGATATTTAATATAGTTCCTCTGCTACATAGCAGGACCATGTTGTTCATCTTCCCTGTGTAAGTTTGTGTCTGCTAACCCCAAACTCTCAATCCCTCCTTTCCACCATCCACCGCAAACTTTAATCACAGGCTACTCTAAACCATTTAACTTTTGTCATGTGTGTTCAGGAAATATTAACCTGAATAAAATGTAGTTTGTATTAAAAAAAAAAAAAAAACTGTCCTAAAAAAAAAAGAAAAAACAGCAACAAAAAAACCCTGTCCTCTAAAGTTAAACAATGTTCTGACTAATTTGTAGACTGTTTAGAAAGCAGCAGAGCATGGGGATAAAACGGCAGAGGCCCTTCTGTTAGACCATCCTGGTGAAGCCCCAGTGCCTGCATTTACCAGCTCCCTGACTTTAGAAGAGTTATTTGACTCCTCTCTGCCTTGTTTTTCTTATATGTAAAATAGGACGTTTACATATTCAGAATTGAGAAGTAAGTGAGCTTGTTACTAGCCAGTAGTAACAAATGATATTCAGTAAATGTCAGTTTCATCATTATTAGTTTTACAGTTTCTCTCTCTTCTGTCCTCCATTTGCACAGTTAAAGCCATTTACTTCTTTCTTTTAAAAAATACCTATCTTGATCACAGAATTAATATATATTAGTAAAAGATTCAGAGGATATATAAAAAGATAAAAAAGAGGAAATAGAAATTACCCACCAACCCCAAACCCAAAAGATATAACCGCTCTGAAAATGACTCCAAGAAATCTAGTTACTAGCGTTTCTGAGAAGTGTTTGAAAATTCCATTATTTGGTATTATGGAAAGAAAAATCTCCTTTCTTTTTTTTTTTTTTTTTAAATCTCCTTTCTAAGGTACTATTTCTCTTCCCCAGACTGCCTCAGCACAACTCTGTACACGAGTAGATGAACTTTTATTCACCATTTACAGCTTTCTTTGCCAAGAGAAAACGATGATCCTCAATATCCCCTCGGTTCCCCTCTGACAGCCTCAGAGGAATCCATCATTACATTTTCCCATCTCCACGGCATCTGAGGAACAGGGACAGGGGGCTTGACAGGCTCCTGGCCCATGTGTTTAACTTGGGGACACTGAAGCCCTGGATGAACGTGTGACATGCTGGAGGGCCCGTGTGGGGCCGGGATCAGGAGCCGGAGGGTCCGCGTGGGGCCGGGATCAGGAGTGGAGGGCCCGCGCGGGGCCGGGATCAGGAGTGGAGGGCCCGCGCGGGGCCGGGATCAGGAGTGGAGGGCCTGCGCGGGGCTGGGATTAGGAGCCGGAGGGCCCGGGCGGGGCTGGGATCAGGAGCCGTGGGGCCCGCGTGGGGCCGGGATCAGGAGTGGGGGGCCCGCGCGGAGCCGGGATCAGGAGCCGGGGAGCCCGTGGGGCTGGGATCAGGAGCCGGAGGGCCCGCGCGGGGCCGGGATCAGGAGTGGAGGGCCCGCGCGGGGCCGGGATCAGGAGTGGAGGGTCCGCGTGGGGCTGGGATCAGGAGCCGGAGGGCCGCGCGGGGCCGGGATTAGGATCTGGAGGGCCCGCGCGGGGCTGGCATTAGGAGTGGAGGGTCCGCGTGGGGCCGGGATCAGGAGCCGGGGGGCCCGCGCGGGGCCGGGATCAGGAGTGGCGGGTCCGCGTGGGGCCGGGATCAGGAGTGGAGGGCCCGCGCGGGGCTGGCATTAGGAGTGGCGGGTCCGCGTGGGGCCGGGATCAGGAGTGGAGGGCCCGCGCGGGGCTGGGATCAGGAGCCGGGAGGGCCCGCGTGGGGCCGGGATCAGGAGTGGAGGGCCCGCGCGGGGCCGGGATCAGGAGTGGAGGGCCCGCGCGGGGCCGGGATCAGGAGTGGAGGGCCCGCGCGGGGCTGGGATCAGGAGCCGGGAGGGCCCGCGTGGGGCCGGGATCAGGAGTGGCGGGTCCGCGTGGGGCCGGGATCAGGAGTGGAGGGCCCGCGCGGGGCTGGCATTAGGAGTGGCGGGTCCGCGTGGGGCCGGGATCAGGAGTGGAGGGCCCGCGCGGGGCCGGGATCAGGAGCCGGAGGGCCCGCGCGGGGCCGGGATCAGGAGTGGAGGGCCCGCGCGGGGCCGGGATCAGGAGTGGAGGGTCCGCGTGGGGCTGGGATCAGGAGTGGAGGGCCCGCGCGGGGCTGGGATCAGGAGCCGGGAGGGCCCGCGTGGGGCCGGGATCAGGAGTGGAGGGTCCGCGCGGGGCCGGGATCAGGAGTGGAGGGCCCGCGCGGGGCCGGGATCAGGAGTGGAGGGCCCGCGCGGGGCCGGGATCAGGAGCCAGGAGGGCCCGCGTGGGGCCGGGATCAGGAGCCGGAGGGTCCGCGTGGGGCTGGGATCAGGAGCCTGGGGGCCCGCGCGGGGCCGGGATCAGGAGCCGGAGGGTCCGCGTGGGGCCGGGATCAGGAGTGGGGGACCCGCGCGGGGCCGGGATCAGGAGCCAGGAGGGCCCGCGCGGGGCCGGGATCAGGAGTGGAGGGCCCGCGCGGGGCTGGGATCAGGAGCCTGGGGGCCCGCGCGGGGCCGGGATCAGGAGCCGGAGGGCCCGCGCGGGGCCGGGATCAGGAGCCGGAGCACCTGATGTGCCCCCCTCCCCCCTCATGGGGCAGCCCTGCAAGGCTGGCCTCAGAAAGTCTGCCCTCCGCGCGGGTGCTTTCCCACGTCTGAAACCACCAGGTCTGTGTGGGAGAAGCTGATTTCAACAAATAATGCGCAACCTCTCAACCCGGAAGAGGGGAGCTTGGGAGGGGAGATCTGATAGAGGCTGGCGGCCCCTCCTCCGAAGAGGCAGGAAGAGGCAGGAAGAGGCCCCGAGGCTAAGGAAGGACGTTTGCTAGAAAACACAGTGTTACAGAATAACACGGTAAAACCCACAGAACCGCAGAAAGGAGCATAGAATTGATACTGGGTGCTGTGTGTTCCAAGCTAGGTTGGGTAATATATCTTTGAAGGAAACTCTAGTTTTATTTTTTTTAATTTTTAGGAAGAAAACCTACAAGGTCATCTTATTTGAAAATCTTAAGTAGGTGCTTCTTCCTCTAAAGTGAATATTGAAGGTTAGATTTCCATGAGGCATAAATCCTTTTAGAAAGATTTTCAGCACTGATTATTTCAATATGAATAAAAGTGAAATATTCAGGATCGTGTACAGAAAATTAAATGAGACATTTCCTCTGTGACTTCTATTTTGTCTTTTTAAGGAAAAGGCCACAACACTTTAGTAGTGTGTTTATATTTAGACAGTCAAAATTAAGAGCATGCAAAGTGCTTGTCTTACAATAAACCTTCAGCACCTATTTATTTGTTTGTTTTTTAACTTTTAAAATTTCTTTATTTATTTGGCTGTGTTGGGTCTTAGTTGTGGCATTCAGGATCTTCGCTGCATCATGCAGATCTTTCATTGTGCTGTGGGTGAAGATGTGACATACACTAGCTAGAACCTATTAGACCCAAAATGGTGAAAGATTTACTTCCATGGGCCTTGGGCCTCGCTATATGCTCATTGCAGTACATTGGCTAAATGACCCAGCAACAAGGGCCGTGACAGTTTTGAAGCCAACCATAGAAGTCCAAAAAGGAGGCGGGCGGTGGCCCAATTCCTGGAAGTCCTCTCCCCTCCCCCAGATAATTGGAATAATCCTCCCACTCATTAGCCTATGAAATTACCCAGCCCATAAGAGCTCACCATGTCATATTCTGGGATCTCTCACCTTCCAACATGGCTCTCACATTCTGTCTATGGCGTGTGACTCTCTCAACACATCCGTTTCTCCCCTATCACTTTGCCTTTGCTGAATTCCTTCTGCACCCAAATATAAAGAGCATGAGTTTCATTAATTCCTGAGACCTAGGTGTGCAATTTCAGCTGGGAGATTGTGGGCTCAAGCTTCCTCCTAAGCCAGAAGTTGTGGGTTCAGGTCCCAATCTTAAGTATGCAGTCTTAGCGTGAGAGAAAGGGAGAGATCAAGGTGAATCCAAATGTTTGGACTGAGCAACTGATAAGCCAATCACTGCGATGTAGGAAACTGCAAGAGGCCCAAATCTGGGGGTTGGGAACTGGGTATTCTGTTTTGGGTATACACATTCAATAGGCCTGAGAAACATACGTTGGCAGTTTTCAAGCAGGCAATTGAATATGAATCTGGAGGTCGAAGGAGAGATCTGACTTGAGATGTATATTTAGGAGTCACCAGCATACTAATAGTGTTTAAAGCTACAGGCTGCTTAAGATCATCTGGGGGTACAGCAAGAGGAGGGAAAATGTTCTGAGTACTCAGCCCTGAGACACTGGATCCACAGAGGAGGAATCAGCAGAGAAGACAGAAAGGGCAGCCAGTGAGAGAGAGCGGCAGTGAGAGCTGTCTTGGAAGCCAAGGGGAGAAAGTGTTCTGGGGAACGGAGAAAGATCAGCTGTGGAAACACTGGTTTGACTGTCGAAGTTAACAGCATGAACCTCACAGGGGATCATGACAAAAGCAATGAAAAGTTGATTAGAGGAGATGCCAAAGAGAATGGGAAGAGACAGATTGGAGACAGCACGCACTGACAATGTATATTTTGAAGTTTTGTTAAAAGGGAAGCAGATAGATAGTGTGGCAGCCGGGAAAGTGAAAGGGAAAGTGCTAGTTGTTCACTTGTGTCCCACCCTTCGCGACCCCATGGACCGTAGCCCACCAGGCTCCTCTGTCCATGGAATTCTCCAGGCGAGAATGCTGGAGTGGGTTGCCATTTCCTTCTCTAGAGAATCTTCCCAGTTCAGGGATCAAACCCTGGTCTCCTGCACTGCAGGTGGGTTCTTCACCATCTGAGCCACCAGAAGGGGGATGAAAGTGAAATTGAGAGGTAAATATTGTTATGTGCTAAGATGAGGATATTTTAGGACATATTCATAGACTAAGGAGAATGATCTAGTAGAGAGGAAAATTCGAGTATGCAAGGGAGAGAGGAATAATTTCTGAAGCCACGTCTTTGAGTAGGTGAGAGAACAGCGAATCTAGTGCACAAGCGGAGACAATGATATTGAACGGGGAGCTTGGATAGTTTATCTATGGCGACATGTGATAGAGGATAAGGCAGTGTGATAACGGGAGGTCCTAGAAGGCTTTTTTCTGGTTGCTTCTCTTTTCTTAAGGAAATGGGAGGTAAGGTCATCCATGTGAGGTTTAGGAGAGAAAGGAAGGTGTGAAACAGCTGCCTTGGAGAGGGGCAGAGGGCACGACGGAGGACAATGGTATAGGGCTGCCAGGTGGCACCAAGGGGACGTGAGGCTGGCGGCCGTGACTTAGCGTCAGCCTCTCCACACGGCCGGTGGTCCTCCAGCCTCACCCAGCTGCGCTGGTGGAGCTGACGGACAGCTGGTTTTGCCATGGGTTAGGCAAGTTTGCTGAAGGGAGAGGTGTAGGAGTAATGAATCATGGACGGAAGATAGTTCAGGACAGACATGATGATGTTATGGACAGTGAAATAGTTTGAGGACTAACGGATTATGGATCCCAGACAAAGAAAGAATTACTGAAGTCAGAGCTGCAAAGACTGGAGGCAGTGGTCAGAAAGTGGTTTGCTTAAGACGATTTTGAAGGCAACTCCTGGAAGAACTGACTATAGAACCTTAGAATTCAGAAGCTCCACAGACCAAGTTTTCAATTTCAGAGTATGAGGTGCCCATAACTAAAATGCTGGTATGTGCTATAGGAATAGTTTGTGAAGAGAGGGGACAAGGAGACAGTAATGAAGATGCCTTTGGCAGAGGAAATGGATTATCATTTTAAGCATAAAGGAAATAAAGCCAGAATCAAGGTCACAGAGGTCCCTGTGGGAAAGAGGAAAACTGGAAAGAGATTCGTCCCACACTTCAAGGTCATAGTGATTGATGTAGGCAGGTGAAGGGAACTGGAATCAATGCTAAAGCAAGAATAGAAATACGTGGCACTGTTGATCCATGAGGGGACTTCACACAGTTGCTGTCAAGAATCGTTGCAATGCTTGGTTACAAAGCACTTACTAGTGACATCAAGACTTGTTTGGTCGCTGGTTGCCACGTGTGATAATGAGGCCAACTGGCAGGCCTCCTTAGTCCTCAGCCTACTCAGCGGTCATTTACTTCAGGGAAGATCAAGTAACAGGGAAACCACAGGATGAGTCGGAACAATAAACCACGTTATCTGGACACACTCTCTTCAAACACAGGCATCTGAAAGGACAGACAGGAGACCTCTGGCCACTCACAAAAACTCAATAAAACTTGAGTCAGTAACTTAGATGACAGACCTTTCTGTGGCTTATCATTTACTCTTGAAAATTATCATCTATTGAAAGATTCAAATAAAAAATAAGCTCAAAAATGAATGTTCGGGAGTCCCCGGGAGGTCTGGTGGTTAGGACATAGCTCTTCCCCTGCCATAGCCCTGGGTTCAGTCCCGGGTCAGGGATCTCACCCATAAGCCATCTGGTATGGCCAAAAACCCAAAGAATTCTTCATGTGGTGATTAATGCACGACTCTGTAAAAATATTAAAAGTTATTGAATTGTATACTTAAAATGGGTAAATTTCATGAAATATAAAATTATACCTAAAAATCCTTAGAAAAACTGAATTCATATTTATTAAATATTATAAAAACATATTTGAAAATTTAATTCAGGGTTGAGCTCAAAGTCATACTGACTGTTGATTTAGTAAATTATTAAACAAAGCAGCCAACCAGGGTATAGCTCTAAAAAAGGGAAAATCCACTGGAAAAGAATTAGGTCACTTACTATGTGTTTCTAGTACTAGTTAATACAAACCAGCAGTGAAACTATAACATTGCCCAGGATAGTAACCACAGTTTGTGTAAGGCTCCAGAAAATTCTTTCCTTGCGACACTTCTTGGCTAGCTTGCTCTTGCTTTTCCTGGTAACGTCCAGCCCACGTTGTCCCTGGGCTGGACTCCTCCTTAACCTTTCTTTGCTGGTCCCTTGGATGTATTTCACTGCCTGGAGTGTAATTATTTTTTATACTGAAGTTGGAAGTTAGCTAGAAGACACTAGTAGATTTTGCTGACAGGAAAAAGGCCAAGTAGGAACTTGCATGTAAATCAGCCTGCTAGTTAGTCATCATTCTCACCAATAAAACGACTATCTGGAAGGTGACCAATGAAACTCCATAACTGGAATGAGCGTCTGGCCTGGTTCCTATGGACTTGGAAAGCCCGCAGTTCATACCCAAGCGTACAGAGGAGGGGCCGCTGCCTCATGATCTCTTCACAGCTGCTATTTTGCAATAATAATTCATGGCAGTGAGCTGTCACTGAATATTCCAGGCGTATGCCTGTGTTATGAAACAATATCTGATGTTTACCGCCATGATGAAATGCTTAGAACACCAAGCAGTTGTGGGCGAACTGAAAGTCTCCAGTCAGAAGGGCTTCTTTTGGGGAATAATTAAAACGTGCCGAGTCCTGCCCCTTTGCTTTTCCTCTTGTGATTCTCCCTGATCTGCTGCCCCGTTCACCTGCCCACCCTCGTTCCCCAAGCCTTCCTGGAGCTCCAGCTTGAAGACAGTCTTTCCTAAGTTCTCACCCAGGTTCTTCCCCTTTAAGCATCTGGATGATTTACGGAAGTCCTTTTACCTTTTTTGGAAAATGGGACAATATTTCTCAAGGTGGTGGTTTGGCACTAGATGCTCAATAAAAGTTATAATAGTATCTTTCCTGACTGTTTTAGGAGAGTAAAAATGGTATCACTTTCCTCTGAACGGAATATACTTCTCAAGTCAGGGCTTTATTTTAAGCTGCCTTGTGCTTTTGCTCACTTTCGTGGACACTATTTATCTTAGACCCACAGGGAGCCTCATCCCTCCCAGGGAGATAGAAAAGCTTTTACTCTTTCCTGAAGTCTTCTTGGAATGTCTGCTTAGTCACAGAGCAAGACCATGCAGGTTTGGACTAGGCTGTGGGTGGGGGCGGTTTACTGTGTTGGCATCACTGTTTTCAGTTCAGTAGGTGGTGGGAATAAGGTCAGAGCAGGTGGCTAGGATGCAAGGACCCTGTGACTGGCTGTCGGACCTGAGTCACTGGCGAGAGGGTTGTCTCTTGGCAGCGTAGGAGTGCAGTTTCTCAGAACGTAGAAAGCTCTCCATGACTCTTCTTAATCAAAATAGAAGGCCTGTCATGCCACCTAATAGTGAAACTTAACTGTTCTCTATCGTGGTCAGTCACTCAGTCGTGTCCGACTCTCTGTGACCCCAGGGACTGTAGCCCGCCAGGCTCCTCTGTCCACGGGATGCTCCAGGCAAGAATACCGGAGAGGTTGCCACGTCCTCCTCCAGGGGATCTTCCCAGCCCAGGGATCAAACCCCAGTCTCCTCTGACTCCTGAATTGGCGGTGGATTCTTCCCCACTGCAGCAGCTGGGAGGTGCCTTGTTAATTTACCGACACCCAGTCGCCACGCCAGAATCTTGAGACGTGCTTAAATCTGCCCTCTTTACCTCCCTCACACTCATATGGATATTGTCAGCAAAATCCAGCCGATTCTACCTCTTCCATGACTCTTCTGATCGGTCTTCCTGTCCTCCCAGGCTTCAGTGTAGGCTCCCATCAGCTCTTACCTGGATCTTTAGTATAACTTTGTCACTCAATTCACACCTCTGTAATTTTCTTCCAAAATGCTGCCACCAGTGATCTTTCCCAAACAGCCATCAAATCAGGTTATCTTTCTTTGTAAAATCTTTTAAGGATCTGCCACTATTGGCAGAAAAAATATTCCTCACTCGCTCTCCCACGGAGTCCATCACCTTGAATCTCTGTCTCCCTTACCATCTTTATTCTCCCTCATTCTTCCCTTCACATCCTGACCCCGGTTACAACTTGCAGGTGCTAGCTCTTCCAAGCTTCTTGGCCTTTAAATATACTGTTTTCTTGTCCTGGAACGCCCTCTCTTTCATTTCTTTGACAGCATCATGCTTTGGAGCAGAGGCTCTGGGCAGACACCTTCATCTGAATCCTGACTCCTCTGCTTGCCAGCAGAGATATTGGGCAAATTATTTTAAAATACTTTCTATTATTTTATATAGTAAAGGGACTGCACAGATGTTAATTAAGGATCTTGAACTGGGTAAGTATCCTGGTTTATCCAGGTGGGTCTAGAGTAATCACAAGGGGCCTCATAAGAGGAAAACGGGAGGGTCAGAGAGAGGAGGAGACGGCAGTGTGATGATAGAGCAGCGACTGCAGTGAGGCAGCCGTGAGCCAAAGGTTGCTGGCAGCCTTGGAAAGCTGGGAGAAATGAGCACAGATTCTCCTCTGGAGCCTCCAGGAAGAACCAGCCCTGCCACACGTATCGACTTTCAACCTTTAGGACTCATTTCTGACTTCTGATCTCCAGAACTGTAAGAGAATAAATTGGTGTTGAATTAAGCCCCTAAGTGTGTATTAAATCGCTACATTAATAGGAGATGGAGTGAATTCCATAACATTTACGTATCTATATCTATCTATGATTTTTAATTTCATATGTTTCCCCATTAGGCTGTTTAGGTGTGTTTCTTAGGGTCTGATGATTTTTTTTTTCCTTTGTGATGAATGTGAACAAACCCTTACTTCAAATTGTGTTTATTTCAGGAGGGTGAAGCCTTGGGTACCAAACTCTACAGTTTGGTACTTACCCAGGATACTTACCCAGCTCAAGATCCTTAGCTTAACATCTGTGAAATCCCTTTACTATATAAAATAATATAAAGTATTTTAAAATAACTTGCCCATCATCTCAGCTGGCAAGCAGAAGAGTCAGGATTCAAGTGAAGGTACCAAATGAAGAATAGACAGACACAAAACCCAGTTCAACAAGGCCGTCTCTGCCAAGGAAAAGGCAAGGTGCTCTTACTTCTTATTAATATTTTAGAAACACTGCCTAGTCCCATGTCTACATGCCTAGCACCATGCTTGGCACATTCTTGAACTCATATAAATATTTGGTGAAGGAAAGATTATGGTATCAAGGGTGACTTTTGTTTTGGTTGGATTCAGTTCATGCCAGAATGGAGGCACAGGTTGTGAACTCTCCAATAAGGTTCTGTCTCTGACAAGCACAGGTCTGCGAGATATATCAGAGAAATGAATGAAAAGACTGGGGATTGTTGTAGAAAAAGAGCGGTGACTATAATTAACGGAGTGCCTGGTCCTGGAATATTTTACATGATGAATATTTCATAGGATTTTGGTCTCTCTAGTGTAAGACAGAGCTAGAAAAAAACCCAGAGAAGGATGTTAAAGATGATCAAGGCAGAAAGAATTAGGTAGGTCTGGTAGTAATAATAAAAAAGATTCTATTTGAAAAAAAAATTTTAAGTCTTAAATTCATGAAGAATAATCACAGATTACTTTCTCAAACCTGAAAAAAAAAATAGGTAACATTTCTTAAGCTTGAAAATCCTTCTAATAAAAATAAAAGGGAAATACCTGTTTATATAGCATGCATGAAAATGCAGAATTCATTACTCTGAAAGGCTGTGCCTACCAGAAATGTAAATACTGCAGACAGAGCTGAATTAGGGGTCAAGCCAGGCAGCAGTGGCCTGAACTACCTCTAAGAGGCACAAATCATTGCTGAATACATTAGATTGTGGTGTCTCTGTTAATTCAGGTTTTCCAAATACAGCTTTTTACAATTTTGCACTTGTAAACTGCCTGTCTCTGTTAAAATAAACAGTGCCCTTGAGTGGAATTTAAAGAGAAAAACAAGAAAAATCTCACCATTTGGATTCATGTCTTTTGAAATGCTTTTGAATTACACATATAAGTAGCCTCATCAACTAAACTTTTGGATTAAATAGAATGAATGGCTTTAGTGCTATTTACCATAAGGGAATGGTTTATTTTCTCATGCACATTTTAATCTTTTTAATATAACTTACACAAAGTTATCTGGTGCAAAAAGTCACAAAAGGAAACTATAGAGAGAATAAGGACCACAGAAAATTGAGAATCATTGTACAGATTGTTTTGAGGACATTTAACATACACTTTAGGTATAAGGTAGGGATCTGATTTTATTTTCCAAATGACTAGACAATTGTCCTAATACTATTTATTAAGTACTTTATCTTTTCTCTTCCCTGGTGGTTCAGATGGTAAAGAATCTGCCTACAATGCGGGAGACCCGTTCGATCAGGTCAGGAAGATTCCCTGGAAAGGGAATGGCAATCCACTGCAGTGTTCTTTTTTTTTCCCACTGCAGATTGCCTGGAGAATCCCATGGACACAGGAGCCTGGCGGGCTACAGTTCATGGGGTCACAAAGAGTTGGACATGACTCAGCGACTAACCCTTTGACTTTATCTTTCCCTAAGGTTTTAAACACCATTTTGTTGTATACTAAATTCCCATATCAATGGGAAAAGTTCTTCAGGTTATACGTAGAAGTGAATTTGGAACCAGTGAGAGGAGGAAGTCCATGACAAGAGTAGGATTGGCTCCTAAACTGTCAGGCCACGGGAGTTTCCAGTAAGGAAATGATGGGGACTTCCTCAAGCCAGCACTGTACTTTGACATTAGGCAAATTAATTGGCAGCTAAATACTCTACATTCTGTTAGTATGAATTGATTAAACACTGATTAGTTCATTTCAGTTTTTTCTTTCTAGAATCTATAAAACAATATTACCCTGTTTGGTGCAGAAAATAAGGTTGGGATATTTATTCTCCAGCTCCTTTCCTGTGATACCCCTCAGACTATTGGTGTCACAACTCCTCTCTCTTGGATTCTGGTAACCTCCCTCTCCTCCTGCTCTTTTGGACCTTTACTGCTGTTAGCCCTGGGTCCTCGCAGGATCCCTGTATCTCTCCCACATCTTCAAAATAGGCTGGGGATATGCTGGTAGATAGCTGGGGCCGAGGGGTGTGGGAGAGCCTTAACTGTAGCGCCTGCCGATCGCTCCGGTTTAAGTATTCCTATCATGGCCCATCTCAAGACACCAGTGTGAAAACACCGAGCACAGAGTTGGGAGGAAATGCTGAGTCAGTTTTTATAAACTATTACGAGCCAGCTCCACACAGCACTCACTCGTATAAGATGGTCCTCTTATAAATGAATTCTTTCTAAGTTATCCTAATTAGAGCATGCCATCTGATTCCTATTGGTCCCCAGATTGGTTCTGATACTGTCCTGGGCCATTGAATGTTTAATCAGAGAGAAAAGAGCTCTCTTCTCTATAGGACTTAAATCTGGGAGGATGTGAAACTAGAGCTTCAGTGGCTGAGAGAAAAGGCAGCCAAGAGGAAGGCAGAGCTAAGAGGCGGAGGTAGACGGATCCTGGCCACGCCATCCCAGCCCTGGATTCTGCTGGTGCGAGGCCTTTACCAAGGCGGCAAAAGCAGAACCAGAACGAAGGTCACCTCAAAAGCTGACAGAGCCTCTCTGTAACCTTGCTGAAAGGCCGCCTGACCACCACCAGCACCCTTCCTGACCCAAATCAGGCAAAAAGGCCCACCTCAGTAGTCACCCTATAGCGCCCTAACCAATCACCTAACGCCAGCCTTCCAGGAGGACTGCTCTTCGTCTTGAAGTTCTAAAAATTGGCTACTAACCCATGAAAGGTGTCGGCTTTTCCTGGTCTGTCGGGAAGTCGACCTGCCTGTGCTTGCAGTGACCACTTTATCTCTGCTCTTTGTTCTTAATTCACTCCCTTCTGAAATGCTCTGTGTCTGGAAATTCTTTTCCAACTCGTTCTCAGATTGCCTCAACAGATAACGCCATACTTGTCTGCTGACTTGTTGCCCCAGGTCTTCGTGGTTGCATATGGGATCTTTAGCTGTGGCACATGGGATCTAGTTCCACGACCGGGGATCTGACCCAGGCCCCATGCGTTGGGAGGGCGGAGTCTCAGCCACTGGGCCCCAGGGAAGTCCCGATACGGCCATACTTGAAGTGAACTGGCCCTGGCCTTTTCAGGGCCATGAACTAATCAATTTTCAGGACCAGGAACTAAGCAATTCTCTCTCTCTCCCTCTCTCTTTTTCTACTGATTTCTTGGTTTTTGCTTATATTTTTGCTTAGGCCAGTTTCTCCTGGAATGTTACCGCTTGCACATGGAAGACAGCTAAGAAATATGCAATGGCGTGGTGTGGTCTGGCCCTTTGCGGCCTGTAAGCAGCCTCCCCTGGCTTTCTGTATTCCAGCTTCGCCGGTTTTCTCTCAGTCACTTAGAAGCTCCTTTGCGCCTCTCATTGCCCCTGCCTGGAACAGTCTTCCACCCTCTCTGTCCAGGTAGCTCCTACTCATCTACCAGTTCCCTGACTGGTGTCGCTGGTAGTTTGTTTCAGCGTGGCTCCCGGGGGATTACACCTTCCAGGGTTCGTGTCCTTTTGTAGCCTCCTCCCCTTGCCTCTGGGTTGGTGCTGTGACTGCGGGAAGCAACAGAATTCAGCACCCAAGTGGCTGTGCCAGCCCCGAGGCTGACCCTTAAGAAAAGTTGGCAACTTCTACTTTTGTGCTCTTGGAAGACTGGGCCACTGTAACAAAGGCCTGATTCCCCTGCTGGAGAGACCAGATGGAGAGGCTCCTCCTGAGAACCCTAGCTGTGGTCCAGCCTCCGGGCCAGCTGCACGCAGCTGCGAGAGTGACCCCTGACAAGACCAGCAGGGGAGCGAACCAGCTCCACCCAAATCACACAGTTGTGAGCAAGTAGAGTAAAAGGCTCCTCTTCTAGATGGTTGCTTTTAGTCATTACATTTTGGGGTAGCTAGTTGTGCAGCAATGGAAAACTGAGTCATCCAAAGAAAATGCCTCAAAAAAAAACGAAAGAAAATTTCTCCAACATTCCTAGACCAAGTCAATCCCCAGTTAGACATTATCCGAGTACCATGCACATGGCCTTCATGACACTCAGTATATTTTGTAGTGATATATTTACAAGAATAATTTTTTGGGGGGTGTTCCTTCCCTTTGATAAATTCAGGATTATTGACTGCCCACCCTCTACCCTGAGGAAGGAAACAGCACCCCACTGCAGTTCTCTTGCCTTGAAAATTCCATGGACAGAGGAGCCTGGTGGGCTGCAGTCCATGGGGTCTCGAAGAGTTGGACACGGCTGAGTGACTCAGCAACAACAAAGGATCATTTACCCAGCTTCACGACATCAGTCCTTGTAATCATGGTCAACCACCTCGGTCTGCCCATCCCAGGGCCTGGTTCTCTGCTTTTATTCATGCTGAATCTGCCACTGATCTTTTGAATGTAGGTTCAGTAGACATTTTTACATAGAAGATTAGCACAGCAAAGATTCCATAGTCCTCTCCTCCACTCCATTCATGATTCCGCTCTCAAGCGCTGCACACCATTGATTTTTAGGGAAACTAGACTAAAAAGACTCATGGTTTACAGGTTTACAGCTCTCAGCTTTACACAGCAGTCTCTTCCAAACGATACTCAGGGGATAAATCAGTGACTCACACTGGCACACTCACCAAGGACAGAGCCTTCCAATTCTAAGGGATTTTACTGGTGAGTCATTAAGTTAAAAAAGGAAACCCATATCGGTAAAAAGTCTCTGTAGGAGTACTCTATGTTCTTTTGAAAATTGATTGTTTCTGGGTGGCTACTTCAGCTAACATTATCCAAAAGTTAGAGTTATGTTAGAATATAGAATGATGCTTTCTGAGAAGTTGTTTCTATTTTTATTGTTTGAAGTTAAGACCTGGGTTCGATCCTTGGGTTGGGAAGATCCCCTGGAGAAGGGAAAGGCTACCTGCTCCAGTATTCTGGACTGGAGAATAGTCCATGGGGTTATAAAGAGTAGGACACGACTGAGCTTCTGAAATAGAAAAAAAGAAAAGAAACGAGACAGGAGGTTTATCATGGAGTATACTTCCAAAGGACCAGAACTTTCAGTACATTTATTCTGTGTTATTTTCATTTTTAAAAAACTATTACAGGTCATAAACCTCTGCCAGATTGGACATTTGGGTTTCGGTGTTTGTGGGGAGAGGGCATAAGAGGCCTAAACATTAAGCGGCTCAGAACTGACTCTCCCGGCGTTCCCAAGTTTCAGCCACGGCGACTGAAGGTAAATGAAGATCCCCTAACCCACCGTCTGGCTCAGGTGCTCCGTCAGCCCCCACAGACCTCCCCAAAGGCTGTGCTGCCACCTTCTCCCTCCTGCCGGTGGCTGGGCTCTGGCTCAGGCCTGTGGAAGTTTGTGGCGGCCTCAGAAGTGGTTTTCCTGCCTTGGGTCTCTTGTCCACGCTGTGAGTGTGTGCTAAGTCAGTTCAGTCGTGTCCGACTCTTTGTGAGCCTGTGGACCGTAGCCCGCCAGGCTCCTCTGTCCGTGGGATTCTCCAGGCAAGAACACTGGAGTGGGCTGCCATGCCCTGCTCCAGGGGATCTTCCCACCCAGGGACTGAACCTGCATCTCTTATGTCTCCTACGTTGGCAGGTGAGTTCTTTAAAACGAGCACCACCTTCACTCCCCCGACCTCCGAATCCATTTCTGGATTCACCCCACGGCTGGGGTGATTGGCCACTCCCTTTCATGAAACCCTCCCAGGACTCACCATTCTCTGCTGCTAAGGTCCTTAACTCATGGTCCACAGATATCAAGCAGATAAGGGGCCAGGAACCCTTTGAAGATGTGCAGACAACTGACATGACTATGTCCATTCCTTGGGAGAGCGTATATAGCCCTCATAGCAGTCTTGAAAAGGTCTGTGGCTCCACAAGAGGGAAGAACCACTGGCCTACAGGAGACAAGCAAATTCCTTGACAAGTAATGGAGGTGATAGAAAGATGCTCTAAACACCACAGGCAAATGGTGTGATTTCCAATCTGGTAAACGTTGTGCTTAACAAAACAAGACTTGGGTGGGAGGAGAGAAAATTAGGGGTTTGGGATTAACATATGCACACTGCCATATAAAACAGACAACCAACGGACCTACTGTATAGTAAAGGGAACTCGACTCAATATTTTGTAATAGCATGTAAGAGAAAGGAATCTGAAAAAGAATATATTTATATGAATCAACTGTGCTATACGCCTGAAACTAACAAGACATTGTAAATCAACTATACTTCAATTAAAAAAAAAAAAAAGACTTGGCAGCATCCTCTGCTTTCCTTGTCCTCACGCTCCCATAAAGACACCCTAAAATGATGCTGCCGTGGTCTTCCCAGGGGGCGCTAGTGGTCAAGAACCAGCCTGCCAATGGAGGAGACGTAAGATCCTCTGGAGGAGGGCGTGGCAACCAACTCCTGTATTCTTGCCTAGAGAATCCTACCATCAGAGGAGCCTGGAGGGCTGCAGTCCTTGGGACTGCAAAGAGTCGGGCATGACTGAAGCGGCCTACCACGCTAGCATACTGATGCTGCCACTGGACCAGCGTCCTTTTTGAGGAGAGACATCCCAGTCCCTCTCAGGATGGCCAGTTGGCCTCAGAAGCTGATAGCTCTTCTGTATTCCTGCCAGCCTCCTGGTGCAAGCTATGAATTAACTTTCTCATGGTAGGAAGCACCCTGCCCTGGGGAGCATTTGCACTTCTGCCTTTTCTCAGGTTGTAATATAGACGGTGTGTAGCAGGCTCAGTACATGCCTAAGCAACCACAGTGGGCCCAGGTGGAATCCTAGAACAATTTCCAGTGACAGCTGAATCCGACTTTCCCAAACGGGATAAGGCTTCAGGTTACTGGAAGCTCTATCTCTCACGGGACACGCAAGGCCCTTCTTGAACTGGCTACTGCTCCAGGTTTGACATGGGCCCTGTATTCCAAACATACTAAAATATTCTAATCTCTCTGAACCGGCCATGCACATTCATGACTCTGCCTCTGACATAACATCAGTCGCTACCAACATCACCTCCAGCTAACACTCTGTGAGGCAGGTCACATTATCCGTAGCTTAAAATGAGGACCCTGAGGGACTTCCCTGTCAGTCCATTGGTTAAGACTCTGGCCTTCAAATGCAGGGGACGCAGGTTTGATCCCTGGTCAGAGAACTAAGGGGGCTTTCCAAGTGGCCATAGTGGTGAAGAATCCGTCTGCCAATGCAGGAGACTTGAGATGCGGGTTCGATCCCTGGGTTGGGAACATCCCCTGGAGGAGGGCATGGCAGCCAACCCCAGTGCTCTTGCCTGGAGAATTCCCATGGACAGACGAGCCTGGTGGGCTACAGTCCACGGGGTCACAGAGTCCAACACGACTGAATGAACCTAGCACGCATGGAGAGCTAAGAGTCTGCCTGCTGTGAGGCTGAAAAGTAAAACGAGGCTGGTAAGAGTTCATTTCTTTGCCCAAATCTAACAAAGAAAGTGAGTGTGACCTAGAATTGCCTCGGGTGAATGACTTTTCCTGATAGCATCAGCTTGCCTTACTTCCTTGTAAAGCCTGCTCCAACTACTGCAGATATGAGGCATCCACTCCTTTATGCTTCCACTAAATCTTCAAACATTTTTCACCATAACAGTAACATATATTTATTACAGAAAGTTGTGAGAGCTAAAAATTATTCCTCAATAGTACATCTATCCCTGGTGGCTCAGATGGTAAAGAATCTGCCTGCAATGCAGGAGACCTGGGTTCAATCCCTGGGTTGGGAAGATCCCCTGGAGGAGGGCATGGCAACCCACTCCAGTATTCTTGCCTGGAGAATCTCATGGATAGAAGAGCCTGGTGGGGTACAATCCATTGGGTCGCAGAGAGTCGGACATGACTGAATGACTAACACCTATCCAAATACAATCATGGTTATTTTTTTTAAACCACTTCTATACTATTTTAAGTATTTTCATTCTTGTAGATTTTAAAATATTGCTGTAATCCCTATGTGTGCATTACTTGTCTACTTTTGGTGGGGGGGCGGTGCTGGTAGTATTAGCTTAAACATTTCCCTGTATTATTACACAGCTTCACAATGCCTTTGCTTTTTCAGTTAGAGTACTTCTGGATCCAAGTTAAGAGCCATCTCAGAATGTCCCGAACAATAAGGAATGCATCATAATCACTGCTGTAACAAGAGCCCAGAAGTAGGGCAGGCTTCAGGCAGGCTATAATTTGAGTTTCTCCTCTGTTTTTCTATAGCTCTCTCCTCTCTGCAGTTGCTCCACACTCCCGCCATGGGCTGACATTGTCCTCAGGGCCCCCTCACATCAAAGCTGAGATAGCCTCTTCCTGGCTTGTGAAGGGGTGAAATGCTACCCTGATGATGGAATAAAGTTCCACTTTTAGGTCTGACTGGGTCAAATTTAAAAGCACTTGTAGGTCATGTGCCTCTCCTTGGACATAGAATAGTTGCTGGGGGAATCTAACTCTAACCTTAAGCCTGCGTTTTTGAGCCAATTACTGGCCACCCGCTGAATGGGACTGTGATCTTTGGTTTATTAGGAATCTGCCTTTGGTTTCTCGGATAAAGTCAGCTTCTCTTGAGTCATCTGACTGCATGTATGAAGCAGGAACACCCAAAGAAAAACTGAGGCTTCTGTTAGAAAGGAACAAGTGGGGACCGACTATTACTCTCCTGTTTTTATGTTTGCTAGTTTGATAGGGGAGAGTTCCTCACTGCTATTTTACACTCCTGTCTGTCTCCTTCATGCCCCGCATGAGGCACTTCCACATGTGGTTTCCTTGCTGGTCTCTGGACTTCTTATGGATTATGAGCTTCTTAAGGGTAAGGAGTCTGAACTAGTAATACTTGCTCCCTCAACATTTAGCAGATGTATAAATGCCAGTTGAATAAATGATTAAAGAAAAGAATGAATGAATGCAGTGCAGAATGCATACAATACAGTGGCAGTCAGGATTAAGATAATGTAATGACAGTTGCTCAGTCGTGTCTGACTCTTTGTGACCCCATGGACTGCAGCACGCCAGACTTCCCTGACCATCACCAACTCCTGGAGCCTGCTCAAACTGATGTCCATTGAGTCAGTGATGCCATCCAGCCATCTCATCCTCTGTCGTCCCCTTCTCCTGCCTTCAGTCTTTTCCAGCATCAGGGTCTTTTCAAATGAGTCAGGTGGTCAAAGTATTGGAGTTTCAGCTTCAACATCAGTCCTTCCAGTGAACATTAGGACTTTCTTTAGGATGGACTGGTTGGATCTCCTTGTAGTCCAAGGGACTCTCAAGAGTCTTCTCCAACACCACAGTTCAAAAGCATCAATTCTTTGGCGCTCAGCTTACTTTATGGTCCAACTCTCACATCCATACATAATTATCGGAAAAACCATAGCTTTGACTAGACAGACTTTTGCCGGCAAACTAATGTCTCTGCTTTTTAATATGCTGTCTTGGTTGGTCATAACTTCTCTTCCAAGGAGCAAGTATCTTTTAATTTCATGGTTGCAGTCACCATCTGCAGTGATTTTGGAGCCCAAGAAAATAAAGTCTCTCACTGTTTCCATTGTTTCCCCATCTATCTGCCATGAAGTGATGGGGCCGGATGCCATGATCTTCGTTTTTTGAATGTTGAGTTTTAAGTCAGACTTTTCACTCTCCTTTATTTTTATGAAGAGCCTCTTTAGTTCCTCTTCACTTTCTGCCACAAGTGTGGTGTCATCTGTGTATTTGAGGTTATTGATATTTCTCCCAGCAATCTTGATTCCAGCTTGCACTTTTTCTAACCCTGCATTTCGCATGATGTACTCTGCATATAATAAGCAGGGTGACAACATACAGCCTTGACACACTCCTTTCCCAATTTGGAACCAGTCTGTTGTTCCATGTCTGGTTCTAACTGTTGCTTCTTGGCCCGCGTACAGATTTCTCAGGAGGCAGGTAAGATGGTTGGATAGTCCCATCTCTTGAAGAATTTTACACAGTTTGTTGTGATCCACACAGTCAAGTCTTTGGCATAGTCAATAAAGCAGAAGTAGATGTTTTTCTGGAGCTCTCTTGCTTTTTCTATGATCCAACAGATGTTGGCAATCTGATGTCTGGTTCCTTTGCCTTTTCTAAATCCAGCTTGAACATCTGGAATTTCTCAGTTCATGTACTGTTGAAGGCTGGCTTGGAGAATTTTGAGCATTTGCCCCTGTAGTCCTCCAGGCTCCTCTGTCCATAGGGATTCTCCAGGCAAGAATACTGGAGTGGTTTGCTATGCCCTCTTCCAGGGGATCTTCTCAACCCAGGGATCGAACTCAGGTCTCCCGTATTGCAGGCAGATTCTTGACTACCTGAGTCAGCAGGGAAGCCCGAGAATGCTGGAGTGGGCAGCCTATTGCTTCTCCAGGGGATCTTCCCAATCCAGGATTTGAACTGGGATTGCCGGCATTGCAGGCAGATTCTTTACCAGCTGAGTTACCCGGGAAGCCCATGATTAAGATACAGAATGGTATTGCAATGAAGAAGAGAGACAGGGATGCCTTGTCTTTCTTCAACCAGCGTTTATGAAAGTCTTATTTTGCACTACCTGCTGAGGTATACCACAGGGAGCCAGACAGATGGTGGTTCTGCCTTCATGGAGCTTAGACGCTGATGCAGAGAGGAACAGGGCCGGAAGGACGGGCTGGTTTTACGAAGAGAACCACAGGGAGCTGTGGCGCTGAAGGCCGCTCTGGGCTTTGTCAAGTTTGGAGCTGCTTTCCTTCTCTTTTCAGAATCAAGTCTGGCTCTGTCTTTTGCTTCTAACAAGACAGGCAACTCAGGGCCCCAGGGGTAGAAAGCAAGCCTCGTTTTCACTGGCTGTCTGTTCCTGGTGACTCCAGTTCGTCACCATTGTTACAAAGGCACTGCTTCCATCTCTGGCCGAGGGTGGAGCTCTGCACAGGTGCAGATGGCCTTGCAGGGGGTGCGGGCGACTGGGCAGACTGCAGAGGCTGGGTTCAGCCGACGGGCTGCTGAGGAGTGTGAGTGTGTGTGTGTGTGTGTGTGTGTGTGCACGCGCGGGTGTGCTGCTAGTGTTCCGACCCTCTGCGCTGCTTCCCAGGCGTCCAGGGTAATACCCTATCACACCTCTCTTCGCTCATTTAGGACACAGGGGAGGGGCATTTTTCTCTCCTGATGATGTAACGTGAAAAGCAAGCAACCACGGTTTTAAAACCCAAACAGGTCTATAATCGGGAATTTTTAGGTGTTTCACACACGCCTGCATAATGAGGAAGGGGAATGCCTCGCCTAAGGACAACTTACAGAGGTCACAGCCGGCCTTCCTTGAGAAGGAAACTCTGATTCTGTGAGCGGTTCAGAGAAATTCCAGCCCTGGGAGGGGCTTCCCCTTAGTTCCTCCAGGACAGGAACCCCACCTCCTTTGGCAGAGGAGGGATTGCTTCTGCTTCATTTCAGGAGAAATGACATTTGTGTTGAAATCCAAACGGTGAGCATGACTTTTCCAAAACATGGAGCGGGCTGGAGGGGTGGGCAGCATTCCAGGCGAGGAAAGGTGTCTGCGGAGGCTTGGGGGCTCAGGCAAGCTGGATCCCAGGGCACCTGGGGACTGGAAGTTCGCTGTGTTTGGCGTGCAGCGGGAAGAGGGCTGCCTGTGAGACTGCTGGGTAGCCCGCGTGGGATCTGCAGCCGTGCCACAGTGCGGGGAAGCTAGGAGCTAACAGGTCGGGGGGGGCTTCCCCGGCTTCCAGTGGTTAGGGCTCAGGGCTGTCACTGCCGTGGGCCCGGGTTCGACTCCTGGTCCGGGAACTGAGATCCTGCAAGCCACATGGTGTGGTCAAATAACAATAATAATAATAAATAAATAAAATTTAAAAATTTTTGATTAAAAAATAAAACCAAGGTCAAGGAATCACTGGGCTAGTGTGGAAGGCCATCACCAGAACACTTTATGTGCATAATTCTTTTGCCCTTAAGGTTTCATTATGTAGTTAATTGTTGCAAAATAGATTAAAATTTGATTTTTAGGCCATATTAGAAAATTGGCTTTTTAATCCAACATTTTATTATAAAAGTTTTCAAACAAGCAGAAGAATGGAAAGAATTGCCTAAATTTGCTAGCTTTACTTTGTCACATGTCTATCCATCTAGCCATTCCTCTCACCATCCATCAATCCACCTTATTTTTTGATGCCTATTAAAGCAGTTAGAGACATCAGTCAAGTTCATCCCGGACACTTCAGTATGCATGCCAATATCTAGAGCTTAGTATTTGTTTATAGTTCTTTATATACAAACATCTTAAGTATTCCATTTGATGGATGTTGATAAACATGTATATGAAAATTTGAAGTTTCAAAAAAGGTACAACTTTTACCAAAAATTATCATATACTGTTATAAGTAAGGCTTTCGTAGTATATGTGAAGTGGTATAATATCAATTCAAGATAGATTTTGATAAATTAAGGATGTATATTGTAATTTCTAGTAATCACTTTAAAAATATTACCTAAAGGGGAGTTCCCTGGCAGTCCAGTACTTAGGACTTGGTACTTTCACTGTCAAGGGTGCAGGTTTGATCCCTGGTTGGGGAGCTAAGATCATGCAAGCTATCCGGCAAAGAAAAAAAAAAAAAAGAGCTAAAAAGCCAATAGAAGGGATAAGCTAGTACACAAAAATAAACAACAATAACACACACACACACACACACACAAAACCCAAACCAAAAAACCTCAACCCAAAAGAAGACCAAATTAAAAACAAATAGCAAGATAGGAGACTGAAATCTGCCTATAATGTGTGCATGCATACGTGCTAAGATGCTTCAGTCGTGTCTGGCTCTGTGTGACCCTACGGACTATAGCCCACCAGGCTCCTCTGTCCATGGCATTCTCCAGGCAAGAATACTGGAGTGGGTTGCCATGCCCTCCTCCAGGGGATCTTCCCCACCCAGGGATCAAACCCAGGTCTCTTGTGTCTCCTGCACAGGCAGGCGGGTTCTTTACCACTGTGCCACCTGGGAAGCCGCACCTACCACATAAATATATCAAATGTGAAGGACTGAACTTTCCAATTAAGAGATAAAGATTGCCAGCAAGGCCCAACTATAATCTGTTCACAGGAAATACACTTAAACAGAGACACACATAGATTTTTCATTTAACCTTCTTTAATTTTTAACCTCTTTAATTTTTAAGCTGTTTCTCTATAGCGTGCAAACACTAAGCGTCAGAAAGCTAGTGTTTCTGTATTTCCACAAATCAGGCGAAGTAGATTTAAAGACAAAGAGTATTTTCAGGAACCAGGAGTGATATTGTAACAATAAAAGGTCAATCAATCAAGAAAATACAACAGTTCAAACTGTGTGATCACTTAAGAGCAGAGCATCAAAGTATACGAAAGCAAAAATTGACAAGACAGAAATCGATCTGAGTCACACTTGGAGGTTTTAATACTTCTCTTTCAGTATGTGTTAGGATAATCAGTGAGGATATAGATTTGGACAGCATTCTTACCAACTTGACCTAACTGACACATTTACATGATCCAAAAATTGCAGAGTGCACAGACTTTACAAGTGCATATCAGACATTCACCAAGTTATTTTATGCTACTGGGCCACGGGTGAAATTTAAAAAGAAATACCATTTACGAAAGCAGCACAACAAAATACTTGAGAATGAACAAATTTAACAAAAAATGTGCGGAACATCTACACTGAAGAATACAAATATTATAGAGAGAAATTAAAATCTAAATAGAGTAGAAACTGGAAATTGCTCATGATTAGAAGCCTTCATATTATCATGATGTCAATCCTTCATAAACTGATCTAGAGTAAAAACCATCCCAATCAGAATCATGGCAGGGTCATTTAAAAAGAAATTTACAAGCTGATTTGTAAATTTTTTGTGAAATTTCAAAAGACAGAGAAAATGAACTTTAAAAGAGACAAAGTTTTAGAACTTTGTCAAACTTGTCAAGGTGTCAGAATTTCCTGATTTCAAGAATTACTAAAAAGTTACAGTCTTCAAGACAGAGTGATGTTGGTGTAAATAGATCAACGGGGGCAGAATAGAATCCAGAAGTAGACGGACATGTTTACAGTTGATTGGTTTTCAAAAAAGGTGTCAAGGGAATCCAGTGGGAAAAATGACAATCATGTTAATAACACATGTGACTGGAAGAACTAGACAATGTATGAAAAAATGCCATTGTATATAATCACATTCGTAGTATATATCTGTGACAAATTACAATTTTGAGCCTGTGTTATCCATGTTCTGGGAAATAAATTATGCATCTGTGCTGCTATATTAGCTTTCTCAAGTCACAGGAGAATTATTTATTATGAAAAACTTGCTAAGGGGCTGCAATAACATTGAAGACACAGGGGTATAGTTTAGAAAATAGTTTCTAATTCATTAAATAATGCTTTACTTCCTGGATGATATAATAAAAACGGCCTTCGGTTTTCACAGCAAGTTTAATCCCTCCCTGTATATTCGTAGTAGTAGGAGAAATTTGCAATTTCACTCATGACCAATGATATATATTTGTGAAACTCCTAGCTGGATGGAGGGGCAGGGGCTATATCTCTGTAAAAATGAAATCTCATAAGCCAGTAGCTGAAGACTTCTTTTAGATACTGGAAGAATCACATCCTTCATGTACATGGGAGGTGGCATTATTATTGTGACTAACAGAGGTTAATCAAAGGAGAAGTTCCTGCCCTAACAAGCTGGGAAATAAATGTGATTGTGCATGCTAAGTCGCTTCAGTTGTGTTTGACTCTTTGCGACCCTACGGACTGTAGCCCGCCAGGCCCTCGTCCATGAGAGTCTCCAGGCAAGAATACTGGAGTGGATGTAAGACCAGAAACTATAAAACTCCTAGAGGAGAACATAGGCAAAACACTCTCCGACATAAATCAGAGCAGGATCCTCTATGACCCACCTCCCAGAATATTGGAAACAAAAGCAAAAATAAACAAATGGGACCTAATTAAACTTAAAAGCTTTTGCACAACAAAGGAAACTATAAGTAAGGTGAAAAGACAGCCCTCAGATTGGGAGAAAATAATAGCAAATGAAGAAACAGACAAAGGATTAATCTCAAAAATATACAAGCAGCTCCTGCAGCTCAATTCCAGAAAAATAAATGACCCAATCAAAAAATGGGCCAAAGAACTAAACAGACAGTTCTCCAAAGAAGACATACAGATGGCTAACAAACACATGAAAAGATGCTCAACATCACTCATCATCAGAGAAATGCAAATCAAAACCACAATGAGGTACCATTACACGCCAGTCAGGATGGCTGCTATCCAAAAGTCTACAAGCAATAAATGCTGGAGAGGGTGTGGAGAAAAGGGAACCCTCTTACACTGCTGGTGGGAATGCAAACTAGTACAGCCGCTATGGAAAACAGTGTGGAGATTCCTTTAAAAACTGGAAACAGAACTGCCATATGACCCAGCAATACCACTTCTGGGCATACACACTGAGGAATCCAGATCTGAAAGAGACGCGTGCACCCCAGTGTTCATCGCAGCACTGTTTATAATAGCCAGGACATGGAAGCAGCCTAGATGCCCATCAGCAGATGAATGGATAAGGAAGCTGTGGTACATATACACCATGGAATGTTACTCAGCCATTAAAGAGAATTCATTTGAATCAGTTCTAATGAGATGGACAAAACTGGAGCCCATTATACAGAGTGAAGTAAGCCAGAGAGATAAAGAACATTACAGCATACTAACACATATATATGGAATTTAGGAAGATGGTAACGATAACCCTATATGCAAAACAGAAAAAGAGACACAGAAGAACAGAACAGACTTTGGGACTCTATGGGAGAAGGTGAGGGTGGGATGTTCTGAGAGGACAGCATTGAAACAAGTATACTATCAAGGGTGAAACAGATCACCAGCCCAGGTGGGATGCCTGAGACGGGTGCTCAGGGCTGGTGCACTGGGAAGACCCAGAGGAATCGGGTGGGGAGGGAGGTGGGAGGGGGGATCGGGATGGGGAACACATGTAAATCCATGGCTGATTCATGTCAATGTATGACAAAACCCACTGCAATGTTGTAAAGTAATTAGCCTCCAACTAATAAAAATAAATGGGAAAGAAAAAAAAATGTAAAGGGTCTCTGTAAGCATCCTGCAAAGGGAAAGTTGAAATGATCAAATAAGGTATACTCTTTCAATTAAAAAAAAAAATCTAAAAAAAGAAAAAAAAAAAAAAGGATGCTGGAGTGGGTTGTCATGCCCTCACCAGGAATCTTCTCACCCAGGGATGGAACTCACGGCTCTTAAGTCTGCTGCATTCGTAGGTGCGTTCTTTACCACTAGTGCCACCTGGGAAGCCTGTAAATGTGATTAAGTTTGGAAAACTTTCCTCCTACACTTTAAGAGGGGTTCCTTGAGGACAAAAGATAGGGCTTCTCTATGATTCTGGCACTTAGATCCATCAGGCTGTGTAATTAAATGAGGCCTCATACTTTTCAGGGAATTCCTCCAAAAGGGCTCATTGATTCTAGAGAATCAAGTTGTAGCTGGAGTTACTGCACACTTATTTTATTTTAATAATCCAGGAAAGTATCCCAGAGCTGGAGTCAAAATGCTTTCACCATGGAAGGGATGTTCTTTCTCCCATACCGTGCTAGACATATGCCATAAACTCTCCCTCTTTTTTTTCTTGTTTTCTTCTATCTCTATAGTGATTTTTCTTTTTATAGTCTGTGCAGGCAATGACACTTCAATTACTATAATGTCACCTGAAATGTTCAGACGACAGGAGGGTTGATCAGATTACATTTCTGTTTAGTTAAATAACAGGCCTGCAGAGTCACTTAGAACACTGTTCCCGCAGTTACTTTCTCAATTTCCCCATGAATGGCATGCAGCATCTTTTAGGAAGGATTACTCTTGCAAGTGGCTCATTGCAATCATTTTGTTTTTATTCTTAGTTTGATATTTCTGGAGTATGTACCAAAGGTCAGGCTAAGGGCTCTCCCTACATTATCTAGTATAACACTTACGACACCTTTTCAAATAGATACTTTTATTTCCTCATTTTATGATTAACTTACTTTAGGACAGAGAGTTGGGTGGTGACAGAATTGGACCTCAAACACAGATCCGAGCCCAGAAGAACAAGCTCTTGTAAACTTCCGGTGCGCAGAGGATCACATGATTCTGATCTTACCCCAAATCCCAGATACCGGTCCGTAACTCCCTATGTTTTTACTATCAACCAGTTTCCTAGTTTGGGTAGAAAAACTGTACTAGGCTGCATGGGGTGAAATAAAGCAAAGCACAAGAAATCGTCTTGCCTCTGGAGAACTTCTAATCTAGCTAAGCTCCAGTTAAGCAGTTGTTTTCCATTTAAGATGCACACGAGAATCATCTGCAAAACTTTAATAAATACTGATACAGAAATTCTAACGTAACTGATGTAGGGGGAGGTCTGAGCATAAGGATTTTAAAAGCTCCTTAGGTGATTTGAAGGTGCAGCCAAGGCTGACAACCACCTAGTTTGAACGAACAAAGAAACACTCATAAAATAACATCAAAACCACTACAATGTACAACCTGATATATTCTTAAATGTATTTATTCCTTACCTTATTCCACAAAGGATACGACATGGCTAAAAAAATTATTCAGTACAGAACAAATTCCACTGAAGGGCACAGAGTTCCAGGTACCTGTTAAATAGGCCGCCAAAGGGGCTAGGACACAGGTCAGCACAGAAATAATTTAGGTGCATTTTATTTCTTTGGTTTGCAAGGCAGCAGTGGCAGGTTTTAGGAGAAATAGTCCTTAGAAAACAGTGATTGGTCCAGGTACTGTTTCTAGGTGGTTGATTGGTCCAAGAACAGTTTCCAGGAGTCGATTGGTCTGGAAGCTGTTTCCATGCTGTCAGGCCAGTAGAATTGCCTTGTCTCCAAGGGTTATTCAATTTACAAAGTGATAACAGGCCTCAGAAGCTTGTGTGAAATGATAATTTTTTTTTCTCATTACAGAGGCTTGTTGGAAAAAAAATGCCAGTATCTGAGGGATGACTCATAGGAACAGTGTACATTTCATTGCTCCAACTTCCTTAAGGGCTATGAATTGCTCATAAAGCACTAGCTTCCTAAATTACTTGTTTCACAAATCGTGGCCAGAGCTGTTTCATGAAAAATTTCCAGCCATTAAAAGGGCAACATTAAACTATTCAGTGCAGTTCAGTTGTTGGAATATTTCCTGTCTTTTCTTTCTCCTTTTCAATTGCTGTTGAGAAGTTAACATCAGTAGGGAAAAACAGGTAGCCTATAAAATGATGATGTAATAACAAAACTAAGAAAAAGGGTAAAGTCACTGTGATTCTACAGTCTTAATATTGAATCACTTTTATTTTTGCATATTTTTATTCTAACCTAAGGTCAATATTATTTGGATGATAACATGTAAAATTTAAAGCTTGACTATCTAATCATATTTTTTAAATGGTGCTATCAGTGTCTTTATTTTAGAGTGGTTTACCAAGTTCCTCAAAAGTATGATGTCATAACATGCTTTATGAGTAAATTTTGTAGTTTTAGTTTTAGATTCAGTGAATATTTTTGAGTGCCATTCACACACAGGCTGGACAGTTATTTTACATAATTATCTTATTTTTAAAATAACAATAATAAGCATTGATGGAAGGCCACATGGTGGCAGGCTCTGTTCTAAGGACAGAAGATAGAGCTGGGAAGAAAACAGACAAAAATTTTCTTACTCCAATTACAACCCTGAGTGACACAAGATGCTCCCATGCTCCACGTGGTTGCACATAAGAACTCATTTCATTTCTCTCAACAATCCCAGGAAGTAGGTACTACCAGCAGCTCCATCGTGTAGGAGAGGGAGATAGCGAACAGGGAGGTTAACTTGCTGAAGGTCACCGCCGGTGAGCGCTGAGCTGGAATTGACGGTGCCACACGCTGCACGCTTCAGTGCTACCCTCTGTCTCTCTGTAATTAGCTTGTTTATGGTGGCTCAGCCGGTAAAAGCGTCTGCTTACAATGGGGGAGACCCGAGTTTGAACCCTGGGTCGGGAAGATCCCCTGGAGAAGGCAATGGCACCCCACTCCAGTGTTCTTGCCTGGAAAATCCCATGGATGGAGCAGCCTGGTGGGCTGCAGTCCATGGGGTCCCGAAGAGTCGGACCCAGCTTCACTTTCACTTCCATACTTACTCTATTGACGTCAGGTAGCACAAGTTTTCCTCTTTCTTTCTGAAGTATTTTCAATTTTTACTTCAAATAGTTACTACTTCTCTATAATGGTATTAAATTAGTGCTTTAGATAACACTGTCCAATTGGAGGATGCTTACTGTAGGCCTGGTACTTTGCTGACTCGATGAAAATAAAGTGAAACATTTTGTTTGGTGTATTTGCAAAAATTTTCCTTCAAAATAAAATGGCAGATCTAGAAAAGATCTGTAGTCTCAAACTAAGAAATGAGTTAATGAGGTAGGTTCCAACTTTCTCTGCACATTAGAATCACCTGAAGAAATTTTTAGAATACACTGATACCTGTGTCTCACATCCAGGGATTCTGATTCAGTTGGTCTGGGGTGAGTTCAGGCATCAATACCTTGCAAATAGGGTAAAATGGCAACATGACAGAATGTGTGAAAGCCAGACATTTAAAATCATCATCATTGTTAAAAAGCAGGAATTTGAATCAGAGTGACCTGGATTAAATCACACGTCTGCCACTCATTAGCTGTGTGATTACAGGCAAGTTTCTGTAGGGGAGGAAAAAATTCTCCATTCTCTTAGGGGCTACACCTGGGCCTAAGAATTAAAGACATAAAACAATAGTAACAGAGGGAAAAGTGTACACATTTTAATCCAATTTTACAAGAGAAGGACAACCCGAAGAAGTGATCAAAGCAAGAAGTTTCTGTAGTTTTTAGACAAAGAAGTGATAACTTTTGAAGAAATGACCAAACAAAGGACCCGGGCTGGGGCAGAGCGTCGGGGGGAAGTGACTAGGAGACCCATGCGGGGAATTCACGGAAGAGAAGGGTTATTTCAGTTTGTTTGTACAGACCGATTGTACATTTCAGTGTCGATTCCCCATCTCTGGGGACGAGGATGTTCTTCTCTTCCTGGTACAGCGAGGGCAACTTCCTCCTGGGAAACTTTGTTCTTTTTTTAGGCAGAAAAGGGAAGATCGGAGAACCTTTCAGAGAGGAACTGTTTCTCAAATTCCTTCTGCTTGAAATGACCATCATACCAAAGCAATATGTTTTGGGGTGGCGCATCCTGAACGCCTTCATTTCTGTATCTCTCCACACCTTTCTCTCCTCATCTGTAAGGTGGGAAGGACCGTCCCCCTCTCAGAGCAGTTGTAAGAATTCAAGAGCATACACATCACCGTCATTTTCACAGATCTGGCGCCGAGCGTGGGTCTCATCCGCAGTTCCCCTTAGCTGTTCCTGAATTAATTCACTTGGCAAATAATTGCCGAGCACCCACCATGCTCCCCCTGGAGAAGGAAATGACAACCGGCTCCAGTGTTCTTGCCTGGAGAATTCCGTGGACAGAGGAGCCTGGCAGGCTGCAGTCCACGGGGTTGCCAAGAGTCAGGCTTGACTGAGCAGCTGTCATTCACCATGTTGCGGGCGCTGGCGGGCAGCATTGAGGAGAACGGACAAGAGGCTCGTCCTCCGAGCACTGCTTTGGATTGTTTTTCAGCGTTTACTGCATGTCCTCAATCTCGTGGTCCTTATACTACTCTGCCCTGTACTAAGCCATCTGAACTTGGGGTCCCAGCCTTACCTGCTCTCAGAGACCTTCCTCCATCAGCGGTCCTCTCTTCTCTTTACTGGCTCTTTATTGATTTCATACATTTGTTTGTTGAATCTTAGTTCAGCAAGCAAAGGGCTTGTGGACTCCTAGTTCCCCACCCAGGGATGTAACGCAGTAGTGAGAGCAGGAGTTCCAACAGCTGTACTGACAGGGAATTCCCTGTCTTATTCATTGAAAGGCAATCACTTTTTCTTTCATGTTAAAAAAAAAAAAAAAAATCTCTGAATCAGGGATTTGGGGCTGCAAGTTACCCAACAGTTTTGCTTTCGTCCTTGGTTGGTTTGCTTGGCAGGAAAGTGTAGATATTGTCCGGACTCACTGCCTCCGCTCCCCAGGCCTGCCCCATCTCCTCTTATTCGCATCCAGCACACAGTGGTCAGCCTCCGTCACTCTACAGGTGTTATTCTCACCAAGTCACTCCCTTTCAAAACTGCTCAGCGGCTCCACATTTACCTTGGGATGAAGTGCAGGCTGCTGAAAACGGCACGTGTGGTCCCTCCAGCCTTCTCTCCTTTTTAGCCTGCACTCCTCTCCCCTGCCTGCCGCCCGACCCCTGCCAACACACAGTGAGGTCCCGCCCCATAGGATGCAAGCATCATACGACCTCTAGGCTGTGATGCTCTGAAGGGGACTTCTGGCCACCTGTGAGTTCGGTGCACATCTTCTCCCCGTCACGTGTTCAGTGATGTCCTGATGGTTGCCTAAAGTCCGCCATGGTGGGAGTATTTATATCAAGGAAATTGGCAAAATCCACAAATTTGGGCCTTCTCACCTACCCCTGGAGAGATGGCTATTAAGTATCTATCATATAGCATTGCTCCTAAGACTGTGTACATATGTTTTCCCCTCTATGTCAGCTTGGATCAGCTTAAACGTCTCTTTTGAAAACTTCTCCTGACTCTTCAAGATTGGAACAGATGCCCTTCTCTATGATTCTTTGAAACTTGGTACCTCCTTACCTGCATTGTGGCACTTGTCATTCTGATTTTTTCAGTATCCTATATGATGTGAGAGTTGGACCATAAAGACAGCAGAGTGCTGAAGAATTGATGCTCTCTAACTGCGGTGTTGGAGAAAATTCTTGAAATTTCCTTGAACAGCAAAGAGATGAAACCAGTCCATCCTAAAGGAAATCAACCCTGAATATTCATTGGAAGGACTGATGCTGAAGCTGAAGCTCCAATACTTTGGCTACCTGATGCGAAGAACTGACTCATCTGAAAAGACCCTGATGCTGGGAAAGATTGAGGGCAGGAGGAGAAGGGGATGACAGAGGATGAGATGGCTGGATGGCATCACCCACCCGATGGACATGAGCCTGAGGAAACTCTGGGAGACGGTGGAGAGGGAAGCCTGGCGTGCTGCAGTCCGTGGGGTCACAGAGAGTCCGCCACAACAGCGACTGAACATCAACAATACTGGCCGAGTGAAGTCTTTGAGGTCAGGGAGGACGTCATAGTGTGGTCCTCCCATCAGCAGCGTGATCATCACCAGGGGAACTGGTTAGACGTGCAGACTCCCAGGCCCACCCCAGACCAACTAAATCAGAAAGTGCCTTTTCAAGATCTCCAGGAACCGAGTGCATCCAAATGGAAGGTGCACTGCCTTAAGGACCATCTCATCGTTTTTCAGGTGGGAATAAAACACCAAGGGCCTGGTCTCACTCATTGCCGTTACTCTCCACCTGGGATAGTGTTTGGCATCTAGCAAGGTTCAGCATCACATTTTGAAATGAATCAGTCCATGAGTAATTGAAATAATTAACCCCCTCTAGTGGGCTTCCCTGATAGCTCAGACGGTAGAGAATCCACCTGCAGTCCGAGAGACTTGGGTTCAGTCCCTGGGTCGGGAAGATCCTCTGGAGAAGGAGATGGCAACCAACTCCAGTGTTCTTGCCTGGTGAGTTCCATGGACAGAGGAGCCTGGTGGGCTGCCGTCCATGGGGTCACAAAGAGTTGGACACGACTGAGCGACTCACAGACACATTAAATAAGAAACTTTTTGTGGCCCAAGAATGTGTATTCATCTTTGCATTTCCTAAATTTTCTCACATGCAGTCAGCATTCTGTAGACATTGGAATAGGATGAATGAATTAGGCTTGAGTGGAGTTTTGCTGAGCCTAAAACTGGGGCCTGATTTAAGACATTCATTCTACAAAGAGTCAATGACCTTTGAAGTTGTGGGTCTGTAGAAATCAAACCTGGAGTTTTTAAACAGGTCGCCAGAAAGTTCAGATTTTTCCGAGCCATCAACCTGCCTCAACGTTCTCCTCTTATTTCCTAGTTTCTTCTAACACGGTGATGCCAAGCTTACGCCACCTCCTTGTTTCCTTTCGTTTCACCTACAGCATCAACTCACTGCTTGCTCACAGATTCACGCGTGCGTTGAACACGACGTGGAGAGAAGAGCCGGGTCGCGCAGGGGAAGGCGCGTGGGGCTTAGTCAGGACACCCTGGCTGTGCTCCTGCCTCTCACGAGCTTTCTGGAGACTTGGCCTCTTCCTCCGCAGTAGGGAAGATGGTAACTTCCCTATCTAATTCACCACATTTTTGTAGGATCAAATGAGTCGGGTGAAAATGCTTTTATAAATCGTAAAGCACTGCATGGGACAAATGCAAAATCTCTCAGACAAATGGGTCTCAGGCACACGCTGTGGTTAATGACTCCCTAGCACGTGGAGATTAAGGCATGTTCCAGGGTGGAGAGCATATAAAATCTTGGGGTTATTTATTTAGGGAGTAAGATGCTTACCTGTGTCCCAGCATGTAATTAGGTCGAGATTATGGTTTTGCACTGCAAAGATATAAAACACGGACTTCATATCAGATGTCAAGTAGGAAATCTGGGGCGACTCCATCTGGGATGCCAGGTATGCTATCCATCGGCAATAAAAAACAAAAATGATAAGGAAATTGTGGCTGATAGCTGGAATGACAGTTGCATTCTTCAGCAGGATCTGCTAGGCTCCGACTAATCTAGATACATAAAATGTAGATCAATACCAGGGAACAGAGATCCTTTCAAATAGCCACCGAACTGCCAGCCTGACTGCAGGTGTATGGCTTGCTCATTTCTTACGGTTGGCACATCCCTTGCGGGTGCTAGTCATTGCTAAGTCACTTCAGTCGTGTCCAACTCTTTGCCGCCCCGTGGACTGCAGCCCACCAGGCTCCTCGGTCCATGGGATTCTCCAGGCTAGAATATTGGAGAGGGTTGCCATTCCCTTCTCCAGGGGATCTTCCCCACCCAGGGATTGAACCCATTTCTCTTACATCCACCTGTGCTGGCAGGCAGGCTCTTACCTGCCAGCATGAGAGTGACCGGCGGCCTGAGATCGGAAGGCTCCGCAGTGGGGCCCTCCAGTCGGCAGTGTGAGTATCGCCTGGGGAGCTGGTTAGACCCGCACTCAGCTCCAGTTCACATCTGTGGTATCAGAATCTGCATGTTAACAAGGTCTCCAGGGACTGAATACATTTAAATTTAAGGTACACTGCCTTAGAGACGGGAGAAGGCAATGCAACCCGCTCCAGGGTTCTTGCCTGGAGAATCCCAGGGCCAGGAGCCTGGGGGGCTGCCGTCCATGGGGTCGCACAGGGTCAGACACGACTGAAGCGACTTAGCAGCAGCAACAGCCTTAGAGACCATCTCACCAGTTTTCAAGTGGAAAAACAGAAATCGGGATTTTAAGGGTGATTTTCTCCCTCAAGCTCTAGTAGGCACGGGAGGCAGAGACTGGGTAAGAAGAAAGGTTTCCGACTCTGCTGGCGATTCTGGCATCGCTCACCACTTCACAGCCTGGATCTCTAGCTTTTGGCTGCGAGATTTAGGACAAGTTACTGACCCCCTCTGAGCCTGTCTGCTCATCTGTGAAATGTCTGCCTCACAGAACTGGGAGGTTTAACTCAAATCAGAAAATCTCCAAACATTTTGTGCAAGGCACTGTTCGCATGAAAAGGCTTATTATTCTCTGATGGAGAGGCAGACAGTGTTCTGCATAATTTAGACAGTAGAGGGAAGTTTTTTACTGCACACAGAAGCAGATTGTTATTTATATCTCTAAAAATCTTCATGCCTTGACAGTAATGTTTAGAAGACAATTTTTTTTTCCCCTTTTAAATTTTCATATTTTCCAGTAAGAATACTTACATAAGCTGCCCGGCACAGGTGCTTTGCTAGTTACTCTTAATCATCTCGATGGCTAGGCTTATCTGTGTTAATATGAATTTGATGAACCGGGGCCGAATTCACCCTTTGAAATTGGCACCCACGTGTGGAATGAAAGAACCTGACTCACTGACCTACTTTCTCGGCCACCAAAACCCGGTGAGGCTGCATTTCCTAGTGTTCTGCGCCATCTAGTGGCCAAATATGGCATAGGCATCAATTTTCAGATAAGGGAAATAAGTTCTACAGTAGTTTTCTCTATTTCAGTCTCTCAGTTGTGTCCCACTCTTTGCGACCCCATACACTGCAGCATGCCTGGCCTCCCTGTCCATCACCAACTCATGGAGTTCGCTTAAATTCATGTCCATCAAGTCGGTGATGCCATCCAGCCATCTCATCCTCTGTCATCCCCTTCTCCTCCCATCTTCAATCTTTCCCAGCATCAGGGTCTTTTCAAATGAGTCAATTCTTCACATCAGGTGGCCAAAGTACTGGAGTTTCAGCTTCAGCATCAGTCCTTCCAATGAATATTCAGGACTGATTTCCTTTAGGATGAACTGGTTGGATCTCCTTACAGTCCAAGAGACTCTCAAGAGTCTTCAACACCACAGTCCAAAAGCATCGATTCTTCAGTGGTCAGCTTTCTTTACGGTCCAACTCTCACATCCATATGTAATTACTGGAAAAACCATAGCTATGATTAGCTGGACCTTTGTTGGCAAAGTAATGTCTCTGCTTTTTAATATGCTGTCTAGGTTGGTCATAGCTTTTCTTCCAAGAAGGAAGCGTCTTTTAATTTCATGGCTGCAGTCACCATCTGCAGTGATTTAGGAGCCCAAGAAGATAAAGTCTGTCACTGTTTCCACTGTCTCCCCATCTGTTTGCCATGAAGTGATGGGACCAGATGCCATGATCTTAGTTTTCTGAATGTTGAGTTTTAAGCCAGTTTTTTCACTCTCCTCTTTCACTTTCATCAAGAGGCTCTTTACTTCCTCTTTACTTTCTGCCATAAGGATGGTGTCATCTACATCTCTGAGGTTATTGATATTTCTCCCAACAATCTTGATTCCAGCTTGTGCTTCTTCCAGCCCAGCATTTCTCATGATGTACTCTGCATATAAGTTAAATAAGCAGGGTGACAATATACAGCCTTGACGTACTCCTTTTCCTATTTGGAACCAGTCCGTTGTTCCATATCCAGTTCTAACTGTTGCTTCCTGACCTGCATACAGGTTTCTCAAGAGGCAGGTCAGGTGGTCTGGTACTCCCATCTCTTTAAGAATTTTCCAGAGTTTGTTGTGGTCCACACAGTCACAGGCTTTGGCATAGTCAATAAAGCAGAAATAGATGTTTTTCTGGAACTCTCTTGCTTTTTCGATGATCCAGAGGCTGTTGGCAATTTGATCTCTGGTTCCTCTGCCTTTTCTAAAACCAGCTTGAACATCTGGAAGTTCATGGTTCACATATTGCTAAAGCCTGTCTTGGATAATTTTGAACATTAGTTTACTAGTGTGTGAGATGAGTGCAATTGTGCGGTAGTTTGAGCATTCTTTGGCATTGCCTTTCTTTGGGATTGGAATGAAAACCGGCCTTTTCTAGTCCTGTGGCCACTGCTGAGTTTTCCAAATTTACTGGCATAATAATAGGCTTAGGATTCTTATAAATGTACCATACTAATGCAAGGCGATAATGAGGAAACTGTTGGGGGAGAGAGAATTCTGTATTTTCAGCTCAATTTTCTGTAAATATAAAATAGTTCTAAAAAATAAAGCCAATTGATTAAAAAAATAGGCTTAGGATTCTTTTTGCTAGTTGGAAACTTGGCAACTTTCTGGTTTGGAAAGAAAAACTAGGGTCATTTTTGGTGCTTCTGTTGATGAAAAAAATGAATCAATAATCAATCTAAGAA
Organism: Muntiacus reevesi; assembly: GCF_963930625.1. Lineage (NCBI taxonomy): Eukaryota > Metazoa > Chordata > Mammalia > Artiodactyla > Cervidae > Muntiacus > Muntiacus reevesi. Next base: position 57,110,486 of record NC_089267.1, read on the forward strand.
AGAAATAGAAAGAAAAGAAATCTAAAATTTTATTCCAGTCAACCTGAGGGTTTATAAGCCGGGAGACAGTTTTTCAAGTAGCTCTGAGGTCGATTCTCTTTTTAGATGTTAAAGCACGATTATAGAAGTTTTTGAGACAAAAGGATCTGTATCAAAGTGACATTCTGACAGTTTAAATAGTCCAACAAGATGAGTAGTGGGTCATCGTGATCTCTTAAAGGATTAAGGGAAAAATATCATCTCCTAAGGGGTTACTCGCTAGTGCCAGGAGGGAATTACTTTTTTTTTTTGGTGAGTAGGCATTCCTATGTCTTCTAAGGGGACCCAGTTAAAGTAGAAGGCATGTGCATAATGCACATTAAAGGGAGGGAGAGTGGCAGAGATGGCAGAGAAAATTTTGCTAAAATATTCTTTTCTTGCTTTAAAATAATTTTACTTCATCACTTCATTTGTGTAATATGTCCAGTCTGTCATCAAACCCTAAAATTTTATTTCTCACGACATTAGCCATTGTCAGGGAGAAAGATGTTTTCCTCTACCTTTCTAGGTTCTTCTGCTTGATCTAAGAATTAAATTGACATGAAGGTGAAAAGCGTTAGTCGCTCAGTTGTGTCTGACTCTCTTGCGACCCCGAGGACTGTAGCCCACCAGGCTCCTCTGTCCACGGGATTTCCCAGACGAGAATACAGGAGTGGGTTGCCATTCCCTTCTCCAAGGGATTTTCCTGACCCGGAGATTAAACCTGGGTTTCCTGCATTGGCACGCACATTCTTTACCACTGAGCCAGTAGGGAAGCCCTGATATGAGAAAGGCTAATAGGAGACAATCAGTTTCATAACACGTCTATCTGGGAGAGACCCAGGAAAACCGAGTAACTCACCACAATGGCCAAAACCACTAATGAAACTTAATACTATCTTAATAGAGTCCCTTGGACTGCAAGATCAAGCCAGTCAGTCCTAAAGGAAATCAACCCTGAATATTCATTAGAAGGACTGATGCTGAAGCTAAAGCTCCGATATTTTGGTCACCTGACGTGAAGAGCTGACTCACTGGAGAAGACCCTGATGCTGGGAAAGATAGAGGGCAGGAGGAGAAGGGGATGACAGAGGATGAGATGGTTGGATGGCATCACGGACTCAATGGACGTGAGTTTGAGATAGTGAAGATGAAGGAAGCCTGGCGTGCTGCAGTCCACGGGGTCTCAAAGAGTCAGACATGACTCAGGACAGCAACAACAATACTATCTTCATTTAAAGACAAGAGATGTTTGGGGTAGTGGGTTGGGACCTCAGAAGGGAGAAAAACAATTGACATGGAGGTAAAAAAAAAACAACAAAAATGAAAGCAAATATTTGGTAAACAAATGCTTGCCCAGGCCATGGAGAAACAATGGGATTCAGCGTGGACCTGATCTCTAGAGTTTTCCCTGCACACGTAACCCATAGTCTTTGCAGATATCGCTAGAGATAGCTGTATTTGGGAACAGGTCTTATATCTATATTCTTTTTTAGGCAGTTAGGGGGAAGGTCCAAGTTTCTTCCCAAGGCCTTCAGGCCTTCTTTGTTTTTAGCTTGAAGTAACCCACCTGCCAAAGAGACATTTTTAAGGCAGAGACTTAAATCTCCGTAACAAACCTTACCTTTCACTGTGTTTTTCCTGGTAACCTCCCAAAACTGGCCTCTGTTTTGGTCCGGGTGCGGGTTGGAAAAGAATTTCCAGACACGAGACAAAATGAGAGGGAAATAAAGTTTATTAGAGTGGGAGGCGCTGTAACAACAGCGGGCCAGCTCAAGGGAGAACCGACATTGACCAAGGGTCCTTGGTCCACTTTTATACCCAGGGTGCAAGGAGTGGGATAGAGCTCTTGCAGGTCGGGTGCTGATTGGATGAGGCATGCGTACTGGAGGGGGGCAGAGTGGAGCAAAGGCCTCCTCCCTCTGGGGCAGGAGGGGAGGCAGGTTATACTGTTCCATTGATAGTTACAGCCTGGGGAGGGGAGGACAGCGAGGGTCTGCGGCTTCTGCTCCTGCATTCCAAGACCCTCCTCGGTTTCATCTGCTCTTCCGTCCTGTGGTCACCACGTTCCTCCCTCTCGTTAATTTTAGGGCCAATTCTTTGGCCCCTTTTGATTCCCTGCTCATGTCTAGCTATCTACCTACTTCGCTTCTCAGGCATTTGGGAACCCGGTCTCAGGGGAAAAGGGGCGATGACCGCTCTGACTTCTTCAGGCTGAGCAGGGGCGTCGTGGGGCTCTGGGTCCCCTCTGCCTGCTCTCTGCCGGGGCGCATTTACGGAGGGAGAGGAGAGTCCACGCGTGATAAGGCGGCTTGTTTCAGCATTGTCTAGGGGTTTGGGGTCAGGGAATATTCTTGTCATACCACCACTGGGAGATGTGTTGTATTCTAGAAGAAAGAAGCTTAACAAGGCAGGTAAAGGTGCCTGGCCCAAAGATGAACAGAAGTAAGAAGCCGCTCAGGGGCTAGCCAGGAGAACAGGGCCAGACGTTGGTTCGTGACATTCGTGTTTCTCTAGGCATGAGGCGATGCGAGGATTTGGGCTCATACCATCTTTACCTGAACACATCGGACCATCTGAAGGCTGGTTCTTGTGGGTTTTCGCAGAGCGCAGAGTGCCTTGTTTCTGATCTCCACCCTGAACTCCTTTCAGGGGATGTTGAAGGGCAGCAGCTTCCAGTGGTCACGAAGTAATCCTCCTAGGGGCGGCTGGCACGTGCCTGCTTCCAGTCCGCAGGGTCCTTTCACAGCCCCATATTCGACCACGCTCTGGGGCATCTCATGGTCACTGTGTCCCGAGGTCCCGGGAAGGCTCATTCCCAGGTCTACCGAAGAGTCCAGTGACAGGCCACTCAACGTGCTGTTTCTAGACCAGGCCTTGTGAGTAGCAGAAGTCTCTGGACCATACCTGTCTTACTAGCCTCTTGGTCCAGAAAAATATTCCTTCTTGTTGCCTCTTCCCATATCTAGAGTTACTTTGTTGCAATCATTGATCTCATAGGGAACTGCATATCAGCATTTTTTTTCCATCGATTTTTATTAGTTGGAGGCTAATTACTTTACAATATTGAAGTGGTTTTTGCCATACATTGACATGAATCAGCCATGGATTTACATGTGTTCCCCATCCCGATCCCCCCTCCCCTCTCCCTCCCCACCCCATCCCTCTGGGTCTTCCCAGTGCACCAGGCCCAAGCACTTGTCTCATGCATCCAACCTGGGCTGGTGATCTGTTTCACCATAGATAATATACATGCTGTTCTCTCAAAACATCCCACCCTCGCCTTCTCCCAGCATATCAGCATTTTATCACACGCTCAGTTACACATTTGGTAATGTAAAAAACAATCTTCTGAAACAAGTGACATAGAAAATAGTATAGCTAGTAGTTATTAGTAAGGTCACATGCGAGAATCTAAGTCAAGAACTTCAATTAGGTATACCCCAGGTCATCTGACTTTATTTGTTAAATGACTATAGCCTGGTGTTAATCTCCTAGTTGTATATCATGGAGCATCTGATCTTTATCTGAAGATTGGTTACTGAGATAAGCTTTAGAAACAAACTTAAAAGTGTCTTTTGAAATAACTTAATTAATTAAACCTTTTAGCAATATAACATAACAAGGAACTGTCTCAGAAGTGAGTCTTAGTAAACACTAGACCTTAATTAACAAAACTAGAAATTCAGTTTAACAGTTAACAAAACTTACTATTCAATGAAACATGATTTTTTTCATGATGAGGGCATTAACCCTGTAGCCAGGGAAGGCTTTGACCCATCAAATAAAAATGAGGTTTGTTAGGGAGCTGGGAAAAGCCAAGCTGTCTTGGATTTCCCATAGCCCTGACTTTTTGATTTACAGCTATCCTTCACCCATTTTTAAATCCCCAATTTAGGAGTAGACTGTTGCCATGTTTTAAGGACATCAGTATAGCAAAAGTCTAATTGTGAGGGCTTATTTTTTGTAGACGCAGAATGAGCTTTTTCTACATGTACCATAATCTTAAATAATGCTTATTCACTTTACCAAAGTAACAAAATATTAAAAAAATATATAAATCACTTAAAGGCAAAGAAATTCATAATCTGTTATTGAAAGTTTCATTCTAAGGAAACTTTGTTCTCTTAACACAGAGCAGACTAAATTCCAGTCTGGTACCAGTTTACCAGATAACAAACAAACAAAATTTGTTTATCAGTTAATCTTAGAAAAGTCTTTTCCATAAATCTTGAAGAACTAGCAGTATTTTTCTAAAGGCATGAGAATGAAACCATAGAAGGCAAGTTTAATATCTAATTAAATTGTAATCGACAAAGTAGCCTGATCATTGCTGTGACTTGTAACACTTTAACATGATAACTAGAATTATAACTGACAACCTTTTACCTATCAGGACATATCACTTTTTCATGAATTTCACATAAATTCTAGAATATCTATATAAGTAACATCAACCGTACAATTTAACCTGAGAAGATTCAGGTTAAATCCAAATCTTTAAGTATTTGTTAAATCCTCTAACAATACTTCCCATGTAATTTAACATGTCAAATGAACTTAGGTAGTTTAATAACTTTTTGACATGTTTCAGGGGCCCTCTGAAGCATCCCAAAGTTAGCTAGAAGTCAAATGATTTAGGAAGTGTTTTCAATAAATATCAAAAGGGTTTATAACACTCAGATAGGATCATATAAGTCACTATGAAACAATAGTTATCCACTTAGCCAAAGTTAACAAAGAAGATTTCAAAGGTAAACATAGAACAGATTACTTCAGAGGTAAAGAAACTTAAAATCCGTTATCAAAGGCAGTTCGACATCTTAAGAAAACTTGTGTTTATACACAAAGCTCTTCCCTTGGAGTCCACTTTCCATACAACCTTCTTATCGCTTTCTGTGCCCGTCTGTCCTCCCATCCTGAAACAGCCGCCTGTAAGCCAGACCTACTTCCTTTTCCCTTCATAAAATGTGATTTCATCTCATACCTTCTCTACTGAAAACACACACTGCACTTTCCTTAAGCAACCAAGAGCTGACCTTTGTATTAACATTCTATACATTGGTGAACATAAATACCAGTGACAATTTCTAAAAAAAATTTGCTTTTTTGTCGAGAACACCTCAGGATGGCACTGACAGAGTCATTTCCTAGGCAGGTTGATGAGAAGTCCAGGGGTCCCCAAGGAGAGAGGGGTCTGGCATTCTCAAGGAGGAAGAAAGGACAAACCTCTTTTCCTCTACTTTCCTTAGGGTTATACAACAATGATGTAGCCTGCCTGAGGACAGTCTCTGGATTAAACCTTCTGGTAATCCTGTTATTTTAAAATGTAAATTATGGGCGTAGGTCTGGTGAGGACTTTGCAACCTCCAGACATGCTTTGCATTCATTGGAGAGCATATAACTCCATTGCTGACAATAGCAGGCGGGTACTCCTTCTGCCTCTTCTGATGTCTCTGTCAGAGGCTTTCTCTATCTCCTTTATACTTTAATAAAACTTTATTACACAACAGCTCTGAGCAATCGCCTCGTCTCTGGCCCGGGATCGAAGTCTTCTCCTCCAGAGGCCAAGAATCCCAGGGTCTTTTTGAGGTTCAGCAACAACCTTTCAGCATCAAGCATTGCTCATTAGTAGTCCAAAGCCTCTTTAGTTTCGGTGTGAGAGGAAGTTAGTGTTAGTAGCGAATGTTTCAGAATCTTATTTTATTTGGAGATGGCCTAGCTCTTCAATAAACTTCTGTCACCTAGCTTAGCACTACCCTTCAGCTTACCAAAGTCTACAGAGACTGTTTTACACAGACATTTCTAAAGTATAATTATTCTTAATAGACTTTGTCCAAAAGCTCATATCTCATCTACATTTTTTTTTGAAGTTTCTTCACTGGAGTTACTTTCCTTGCTGACAAACTTGTAACAGATATAATGACATAACAATGTTTAACTTATAATAAACCTAGCACAATGAAAATATGCTTAATGTTAACAGCTCTTAGACATGTCTGTATTAGACTTGTCTAATTAGATTAGCAAAAAAACATTAATATTAGATATTTAATATTGAATATTTCCCAGTTTATGTGAATCTGAAATTCATTTAGGTTAATTTCTCTTGTATTTAGAATTGTCTGATTTGTAAGTGTTTACTTTTGTTTAGGCCAATTAAATTAGAACTCATTTACAACTTCAGTAATATTAAAAAAAAAAACCCAAAAGACACACACTGAGACATACATAAATCCAGACAGACAGACAGAGATCTCATAGTTTCCCACTTGATAATTAAAATGTCTCTTTGACCTCCTCCCCCACTTTTTTTGAAGTTCTAATTTGCCCAAGGCTGAGGTCTCAGGCAAAGTGGGCTGTGTGTGTTTCAGGGTCATGGAAAGGGTTAACTTCAAGCTTTTCCTTAGGCAGGCTTTTTAACAAGCTAGTTGTTTTTAATTGCATATGCAAAAAGAATTGGTGTTGAAGCAGAGAGGAGAGTTTTTGATCCTTCAGGTTTTTGAATATAGGAGAAAGACCTGGACGAATGGGAACCTCAGAATCCTCTCCTAGAGATCATGTGGCTATGAAAGGTCGAGTTCAGGTCATCTAAGAAATCTGATGAAGAGACACAGCGGGCAGGAGACGGGGAAGAAGGAAATTCTGAGTCCTTCCCTGCTTTTGGCAAAAGCTGGTGCACCATTCATTCAGAGGCCTTTTCTGGGAGGCGGGGGGGTGGGGGGGGGGTGGGAGGTTGGCTCAGAGGCAACACCTAGGCTTCTGTCGATCAATCCGGACCGAAAAGGGAAAGAAGTGAGAGTGACCGGGAAGAAGCTAAGGAATTCGCCTTAGAATCCTATCGGGGAGGCGGTGGCCAGGGGCTGAGGCCTCTGATTTGACTATTTCTTGGCCTAGTCCTCAGTTGGAAAGAAGACACGGGAGAGCCCCTCGCCCGTTCGGGCAGCGGCTACTGGGGCCTCTGGAACACGCCAGGGGTGACCCTGGGCAGACTGCCTCAGTTGCTTCCACAGCACCCGCCTGTTCGCAGAGGGTCCCTATGAGAAAGGAGAAGTGGGGAGGTGGGGAAGAGACCCAGGTCCCCGTTTTAGTCTTCTCTGGGCCACCCAAAATGTCATGGTCGGGTGCAGGTTGGAAAAGAATTTCCAGACATGAGACAGAATGAGAGGGAAATAAAGTTTATTAGAATGGGAGACGTTAGAACAGTGGGCCAGCTCAAGGGAGAACGGATGCTGAACAGGGGTCCTTAGTACACTTTAATACCCAAGGTGAAGGAGGAAACGGCAGAGCTGGACTCCATCTGAGGCCAGCTGCGAACAGTAGGCTGCACGCAAGGTCACCCTCCCAGTGGACTCTGAACTTTGCGCCCGGTGTCTATAGAAAGGGCATACGAATGGGAAGCCAGACCCCTCGGATGAAAGAGCCTCAGGACGTGGATTTGGACTCTCCGCTGCCTAAAAGAACATGCTAATTATCTCTGTAACAGAACAAAGTCATAAATTCCATTATGTTTATTGGGATATGACCACAGTCCTACTGATAAGTGTCCACTGTTTATCTAGTCTTGTGACACATGAATCATGGGTTAGCTTTGATCATATCTCTCTTTTACCTTGTCCAGACTAGTTTCAAGGAATTTGGGGAGGTGTGTTTAAGCAAGTACACTTAGGGTATTTTAAGGTTTCCACAAAAACTGGTCGGAGTCCTTGGCTAAGAGGAGACTCTGCCTTGGGCCCGCCGGTGTGATCAACTGCACTCCACTATCTGCATGGTCCTTCTGAGTGAGTGTGTTTCCCGGAACGCGTGGCTATAACAAAGGTACAAGGAGTGGGATCGAGGTCGTGAGGGTCATTCGTTGATCGGATGAGGTGTGTATACCGAGTGGGGGAAGGATAGGCAAATACTTCCTCCCTATGAGGTAGGAGGGGAGACGGGTTATACTGTTCCATTAATAATGAAAACATTGGGGAGGGAAGGACCATCCGGTTTTTCTGTTCCTGCATTCCAAGATCCTCCTTGGTTTTATCTGCTCTTTCATCCTTGGGTCACCACGGTCTCTCCTTTCCCCCAACATCTTTCTTTCGTCTTTAGCCAAAGACATTAGTATTTACGGTGCTGGCTGTCTCAGCTTCCCTGGGTATCTCACATCCATATGTGAGATGTCCACGTTAATAATCTTCTGTTTGTTTCTCTCTTGTCTTTTATGACCGGAGGTCTCAGCCAAGAAAATAGAGGGAACATCATTTCCCCTCTCCTACATGACCTATATATTAATAACAGAAAGGAATTCAGAATCAGGATTGAGTTGATTTATAGAAAATAGATGTGGTATCCTTGTATGCAGGTTGGTGACTTGTTCAGAGTTGGGCGTATATTTGCAACCCTGGAACTGGAGTCATTTCATGTTGAGGCTTTGTTGGGGAATTGATGTTGTTAAATTAATTAAACAGGTTTACAATTAAACAATTAAGGAGGCCATTCAACTGATGTGTGTCTCTCATGCCAAGAGGGCCTACAGAAGTAAACCAAAATCAAACCCTGTAAATATGCCCAGGTTAAGAAATAAAAACATGAAGGACAACTAATCATAAATAGGCAATGAGGCTCTAAGCTCTAGACCACTGATAATTTTTTAGAAAACTGAAGTATAGTTGATTTACAATGTGTTAATTTATGGGAGGTGATTTTGAGTTTGCTCAAGATATCTCATTCCCCACATCTCCTAGTACTACCGTACCAAACTTGGTCCACCACGTCACACAGTGAAACTAATCTATGGACACCAGCTTGTGACGAAGGAAAGGCATTTATTGCAAGGCACCAGACATGGAGTCCAAGGCAGCTAGTACTCAGAAAGCCCAAACTCCCCAACGGGTTTCAAGGAGGCACTTTTAAAGGCAAGGTGAGGGACTTCCCTGGTGGTCCGGCGGTTAAGGCTCTACATTCCCACTGCAGGGGACCCAAGTTCAGTCCCTGGTCACAGAAACTAGATCCCACATGCTGCAACTAAAAAAAAAGCCAGGGGATGTGATCAGCTTATGCACCATTTTCTTATTGGCTGATGTTGATGTTACAGGAGTTAACATTATCAGTCCTCAGGCTCCTGTAGGTCTGGGGGGCTACATGCTCTAGTCATAATGTACTGTTACGTTCTATGTTATTATAATAGTTTAGTGGGGTTTTTACTTTTTGGCTACTCTGAGAGGCTTGCAGCATCTTAGCCCCCTGATCAGGGATCAGATCTGTGCACCCGCTGCAGTGGAAGCGAGGAGCCCTAACCACCAGACTGCCAGGTAGTTCCGTTGATGGGGGTTTTAGGATCTGTAGAACAACACAGAAAATGCGCATGAGATGTTCAGAGAGGAGGTTAAGCAGAGGACATGGAGGGAGGGGTCTGTCCCAGGAAGGGTACTGCTGGGTTCCGCTTGCAGTATTCAAAAAAAGGGAGGGACAAGGAAGGTGATTTTTAAGGCCTGTGTCTCAGTCTCTGACTTTTTAGAAAAACGGAATGGTTCTCTTAAAAAGGAAGACACAGAGCAGCCAAATTCCTGGGATTCAGAAGGACTTGTGTTTCTGCAAGTCTGGACGTGCCTCCAGAAGTCACGGTGGGTTTTCTGGATTGAATTGTCCCAAAAGATATGTTTAATTTCTAACCTTGTACTTCTGAGTGTGGCTTTACTTGGAAATAGGTTTTTGCAGATGGAAACTTGATAAGTTTACACAGGATTAGGGTGAGCCAGAATCCAATACATGGACTGGAAATCTGGACATAGAGAGGGCACACATAGAGAGGGCTTCCCGGGTGGTGCTGGTGGTAAAGAACCCGCCTGCCAACGCAGGAGACATGAGAGACGTGGGTTCTGTCTTTGCGACTCACAGCTTGGAACCTGGTGTTGTTGCTCTTCAGTCGCTCAGTCATGGGGTCTTGGTGACCCCATGGACCGCAGCACGCCAGGCCTCCCTGTCTATCACCAACTCCCGGAGCTTGCTCAAACTCATGTCCATTGAGTCGGTGATGCCATCCAAGCATCTCATCCTCTGTTGTCCCCTTCTGCTTTTGCCTTCAATCCTTCTCAGCATCAGGGTCTTTTCCAATGAGTCAGCTCTTACCATCAGGTGGCCAAAGTATTGGAGTTTCAGCTTCAGCATCAGTCCTTCCAATGAATATTCAGGACTGATCTCCTTTAGGATGGACTGGTTGGATCTCCTTGCAGTCCAAGGGACTCTGAAGAGTCTTCTCCAACACCACAGTTCAAAAGCATCAATTATTTGGCATTCAGCTTTCTTTATGGTCCAGCTCTCACATCCATACAGGACTAACTGGAAAAACCATAGCTTTGACTGTAGGGACCTTGGGTGGCAAAGTGATGTCTCTGCTTTCTTTAGGTTAAATTCCCGTGGTGACAAGGAGACAGGGGGCGCTGTCTTCCTTCCTGTTCACAAAGAGGCGGCTCTCCAGACCCTGAGAAAAGCTCTTGGGTTGTAAAGCAGGCAAGAGGCTTACTGAGCTGTTCAAAAGACTTATACATAGGTATCAAAGCGATGGCGCAGGATTTACAAATAAAGGTTTTTGAAAGAAAATGCTCTAGGTAAAGGGCTTGTCTTTTTCCTTTTTGTCAACAGGGAAAATTCAATCTTATTTACCCCTACTCTCACCTCTCTGCCCTCTCCAAGAGGAAAAACAGATGCCCACAGAGCGACCAACGTGAGTCCTCCCTGGCTTTCTGGAACCACAAACACATTCTCATTCACATCTCTTGACTTCCTCTTTGTTTGCTCCCAACTCCACTCTGCCAGCACACACTAGACTTGGCCATCAGCTGGGCAGGTTGCTGGCTTGTAAGGCAACTGAGCCTTATTTTTTCCTGTCAGCAGAGGAGTGTTACTTTCACTAAAAGGTCTCAACAGATATAGCAGCCAGACAGACCAGGAGTGCCAACTAATTCAGGGCCTCTCAAACAGAGAGAGCCGGCTCTATTTCTGGGACAGAAATTCTGGGGAGAATTCTGATCATATTTAGAGGGTCCAGGGACCCTCCCATTTGGGAGATGAGCAGTCCCACAAGTTTCTCACCAGCACTTTAACATCAGATCCCCAGCTTCCAGGATCTAATGCCTGATGATCTAAGGTGGAGGTGGTGTCATAATAATCGAAATAAAAGTGCACAATGAATGAAATGCACTTCAATCATCCTGAAACCACTCCCCTCTCCCCAGCCTGGTTCGTGGAAAAACTGTCTCCCATGAAATTGGCCAAAAAGGTTGGGGACCACTGCTTTAACACGCATTCCGTGACCTGCCCCAAACCGCATTCTCTTGCAGTTCAAATACAGCACTGATATTTAAAACCAACCTGTGAACACTATAACTTGCCAGCATCCAGCTTTATATTCAGTACTTTAAATTAGTCTGGTAGCTATAGAAAGTCTTATTACGGACACAGTTTATAAAATGAGCTTCCAATCGCCTGGAATTGGAAGATGCTTCCAATCGCACCTGCTTAACTGGAAGGAAAGATCATTTGGTAAGCCAAATTGAGAACAGTGCCACTTAGCGGTACTCCACTGAGCAATTCCTGCCTTTGCCAATTACACACATTGGTTGGTAACTTTGAGACTCCCCAAAACACTATAAAAATGCTCCAGAAACGTAGAAACCACACTCATAACACGGTTTGGGGTTATTCAGAGGCTTCATGGATCCCTAGAAGCACACCCCCAAAGAGAAATCCCTCATTTCTGGTGCTCCAGTCTCTCGCCCTTACAGTTTCTCTAAAGCTTGTTCCGCTAATCCAAGTCAGGAAGAACTTTCCAAATTCCCAATCAAACCCAGATCTTGCCGGGACGCCAAAGTTGGCCGAAAAAAGGGCGATCAGGCTCTTGGGGTCTGGCGGCGGCGGGAAAACCCCATTCGCCAGGAAAGCAGAGGCCTTAACGAAATCTGCGGACCACTCTGCGCTTGGAAAGAGGCTTGGCTTCCTTTCATCCTCCAGGGTTTCCATCGGCTGTCTAGACAGAAATGTGAAGAACGGCAGCCCTGCGGTACCCCGTACTGCGGGAGCTGAGCGTGTGCAAAGCCGCGCGCCGAGCGCTCCGAGATCGGGGCGGGGCGGGGCGGGGCGGGGCGGGGCAGACCCGCCCCTTCCACTCGCCTTGGCCTTAACTCCTTCCTCCCTCCCCGGCGTCTCCTTTTCACCTCTGACCTCGGAAAGAAGTGGGTGGGGCCTTTGGGGGCGGAAGTGGCGATGCATTGTGGGTTCGCCTAGAGTTGAGCCTGAATGGAAGTGGCGCGCCGCCGCTGACATTACCCGCGTCCGAGCGGCTGGGGTTCGGACGCCGCCGGGGATTCGGGTACCTCAGACCTCCGGCTCAGAGCGGCCCGCGAGGAGGCGGCGGCGAGGCGCGGCGAGCGTTGGTGGCGGGGCGGCTGTGCGCGGCCCCAAGACATGGCTCACAACAAGATCCCGCCGCGGTGGCTGAACTGTCCGCGGCGCGGCCAGCCGGTGGCAGGTGACCGGGACCCGGGCGTTCGGGTCCGCGCGCACGGGCGGGCCCGGGGGTGGGCTGAGGGGGCGCAGCTTTCGGTCGCGGTGTTTCGGGACCGAGCTGTGCTCGATCCGATGCAGCTTCGTGGATGAGTGTTTGGGAGCCCGGACTGGGGGGAATAGGGGCACTTGTCACTCCTCAGTGAGGCTAAACGTTGCGAACAGGAAGGTGGATGGGAGGTTTCTGTGTGGCAGGGACTGAGGGCACCAGAACTCAAGGGGCAGGACTTTGAAGCTCAGTCAAGAGTTTTGTAAACCTTTCAGGGTTCTCGGAAGGGTGTCCGTCTTGAGATGAAGGAAGGCTTAGGAGGAGGAAGGGCAGTTCCCAGCGGTGAAATTGGTTCACACCGAGACTGGAGGTTTTTGTTTTCCTTAGTTTTTTTAAAATCTTTTTTTTTTCTTTTTAAAGAATGACTTTTGAGGACTTTTTCATCTCTGAGTTTGACCCAACAGACTTTAAAGTGTACAGTTGGATACGTTTTGACCAGATGTGCCCCCGCACACCCCCTGTGAAACGAAACACAGGATAGCAAACGTAGTCAGTCATCACCTCTTCAGGTTTCCTCCGGCCCTTGATAATCCCTCCCTGTGCAGGCAACTGGTAATCTGCTTTCTGTCACTTTAGATTTAGTTTGCATTTTGTATAATTTTTAAAAATAAATGGAAACCTACTCTCTTTTGGTAATGATCTCTGGCATCTTTCATTCAGCATTATTATTTTGAGATTTACACGTGTGCTTGTGTGTATCATTAACTCATCCCTTATTATTGCCAAGTAGTAGTCCATTGTTATAGCTACACCAGTTTAAATTAGATTTGTTTATTCATTCATTCTTTCATGGTCCTTTGGGTTTTCAGTTTTTGGCTGTTGCATACTAACTTACCATGAACGCTCATGTGCAGTTCTTTGTATGGCATATATTTTCTTTTCCCTGTGTGTAAATCTTTAGGAGAGGGGTGGATCATACAGTAGGTGTACATTTAACCTTTCAAAAAACTGCCAAACTCTTTTCAGAGTCATAACAGTTTGCATTCCTGCCCATCAGTATGAGGACTCTTCTTTGCTCCATATCCTAACACTTGATTTGATCAGTCTTTTTAGTATTACCCGTTCTTTACCAACTGAGCTCTCAGGGAAGCCCCAATAGGGGCTTAGTACTGTCTTATTGTGGTATGATGTTGAGCATTGTTTCACATGCTTCTTGGCAGTTCACATATCTTCTTTTGCAAAATGTCAAAATCTTTTGCTGATTTTAAAAGTATTTATTTTTTTTCGTTTGACTGTGCAGGGTCTTAGTTGCAGCACTTGGGATCTACGATCTTTGTGTGGCACTGGAGATCATAAGATGGGGCATGTGGAATCTTTAGCTGTGGTATGCAAACTCTTAGTTGCAGAATGTAGAATCTAGTTCCCTGGCCAGGGATCCAGCCTAGGACCCCTGCGTTGGGCACTCAGAGTCTTAGCCACTGGGTCACCAGGGAAGTTCCTTTGCTGTTTTTTAAAATTGGGTTGTTTTATTTTTGAGTTTTTATGTTCTTTATATGTTGTAAATACAAGTCCTTTTTTGTTGTTCAGTTGCTAAGTCATGTCCATCTCTTAGCAGCCCCTTGAACTGCAACATGCCAGGCTTCCCTGTCCTTCACTGTCTCCCGGAGTTTGCTCAAACTCATGTCCATTGAGTCGGTGATGCCATCCAACCATCTCATCCTCTGTCATCCCCTTCTCCTCTTGCCCGCAGTCTTTCCCAGCCTCAGGGTCTTTTCCAGTGAGTCGGCTCTTTGCATCAGATGGCTTAGGTATTGGAGCTTCATGTGCTTTTTCAGAGTCTTCTCTCAGTTTGTGGCTTGCCTTTTCATTCTCTTAACAGTTTCTTTTGAAGAATTAAAGTTTTAAATTTTAACTAACTTCAACCTTATGTTTTTTCTAGAAGATGTTTTGAAACAAAATTAAAGGATTTTTTAGTGAACTATGCATGCTTACTAATTATATACACATCTTTAGTATGTCTGCCTAGTTATTTTAAATTGTTGGAAGAGAAGATTCTGTAGTCATTTTTTAATTCATGTTTTCTGATTCTTCTGGTTTGTTAGCTTTTCTTCACATTTTATATTAAATCTTCAGTCAGTAAAACCATATAAATGATGGATAAAAGTCTTATTGAAAGATAATCTAAATAAGTCTTAGGGTGAGGAAATGTTTTTCCTTAACACAAATGAAATAATTTTCTTTATGTTCTAACCATTTTTATAGGCATTTTCATTTGTACTTGATAGTCTTTGTACTTTCTTTTGATGAATTGATTACAGTTCTTTACACTTTTATTTATAGGTCTTTCTCTTCAGACATTTTAACTTTTCCCCCCTTGTTATTGCTAATTTAGTATTGAATCTTTTTTTTTTTGTTGTTTTACATTTTTTTCCCCCTATACAGTTATGAAGAAACCTCTGCACTTAGATGTCTGACTTCTTTTTTAACTTGGCGCATGTTTCCTGGATGCTTTATTATCAGGGTTACCTGCTACACTTATTTGTGAGAAAAACAAAATCATAAAGATCTTGTCAAAAGAGAATTATTTTTTATTTGGAATTAGAAAAACAGCTTAAAAGTCAGAATTTTAATGTAGTCTGCTCATAGCAATGACAAATATCAGGATTCTGACTTCTTGGTAGATAAAGGGACACGTATGTCCTGACTGGGGTGGACAGCAGCCGGTGAAGTGCTAAGCCCCAGACAGCTTTATACCACTCTAAGAAATAGAGTTGTGTGCTTCGCTTTTTTTTTTTTTTTTTTCCTTCTCTTGGAGATGAAGGGTCAGGAATAAAAAAATTTTCCTTTTTATTGTATTGGAGTATTTTGACCCCCGAAAGCTAAACTTTTCATTGTTGTGCTCACTGAGTCACTACACTCACCCCATCTGAGCAGTTGTGGGCCCTAGACAGAAGCCCAGGCCTCCTGACAACCAACTGGATCTTTACTGGTAATTAGGTCTGCTTTGACTTGTGACCCTTGTTAAAAAGTAAAGGGAATACAGCATAAAATTCTTGATAAATCTTTCTGAATTTACCTTAAAATTCTGTGTCCTAGAAGCGTTCATGACACATTGTGTATTTTAGATAGTGCAGGGTTGGCAGTGTTTTATACTACTAGAACAAGAAATGCTAACTATATTATTGCAAGCTTTAGAGAAAAATAAGGAATCATTCATATTCCCAATTTCTACCTCCTGTTTTCTTCCTCTTATTTTTTTCTCATTAGAAAAGGAATTCATGCTTATTGTATAATTTCTTTGATATTTTACACATTTAGGGAAATATATTATGACTGCTAAATTTTCTCATTGTAAGCATTAGGATGACTTGTTCAGTTCAGTTGCTCAGTCGTGTCTGACTCTTTGTGACCTCATGGACTGTAACACACCAGGCTTCCCTGTCCATCACCAACTCTTATTAGTACTACACAAGTTCATAATTTTTCTGAATCAGGAAGAAGATGGTACTAATTATAAAAGTAATTTGTTCCCCACTGAAGTCCCTTTTTCTACTTAAACCAGACTTCCAGTGAGAGAGTTCCTGGAGATAGGACCTTTCTCCTTCTGAGGCTTTATTTCTGAAGAATTCTTTTTTTTTCTCCTTCTGAGTGATGGATTTTAGGTGAACACTTTGAAGAAAAGTAGCTTCTCATTTGGAGAAGGCAATGGCACCCCACTCCAGTCCTCTTGCCTGGAAAATCCCATGGACGGAGGAGCCTGGTGGGCTGCAGTCCATGGGGTCGCTAAGAGTCGGACTTGACTGAGCGACTTCCCTTTAACTTTTCACTTTCCTGCATTGGAGAAGGAGATGGCAACCCACTCCAGTGTCCTTGCCTGGAGAATCCCAGGGACGGGGGAGCCTGGTGGGCTGCCGTCTGTGGGGTCGCACAGAGTCGGACACGACTGAAGTGACTTGGCAGCAGCAGCAGCAGCAGCTTCTCATTTCTTAAAGGCAGGTTATTCAGCATAACAGTTTATATATACTATGTGTAAAGAACTTCCTGGGAACTAACTGTGGGACTATAAATATGATACTCTTATGAGAATAATGGTGACTTTGACCATTTTGCTTAGCAAATATTTGTGTATACTTTGTGCTGGTTTTTGGGACTTAGGAGATGATTAAGATATAATCCCTCAGCTTAAAGAGCATATAGTTTCTTGGAAATAGTAAACCACCATTTTTAAACAAACTTTTGTTGTAACAAGTGCAGTAATGACTCTATTATAGAATATTATGGGATACTAGAGATGATAAACCCAATTCTTAGTTTGAGGTTAGGGAAGAAGAAAGGGTTCAGGGAAGACTCCCCAGAGGAAGTGTATGTAAATTATCTTGAATAAATAGAAGTTTGCTAGATAGAGGGAATTCTCTGGCAGTCCTCCTCTGACTGGCGAGGACTTGGTTTTGGTCTCTAGTCAGGGAACTAAGGTTCCACAACTTGCACAGGCAGATCCCCAAAAAAGTATGCTAGATATATTGTTGGTTTTTTGTTTGTTGTTGTTGTTTTTGTTGTTGTTTTGTTTTTGTTTTAAAGGTTTCTGTTAGGATAGGATGATGGTGGTGAGATCTCAGCCTTAAAGTGAGGATATGGATATGAGGATGGAGTGTTTGAGCCAGGTCCTAAAGGCTTTAAGATATGATAAGGGATTTTAATATTTATATACTTTCAAAGCGCACTGGCAAACCGTTACCATTTCTTTAGCATTGGGGTGAGATGATTTGACTTCAGTTTAAAGACGCTCACTTTGATTGCTCTGTGTGTGATGAAAGAGACAAGGATGAGAGTGGGGAGACTGTTCGGGAACTTTCGAGGTTTCCAGGTGAAAGAATGGCGATAGTTTAGAAGTAGAGCTGAAGAGTCGTGGGCGTCCCTGGGGCTCAGCAGCAAAGACTGCCTGCAGTGCGGGAGATGTGGGTTCAGCCCCTGCTTGGGAGGATCCCCTGGAGGAGGCATGCCCACCCCCTCTCCTTGCTTGGAGGATCCCATGGACACAGGAGCCTGGTGGGCCACGGTCCATGGGGTTGCAGAGAGTTGGACACGGCTGAAGCAACGAAGTGTGCACAGGCTGATCTGAGAGCATTAAGGGGAAAATGAACTCCCCTGGTTGCTCAGCAGTAGAGGGCGGCACCTGCAATGTAGGAGACGAGGCTTTGACCCCTGGGTTGGGAAGGTCCCCTGGAGAAGGAAATGGGGGCCCACCCCAGTCTTCTTGCCTGGAAGGTCCCAACCCCTGGGATCACAGAAGAGTAGGACACGGTGTGCCACTTAACAACAGCAACAAAGAGGGAAAGTAGACGGGACGTGGATTGTTGGATTTAGAATGAGAGAAAGAGAGTCAAAACTTAGTCCTAGGTTTCTGCCTATGCAGTGGGATGATTGGTACCATAAGGGCTTATGGGGGGAGGGAGTGGCTGGTAGGTTGGAAGAGGTATTAAGATCCTGATTGCACAGGTAGAGATGTTGAGTACACAGCTGGATACATCGTTTGGAATTCAAACAAGTTCAAGTTGTAGATGTACATTTAAGGATCACTAGTGTAAAGACAGTATTTAAAAGCATGGTATTTGATTAGTCAGGATAAATAATGCTAGTTTCTGTGACAAACAACTCATCAAACTAAACGAGTCTAGTGTTATGGAAGCCAAGAGAATTTTTCAAGGAGGAAGGAAGGGTCAGATGTATGAGATACTGCTAAGACGTAAGATATTAGAGAAGTTGGTAACCGCATGGAAGGGAGGAAAGGTTGATGTTCTTGTGAAGGCAAAATGGAAAGGAATCCAGAGCTGTAGGGACAGGGTTTGCCTTTGAAGTGAGGAAAGACAGAGGATGAAAGAGAAAATGGCCGGAAAGTTTTATAACTATAAAGGTGAGGCAAGTTTCCCGCCCAGTGGTGAAGAGGTTCTGTTGAATAGCAGTTATATTTGTGGACCCCATGTCCAGATCACCTAGGTTTGAATCACTGTTCTCTCATTTACTAGAAGTGTGACAGTTTTCAATTTATTTAATCTCTCTTGCCTCTCTTGCCTTGATTTGCTCATCTGTAAAATGGGGACAATAACATTACGTATATTTATGTTCAGCTCAGTTGTGTCCGACTCTTTGCGACCCCATGGACTGCAGTACGCCAGGCCTCCCTGTCCATCAGGTGTTAGGAGTAAATTAGTAAATCTATGTCAAGTGTTTTAAACAGCGTCTGGTATGTGTTAAACATAAGTTTCTTTTTGCTTTTTCTTTTCAGTAATGTATAACATGAAGCCATTAGTTGAAAAGGGTAGAGGAGCTTAGTATATTTTAAAAATGAGAAAAAGATGTGAAACAGACGATTGCCTTTGAAATTGGTGATTGTAATTTATACTGTCACTCATCTGAGATTTTCTCTAGAAGTTGAGCTGCATAGGGGTAGGCCCAAAGAAATCAGGTGGTTGGGTTGCTCTAGGTCTGGGTTTTTCTCCAGAGAGTGTGACTGAGCAGCAGGGGAGGGGATTAAGGGTTTGTAGAGGGAATAGGATGAGATCTCAGACGACAATGAGAAGAGAGGTTTAGTGGGGGGAAACTTCTTGTTTGTGGTTTACGCAGTAGAAATTAGGCTTCATGAGGGCAGGGATTTTTTATCTCTTTTTTTTAGTTCTTTTCACTAGTATGGTCCATGCATCTAGAATAATGCCTGTTACATCAGTTCTGTTCAGTCGCTCAGTCGTGTCCGACTCTTTGCGACCCCATGAATCGCAGCACGCCAGGCCTCCCTGTCCATCACCAACTCCTGGAGTCCACTCAAACCCATGTCCATCGAGTCAGTGATGCCATCCAACCATCTTATCCTCTGTCGTCCCCTTCTCCTCCTGCCCCCAATCCCTCCGAGCATCAGGGTCTTTTCCAATGAGTCAGCTCTTCGCATGAGGTGGCCAAAGTATTGGAGTTTCAGCTTCAGCATCAGTCCTTCCAATGAACACCCAGGACTGATTTCCTTTAGGATGGACTGGTTGGATCTCCTTGCAGTCCAAGGGACTCTCAAGAGTCTTCTCCAACACCACAGTTCAAAAGCATCAATTCTTCAGCGCTCAGCTTTTTTTATAGTCCAACTCTCACATCCATACATGACCACTGGAAAAGCCATAGCCTTGACTAGATGGACCTTTCTTGGCAAAGTAATGTCTCTGCTTTTTAATATGCTGTCTGGGTTGGTCATAACTTTCCTTCCAAGGAGTAAGCGTCTTTTAATTTCATGGCTACAATCACCATCTGCAGTGATTTAGGAGCCCCCAAAAAATAAAGTCTGACCCTGTTTCCACTGTCTTCCCATCTATTTCCCATGAAGTGATGGGACCAGATGCCATGATCTTAGTTTTCTGAATGTTGAGCTTTAAGTCAACTTTTTCACTCTCCTCTTTCACTTTCATCAAGAGGCTTTTTAGTTCCTCTTCACTCTCTGCCATAAGGGTGGTGTCATCTGCATATCTGAGGTTATTGATATTTCTCCCAGCAATCTTGATTCCAGCTTGTGCTTCCTCTAGCCCAGCATTTCTCATGATGTACTCTGCATATAAGTTAAATAACCAGGGTGGCAATATACAGGCTTGACGTACTTCTTTTCCTATTTGGAACCAGTCTGTTGTTCCAGGTCCAGTTCTAACTGTTGCTTCCTGACCTGCATACAGGTTTCTCAAGAGGCAGGTCAAGAGGTCTGGTATTCCCATCTCTTGCAGAATTTTCCAGAGTTTATTGTGATCCACACAGTCAAAGGCTTTGGCATAGTCAACAAAACAGAAATTGATGTTTTTCTGGAACTTTCTTGCTTTTTTGATGATCCAATGACTGTTGGCAATTTGACTTCTGGTTCCTCTGCCTTTTCTAAAACCAGCTTGAAGTTGGTTTTCTAACTTTAGATGGTTTTCTAAAACCATCTGGAAGTTCATGGTTCACGTATTGCTGAAGCCTATCTTGGAGAATTTTGAGCATTAGTTTACTAGGGTGTGAGATGAGTGCAATTGTGTGGTATTTTGAGCATTCTTTGGCATTGCCTTTCTTTGGGATTGGAATGAAAACTGACCTTTTCCAGTCCTATGGCCACTGCTGAGTTTTCCAAATTTGCTGGCATATTGAGTGTAGCACTTTCACAGCATCATCTTTCAGGATTTGAAATAGCTCAACTGGAATTCCATCACCTCCACTAGCTTTTTTCGTAATAGGCACTTAATAAATATCTAGTAAATAAACTAAATGAAGTATAATAATCTGGGTGAGATGGTAGAAGTGGTCAGAATCTGGAGGTATTTTGAAGACAGATCCGATAGGATTTGCTGATGGATTGGATGTGGGATGTGTAAGAAAGAGATGGATCAAGGATAACACCACAGCTTTTGGCCTAAACTGTTAAAAAAAAGGATGTTACATTTGCTGAGATGGGGAGGACCTTAAGAGGAGTTTGAAAATTGAGAACTCAGATTTGGATCCCAAGTCTGAGACATCTGTTGGACCTCAAGCAGAGACTAGTAAGTCAGGACTTGGTACTTGACTCTGGAGTTAAGGGAGGTGTTTGGCACAGTTGCACATCTGTGGGTCATTGGTGCGTTGGTGGCTTTTAAACCTGTGAGACCACGTGAGGCACCAGGCCAGTGAGTGCAGAAAGAAAGGAGGCACAGAGACAGAGCCCTGGGGCAAACATGGAGGAGCCGGGAGATGGGGAGCTGGTACCGGAGACTGAGGAGGAGAGGCCAGGGAGAGCGGAGAGCAGTGGGGGGATGCAGTGTCCTGGAGGCCGCGTGAAGAAGGGGGTTCAGGAGCTTCCTCTGAGTTAGAAAATGGTCGGTGTTTGAGAGTTGACCATTGGACTTAGCAACACAGAGGTTACTGGTGATCTTGAGTGGTTTTGTAGAAAATGTTCAGTTGCTAAGTCGTATCCTACTCTTTGTGGAAAATAAAAATAGAAAAAAATCTTTTTATATGTTTTGGTTGAAGTCTCTGGACACATGTTAAGACTTCACTTAGATATGATTTTAGGTAGATATTTATACTTAGTGATTTCATAATATAAATCAGCTAAAATAGATGATTTTGAAATTGATTTTATAAGATTACTTCCTCTATTATTACACGGTGATTCAGAAAAAAAAAAGGCCAAAAGTTAGTTTTGCTGAAATTAGAATCGGTGGCAGTTGTTTGGTGGGTGATTTTGGTTAGTATGCTTCTCACCCTGATTCTTTTGGGCTGTAGGATAAGGTCTGTAAAATGGAGAAAGTGTTCGTGGAATATTGCTCAGCCGTTAAAAGGAATTCATTTGAATCAGTTCTAATGAGATGGATGAAACTGGAGCCCATTATACAGAGTGAAGTAAGCGAGAAAGATAAAGAACATTACAGCATACTAACACATATATATGGAATTTAGAAAGATGGTAATGATAACCCTATATGCAAAACAGAAAAAGAGACACAGAAGTACAGAACAGACTTTTGGACTCTGTGGGAGAAGGTGAGGGTGGGATGTTTCGAAAGAACAGCATGTATATTATCTGTGGTGAAACAGATCACCAGCCCAGGTTGGATGCATGAGACGAGTGCTCGGGCCTGGTGCACTGGGAGGACCCAGAGGAGTCGGGTGGAGAGGGAGGTGGGAGGGGGGATCGGGATGGGGAATACGTGTAACTCTATGGCTGATTCATATCAATGTATGACAAAACCCACTAAATGTTGTGAAGTAATTAGCCTCCAACTAATAAAAAAAATAAAATAAAATAAAATAAAGAAAAAAAGAAAAAAAAAGAAAATGGAGAAAGTGTTGCCGAAATCTTGGCTGTCTGTGCCCCACTGCCAAACAGACACTACTGAGACAGAGTTATGGAGAAGGAAAGAGTGGCTTTATTACTTTGCCAGGCAAAACACAGGAGGCTAGTGCCTCAAAAACTGAGTCCCCCTTCCCTGAATAGGGAGAGGTTAGATAGTCAAACTGGGGTATGTGGTAATTATCAAGGCAGTAACAGTCTTCATTCCTTCAGGTTTCAGAAGGGTGGGGGTGCTGACAGGATTAGGGTGTGTGCAGTGGGCTGCTGATCTTGGTGAGCCTTTCTGCTTCCCTTCATCCTGCCTCAGGTGGTTTCCTTGCTGCTCCTCCTCTGATCCCCATCTTGATCACAGAGGCATGAGTCTTGCCTTTAAGGAATGGGGACAAAAAGGCCTCCATGCCCAGGAGGCCGACAGGGCCCTGCTCGGCATCAGAAGTTCCAGTTTCATTTTAAAAAAGCGTAATAGGAATTTCAAAGAATTGATTTAATTTATTTCATTATCAGTTTTCTAGTACTATATCTTTAAAGGTTTTAAGGCAGTAACTTTGTAATATAGTGGTTTATTTTTTTAAATTAAATTTTATTTTTTTAATATAGCGGTGTAGAACTTAAATGTGTTTCAGGACATTCCGTTCACTGGTAATTTCTTTTGCTGTTGTATTTGATTGTTGATTTCTAGAATATATGTTGTCCTTAAAAGTTCCAATGTGGTGCCCTTTGAAAGTATAGTATAGGTTGAGAGTATTTTATGAACAGTTCCATTAAAAATATTGTAAGAAGGTGATTTTGAGAATTGTTAATTATAGAGTTTTAACCCAGAACATTTTCATTAATGAAAATTATTACCTTCATGTTATTTAGGAAGATTCTTACCTCTGAAAACAATGTTAGGACCAAGATATGACAGTCAAGTTGCTGAAGAAAATCGATTTCATCCTAGTATGCTTTCAAATTATCTGAAGAGTCTGAAGGTAAGAAGCAAAACATTTTTGATATTGATTCAACATACTTTATCCCTTTCTTGTTTTTCAGGTGGCTTTCTAAAATAAAACTTTTTAGTTTGAATTAATTAACTCGGAGCAAGTTGCAAAAATTGTACATAGAGTCTGTGAACCCTTCTCTCAGTTTTTCCCAATGGTGACATCTTACGTGATTATAGTATAATATGAAAAGCAGGAAACTGACATTGGCACAGCAATGCTGGCTGGATTGTAGACCTGCACGTTAGCTTTTCCCCGTGTTTGTGAGCATTCATTTGTGTTTCTGTGTGTAAAGTTCTGTGCAGTTCCACCTGCTAACTCGTCCTCTGTCTCTGTAGTTTTGTCATTTTGTGAAAGTTACATAAATGGAATGAAACAGTTTGTGACCTTTCAGGATACACTTTAAAAAAAAGTTTTAAATTTGTTTTTGGCTGTGCTGGGTCTTCCTTGCTGCTCTCAAGCCTTCTCTAGTTGCAGGGAGTGGAGGCTACTCTTTGTGGCGGTCTGTAGGCCTCTCACTGCGGCGGCTTCTCTTGTTGCGGCGCTAGGCACGTGGGCTTCAGTAGTCGGTTGCTGGGTTCCGAGCACAGGCTCAGTTGTTGTTGCTCACGGGCTTAGTTGCTTGCAGCATGTGGGATCGAACCCCCGTCTCCTGCATTGGCAGGTGGATGCTTTACCACTGAGCCACCAGGGAAGCCCCCTGGGATACACTTTTTTCACTAAGCATAATGCTGCTGGGGTCCTCCAGGTTTTTGCATGAATCGATGAGAATTGTGCTCATATTTATTGCTGAATAGTATTCACTTCTGTAGATGTGCCAGAGTTTAACCATTCTCTTCCCACTGAATGGTTAAGTAACCATTTAGCCACTCTGAGTTGTTTCCAGTTGTGGGGAGTTGTGAGTCAAGTTGCTGTGAGGGTTTATGTACAGGTATTTATGTGAATGTTAAGTTTTCATTTTTCTGGAACAAATACCCAAGACTAAGATTGTTGAACACGAGGTTAGTTTTAAAGAAAAGTGCCAAACTATTTTTCTGAATGAAACATTGCAATTTTTTATGTTATTCTGACATCACACTGATTATATTAGTTTCTGGGCTTCCCTGGTGGCTCAGATGGTAAAGAATCTGCCTGTAGTTCAGGAGACCTGGGTTCGATCACTGGGTCAGGAAGATCCCCTGGAGAAGGAAATGACAAGCAACACTAGTATTCTTGCCTGGAAAATTTCATGGACAGAGGAACCTGGTGGGCTGCAGTACATGGGACTGCAGAGAGTCAGACAGGACTGAGCGGCTCACACCCCAGCAGTAGGGCTACTTTGACAAATTACCAGAAACTGGTGGCTTAAAACAGCAGACACTTATCCTCCAACAGTTCTGGAGGCTAGAAATTCCCCAGCAAGGTGTTGGAGAGGTTGGCTCTTCCTGGAGTGTTGGAGGAGAATCTCTTCCATTCTTTTCTCCTAGCTGCCAGTGATGGCCAGCAGGCCTCAGTATTCCTAGGCTTACGGCTCCTCTAGCTGTCTCTGCCTCCTTGACACTCTCCTTGTGTGTGTCAGCGTCCAAATTTCCCACTAATAAGGACACCCTAATCCAGTATGACCTCATTTAATTAATTTTTTTTGGCCACACCATGTGACTTGCAGGATCTTAGTTTCATGACCAGGGATTGAACCTGTAGTGGAAGCTTGGAGTCCTAACCACTGAATTGCCAGGGAATTCCCCTGTGTGCCCTCGTCTTGACTATATTTGCAAAGACCCTATAACCTTCGTTCAAATAAGGTTATATTCATAGGTACTGGGAGTTAGGACTTGAATATGTTTTTAGGGTGCATAATGCAACCCATAACACGTACCATTGTTACTCTTTTAAGTGGTGGTCTGTTATTGAATGCTCCTTGGAAGAATAGTTAGGACCAACCTAGACAGTGTACTAAAAAGCAGAGACATCAGTTTGCCACCAAAGGTTCATGTAGGAAAAGCCATTAGTCTTGTGTGGATGTGAGAGTTGGACCATAAAGAAGCTGAGTGCTGAAGAATTGATGCTCTTGACCTGTGGTGTGGAGAAGACTCTTGAGAGTCCCTTGGTCTGCTTTGAGATCAAACCAGTCCATCCTAAAGAAAATCAATCCTGAATATTCATTGGAAGGACTGATGCTGAAGCTGAAACTCCAATACTTTGGCCACCTGATGGTAAGAGCTGACTCATTGGAAAAGACCCTGATGCTGGGAAAGATTGAGGGCAGGAGTAGAAGGGGACGACAGAGGATGAGATGGCTGGATGGCATCATGGACTCAATGGACATGAGTTTGAGCAAGCTCTGAGGATGGTGAAGGACAGGAAGGACAGGCGTGCTGCAGTCCATGGGGTTGCAAAGAGTTGGACATGACATAGTGACTGAGCAGCAGGTAGTACATTCAGCAAATGCTGGTGCCCATTACGTGCGAGCTTCCTGTTACAGGACAGTAAACATGCCACGTAGTTTTTGATAACCTGTTACTTATTCCTGTCGGTGTAGTTTGGGTCTTCATTTTGTATCTTTTATTTTAGCTTCCTTATAAACTTTTAGTTTTTATCTTCATTATTAATATACATTTTTGAAAGTCATAGTTAACATTTGTAGAGCATTAAAAATTCCTAGGCAGAGTGTTTAAAGAGCTTGGGCTTAGAAGCCAGTTCGCCTGGGTTTGAATTCTAGTTTGCCACTTACAGCTTTGTGGTCAAGTTACATAATCTGTTTGTGTTTCAGTTTCCTCATTTGCAGATAAAATTTGTGCATGTAAAGCATAGAATAGTGCTTGGCACAGAGTAAGGACTTCATTTAAATCTCACAACAACTGTATGAGGTGGATACTGTTATTATCCTTATTTCATGGATTGGGAATCTACAAGGAAAAATGATTGTGTATATATATTATGAGTATATGTGTATATAGATTAAAAAACACAAACACATTATTCACACAGACATATCACACACACAGACACACATTACACATGTACATATTTATGGACTCAGTGCACTAAGTCACATAATGCAGTTTCTTGGTTTTCTTAGCTAAAGCATTCATATATGTTTAGGGAATTCATATTGTCTTGCTCATCCCCACTTTTCCTTCCCTTCTTACTTTGGACCTAGAGGCAGATGGTAAGGGTTCTAGCTCTAACTTGTGAGAAGCGGTATTGCGGCATTCACATCTCTGTGTTTGGCAGGCTCCCACCTAGAAGCAGTGCTTCCGCCTTTTCCCTTTCTGTTTGCCATGAAGTGATGGGGCCAGATGCCATGAGCTTAGTTTTTTAATATTTAGTTTTCAGCCGGCTTTTTCCATCTCCTTCATCCTCATCAAGAGGGTCTTTAGCATATGCATTAGCAGACACTAAAATTCCTTGGACCTTATCCTTCTGAGCCAGGTAATATAACATCTGTATAGAGCAAACAGTCCAGTCACACATGTCGGTTTAGGGTTTAGTTCGGTGTAGCTGAAATGTTGACATTCCCTGGTGGCTTAGTGGTAAAGAATCCGCCTGCCAATGCAGGTAATCCCTGGGTGGGGAAGATTGCTGGGTCAGAAAAATCCCCTGGGGAAGGAAATGGCAACCCACTTCAATATTCTTGCCTGGGAAATCCCATGGACAGAAGAACCGGGCAGCTGCAGTCCATGGGGTCAGACATGACTTAGTGACCAAACAACAGCAGCTGAAATATTACTGAGTCATTAAACTATTAAAAGTCTTTGTCATACATTAAGTTCATGTGGCTATAGTGTTGCAAGCATCCATTTAGCGTTAATGGTTAAGACTTGAGTTATATCCTTACCAGTGCTGTGTATAATCTTCTTTTTTTTTCACTTATTTTTATTAGTTGGAGGCTAACTACTTCACAATATTGTAGTGGTTTTTGTCATACATTGACATGAATGTGTATAATCTTTTGTACATAGAAAGTCAAAGTTAAGAAAGAAAGGCCTTGTCTGCTGGGCACATGAGGTTATCCTGAGTTCAGGTCTGACTTATGTTTCTCTAGCTGAAGATTCCCCAGTAGTTTTCTTCATATTTTTCTTTTAACTGTAGCATATCCTTGAAGGTGGAGGTGTGGATGACAATCCCCATTACAGTCAGGCTTCCAAGAATAGTCTGTCCATGAGCATAGCAGTGGTTAGCAGCACGTGCTGCCACTCTTCTTGTCCGGGGACCATCAGTTAGTGTGGTGTGCTCCTTCTCTGTGCAACCACCTCAGCAAATATGGGAGGACCGTTAGGTTGCTTCACCCAGTCTTTAGCTCTGGTTGCATGTATTTCATTTGTGTACCCAAACCCTCCATCATCTCTAACTGTTAGTAAGGTGGGAGGTTATCCTCATTTTGTACTTAACACTTAACATGTGGGAAAATCAGGAGTCGGGCAGTTCTATCATGTTTATTAATAAATAGATCATCCTTTCATCCTTTCCTTCACTTTGTAAAGTTATTTGGATTTCTCTTTGGTAGTCTGGGTCTGTAACTCCTGCATGGACACAGATTCCTTTTAACGCTTAATTGGAGCATTCCTTAATTAACCCAAAGTGCCTGGGAAGCATTTCGATTCCAATACCAGTTGAAATAGCACATATCGATATTTTTGTAAGTCTCTGTTCAGGTAAAGAGTACAAATCCACTCCGGCAGTCTCAGGAGTAGCTTGGAAAAGAGCTAGTGCTCCTGGGCTAATTTCCCAATACTCAGTTGTTTCAGTATAAAAGTGTATTTTATGAATCTGTAAATTTGGAATAGTTTTTCTCATCAAAGGAGTTTCTGATTTTATAATAGGTGTATTATTTAAAATATTGAGAGGAGTATTTAAAGTTAGTTCTCCAGTTTTTATAAGAGCCCTCTCCAAGTTTAATTAACTGCTGTTTAGGCAAACTATTCATTCTTTCAATCCAACCAGCAGCTTGAGGATAATAAGGAATATGAAAGATCCATTGTATATTATATTCCTGGGCAAACTCTTGTATTAATTTACCTTTAAAACGTGATCCATTGTCCCTCTGAATTTGAAGTGGAACACCATCGTATAAATTAATTATCGCCTCTGTTTTAATAGTATTGGTCTGATTGGCTTTCCTGAAGGGAGTGGCCACTAAACATCCAGAATGGGTGTCCATAGCAGCAACCAGTTCAGTTCAGATCAGTCGCTTAGTCATGTCCAACTCTTTGTGACCTCATGAACCTCAGCACACCAGGCCTCCCTGTCCATCACCAACTCCTGGAGTTTACTCAAATTCATGTCTATTGAGTTGGTGATGCCATCCAACCGTCTCATCCTCTGTTGTCCTCTTCTCCTCCTGCCTTCAATCTTTCCCAGCATCAGGGTCTTTTCAAATGAGTCAGCTCTTTGCATCAGGTGGCCAAAGTATTGGAGTTTCAGCTTCAGCATCAGTCCTTCCAATGAACACCCAGGACTGATTTCCTTTAGGATGGACTGGTTGGATCTCCTTGCAGTCCAAGGGGCTCTCAGGAGTCTTCTCCAACACCACAGTTCAAAAGCATCAATTCTTGGGTGCTTCTGGAGCTTGAGTTCGGGTGTATTTCAGATAAATGCTGTCCCTGTTCTAGCTACTTCTAATAAATCATAGGTGGAGTGACAGATGTAGGAAACTACATCAGTATTTGCTTTTTAGGTAGGCTTTTTAATGTTGAAGTGGAATCTGTTTTGCTTATATTCTTGTTTCATCGTTTGTTTGGGGTTAATTTATTTCATTCAGTGCCTAAGTTCTCTGTCTCAAATAAGACTTGGAAAGTGATACACTCATTGTTACTATGTTGACAGAGTGAACATAAAATCTCCTTCAGTGTAGATGAATGAACTGGCCCAGAATATTGCATTCAGTCAACTTATTTTGGAACAGATTCAGTAACTAGGAAATCTTCTTTCTTTCCTTTTGCCTAAGGTTAAAATGGGCTTGTTGGTAGACCTGACAAATACTTCAAGATTCTATGACAGAAATGACATAGAAAAAGAAGGAATCAAATATATAAAACTTCAGTGTAAAGGGTAAGTCATGTATTAAGAGTCTTTAATATTGAAACCTTTTGCTTAAATTTGTCATCTCTTCTTAAAAAACAAAATGTTTCTGTATTACTAGACATGGTGAGTGCCCTACAACGGAGAATACTGAGACATTTATTCGTCTGTGTGAGCGGTTTAATGAAAGAAACCCACCTGAACTTATTGGTATGTTTAGCTTTACTTTAGCCACTGTTAAATATCTTATTTTGTGATTGGGTTTCTATGCTCTTTTTCCAAAAGGGTTGATATGGAAAATTTTTTTTCTTTTTAAAGTAATTGCCAAGAAGTGTTTATTAAAGTAATAGTCTATTGAGAACTGGTATTAAAAATTAAAATGTTGTCTGTTCATGATAGTATTGTGGTAGTGACTGGGATTAATGAATGCTTGTTATTTGCCTGGCAGACTTGCTGGGAAACTATAAATGAATGAGTGAAGGAGTGAATGATTGTAATCCTCATAACAACTCCCTGTGGTAGGTGGCTGTATCCCTATTTTACAAATAGGAAAACTGAGTCTCCGAGAAATTAAGTAGTTTTTCCTTGTTCATGTGTCTAATAAACTGTTTAAGCCAAGTTTGTAATCAGTTTCTGAACCAAGGTCCAAATCTCTAATTATGTGTAACACTGATGTCTAGATTGACCACGTAAAAGTGAAAAAAATTCCTGTGTTATAAAATAACCAAAACAAAGCAACATGCCATTTGACAAATTGAGAGCAATATTTGAGGCATATATGATAAGATAAAAAAATGAATATTCTTATGAAAAGGTTCTATAATTCTTCAGGCCAAAGAGGCCTTCATCCATAGAAGAATATGGAAAACAATGAAAATGCAGTACAGATAGCCAAGAAACATGAAAAAAGTGTCACTCTCCCTTGTTAACAAGACACACAAATTAAAATATATGTTGTTACCTTCCGTCATCAAGTTCACAAAGGTTTAAAAAATCATAGTGTCAAGGATTGGATAAGATGGATGTACTCATACATTGTTAATTAAGGTATTAAGTGATATAACCTCTCTGGAGGGCCATTTTGGTGATTTCTAAAGACCCTTAAAAGTGTTCATATACTTTGACTCATCAGGGGCACATCTAAGGGTTTATTTAAAGGAAGTAGTCATAGATGCACATAAAGATTTATGTGAAAGAAATTTTATCACATCTTCCTTTGTAATAAAACCCTGGAAACAGCTTACATGTCTGATGGAAGCAGATCATTTATATGATACAGTATGTGGCTTATCTAATAGAAGAACAATAGTATGGGCCTACATGACATAGTATTACAGTGTGTATGTGTGTTTATATTTACACATTCACATGAATATATGTAACAGGTATACATATATTTAGGATACAGCTAGAAGATACACAGCCTAAAGTAGCATTGAACAATATATTGAACATTTATTGGAACAATTAAGAACTTTTTTCATTTGCGATAAACCATTGTAGGGGTAAATGCTAAATGTACTTGAAGAATTCAGGAAGACTTAATGTCTGGCATCAGGTGTCATGATTTCAGAAACATTAATACTCTCAAGTTGATAAATTGACCAATTGTATTGTCGGAGGGGCCTTAGGAAGCATTACTGTGAACTAGCTAATGGAGGTGATGGAATTCCAGCTGAACCATTTAAAATCCTAAAAGATGATGCTGTTAAAGTGCTGCGCTCAGTATGCCAGCAAATTTGGAAAATTTGGCAATGGCCACAGGATTGGAAAGGTCAGTTTTCATTCCAATCCCAAAGAAAGGCAGTGCCAAAGAATGCTCAAACTACTGTACAGTTGCAGTACTTTTACATGCTCACAAGGTAAAACTGCTCAAAATCTTTCATCCTAGATGTTCAAGCTGTATTTAGAAAAGGCAGAGGAACCAAAGATCAAATTATAACATCCTTTGGATCATAGGAAAAGCAAGGGAATTCCAGAAAAACATCTATTTCTGCTTCATTGACTATATTAAAGCCTTTGACTGTGTGAATCACAACAAACTGTGGAAAATTCTTAAAGAGATAGGAACACCAGACTACCTTACCTGCCTGCTGAGAAACCTGTGTGCAGGTCAAGAAGCAACAGTTAGAACCAGACATGGAACAATGGGCTGGTTCAAAATTGGGAAAGGAGTACGTCAGGGCTGTGTATTGTCACCCTGCTTATTTAACTTATATGCAGAGTACATCATTCAAAATGCTGGGCTGAGTGAATCACAAGCTGGAATCAAGATTGCTGGGAGAAATATCAACAACCTTAGATATGCAGATGATACTACTCTAATGGCAGAAAATGAAGAGGAACTAAAGAGCCTCTTGATGAAAGTGAAAGAGGAGAGTGAAAAAGCTGTCTGATTTTTAAAAAAATATCTTTAAATTAACTGATGTGACTGTCAGCACATGCAGGTAGCCTAGTTGTGGGATGATCCTGTAGACTTAGTGGAGACATAGAGTTCTTGAAACACACAGAAGCTTCAGACGTTTTCTAATCGCTGAGCCTTGTCTAACTCTTCTGTGCCCCCAGAGGCCTGTGTCCTGCCAGGCTCCTTTTCTCCATGGAATCTCCCAGGCAAGAATACTGGAGTGGGTTGCCATGTTCTTCTCCAGGGGATCTTCCTGACCCAGGGATCAAACTTGTGTCTCCTGCCTTGGCAGGCGGAGATTTTACCACTGACCTGCCCAAGAACTACAGCTTCATAATCCAATAATCCATAGGGGAAGTACCCCTTAATTTTTCTTCATAGTGGAAATTTTCAACCATACCAAAAGTAGGGAGAATAGTAAAATGACATCTTATGTATCCATCATTCAGCTTCAGTAATGATCATCTTACTGATTTTTTTTTTTCTCATTTTTTTCTCTCCTCCTCCTAACAAATTTTTTTCTGAGTTTTAAAGCAAACCACAGATATCATGTCATTTCCCTAAAAGTGTTTCACTGTGCATCTCTAACTGAGAAGAATTTTGTTTTTTTTATAACCACCATGCAATTATACCAAACAGAATAATGTGAAATTCCTTAATGTTATCTGATGCTTAGTCCACTTTTAGATTTCCTCAATAATCTAAAAAATCCCCCTTTAAAGTTAGATTTTTCAAACCAGGATCCAACAGTAT
Source organism: Muntiacus reevesi (assembly GCF_963930625.1). Classification (NCBI taxonomy): domain Eukaryota; kingdom Metazoa; phylum Chordata; class Mammalia; order Artiodactyla; family Cervidae; genus Muntiacus; species Muntiacus reevesi. The sequence goes on from NC_089267.1 coordinate 57,142,996, forward strand.
CTAAATGACTCTCTCTTTTTTAAATGGTATCAGTTTATTGGAGAAACCAGGTCTCTGTCCTATAAAATGTTCCATTATCTGGATTTACCCGAGTGCCTACTCATGGTATTTTACTTTATCCTTTGTCCCCTGTTTGTCTTGTAAGTTCAGTTCAGTTCAGCTGCTTAGTCGTGTCCAACTCTTTGCGACCTCATGAACCGCAGCACGCCAGACCTCCCTGTCCATCACCAACTTCCGGAGTCCACCCAAACCCATGTGCATAGAGTCGATGATGCCATACAGCCATCTCATCCTCTGTCAGCCCCTTCTCCTCCTGCCCTCAATCCCTCCCAGCATCAGGGTCTTTTCAAATGAGTCAACTCTTCACATCAGGTGGTCAAAGTATTGGAATTTCAGCTTCAGCATCAGTCCTTCCAATGAACACCCAGGACTGACTTCCTTCGGGATGGACTGGTTGGATATCCTTGCAGTCCAAGGGACTCTCAAGAGTCTTCTCCAACCCACAGTTCAAAAACATCAAATCTTCAGTGTTCAGCTTTCTTTATAGTCCAACTCTCACATCCATACATGACCACTGGAAAAACCATAGCCTTGACTAGACGGACCTTTGTTGGCAAAGTAATGTCTCTGCTTTTTAATATGCTGTCTAGGTTGGTCATAACTTTCTTTCCAAGGAGTAAGCGTCTTTTAATTCATGGCTGCAGTCACCATCTGCAGTGATTTTGGAGCCCGCCCAAAAAAATAAAGTCTGACACTGTTTCCACTGTTTCCCCATCTATTTGCCATGAAGTGACGGGACCGGATGCCATGATCTTAGCTTTCTGAATGTTGAGCTTTAAGCCAACTTTTTCACTCTCCTCTTTCACTTTCAAGAGGTTCTTTAGTTCCTCTTCACTCTCTGCCGTAAGGGTGGTGTCATCTGCATATCTGAGGTTATTGATATTTCTCCCAGCAATTTTGATTCCAGCTTGTGCTTCTTCCAGCCCAGCATTTCTCATGATGTACTCTGCATATAAGTTAAATAAGCAGGGTGACAGTATACAACCTTGACGTACTTCTTTTCCTATTTGGAACCAGTCTGTTGTTCCATGTCCAGTTCTAACTGTTGCTTCTTGACCTACATACAGGTTTCTGAAGAGGCAGGTCAGGAGGTCTCGTATTCCCTTCTCTTTCAGAATTTTCCACAGTTTATTGTGATCCACACAGTCAAAGGCTTTTGTCTCGTAAACTGGTAGTTAAAATGAGAGGCATAATTGCATGTTTTAAGCAAGAATACGTCATAGTTGGTGTTGTATGTTCCCTGTTACACTACATCAGTTAGCACATAGTATCTGGTGAACCCATTTTTAGGGGTACAGAGATGAGTAAGTAGGTATGGGTGGTGGCATGTTGTTTCCTCTGTTACAGACTTTTTCATCTGCCTTTTACCTAATTTTTTTTTAATCTATTGATGACTGTTAGCCTCTTCCAATATTTCATTAGGAGTTGCAAAACAATGATTTTTCTGTTTGGCTAATTTCTTCATGGATTAGCTAGAATTCCTCTTTAGCAAAGAACTAATACTTCTCAACAATTTGATTATCCTGAAATGCAGTTTGTACTGGAAAGGCAAGTTAAATTTCTGATTGTTTTATTTCTCAATTTCCTGAATAATGTATTGGTATCTTACCAATATCCAGTGGTGACTGATTAATCTTATTATTTTTTTTTTGGAGTATCTGTTTGAACTCATTAATTTTTGTGTAGTTGGTATATTTAAATAATTTATAGTCAATATTTATTCTTATGCCCAAATTGCTTTATCCTAGGCCAGTGGGCACTCCTTCAGGTTGATTTCTGTATCTTTATGATAGCACCCCATCAGTCTTTGATAGTTTTATTGTTTTCTGGTATAACATGTTTTCCAGACATGGGATCAGTTATTCCTCTAAGGAACTTGGTTCCTTTAAGTGGAAAATAGTATTTAGAAATAATCTAGGTACAGAGAGCATTCTATAATTAAGCACATGAACATTTCTGCAGTTAAATAAATGAATATTCATTCACACTAAGTGAGAAAAATAGACTATAAATAACATCACATCAGTTCAGGTCAGGTTTTGTCCCGAAATGATCTACCCCAAATCTTAATTTTTAAGATTTTTTTTAAATTGTAATTACAAATAAGAGATTGTGTATGGAGCTGTAGTGCATTCGTTTGCATGTGCTGAAAGTTGAGGATAAGAATTTTGTGGGCTGGAGAAATAAAGAAGTCTGTTTTTTGGTAAAAGAAATGACTCATTTCTTGGTAAATGGTAGACTAATGGATATATAACTTAACTAATGCCTCTAATTATTTTAGGTCAGATTTTCGAATATATATTTTTATGAACAGCACATGTGAATTTTGGTAAAAAAAATTCCTTTTGATTAAATAAAAATATTTTAAGATGACTTGGCATGTAATAAGTTCTTAATAATTCATAGTTTCCTCTTGCTGTTCTTATTTTTCTTTTTTTGCTCCTTTAGACCAGAGGTGTGTCAGCCTGAACGCTATTGACACGTTGAGTAGGGTCATTCTTTGTTCTGGGGGACTCTTCTGTGCACTGTGGGATGTTTAGCAGCATTTCTGGCCTCTGCCCGCGAGGTGTCAGTGTCACCCCACCAGTTGTGCAGTTATGAAATGTCTCCTGGGACTTTCCCGGTGACGCAGTGGTGAAGAATCTGCCTGGCATGCAGGAGAGACAGATGTGATCCTTGTTCCGGAAAGATCCCGCATCCCACCTAGCAGCTAAGCTCGTGTGCCGCAGCTGCTGAGCCTGTGCTCTAAAGCCGGGGCTGCAAGCGCTGAGCCCGCACGCCGCTGCTGAAGCTGTGTGCCCACTCTCCCCAGCCAGAGTAGCCTGCTCTAAAGCCGGGGCTGCAAGCGCTGAGCCCGCACGCCGCTGCTGAAGCTGTGTGCCCACGCTCCCCAGGCAGGGCAGCCTGCTCTAAAGCCAGGGGCTGCAAGCGCTGAGCCCGCACGCCGCAGCCGCTGAAGCTGTGTGCCCACGCTCCCCAGGCAGGGCAGCCTGCTCTAAAGCCAGGGGCTGCAAGCGCTGAGCCCGCACGCCGCAGCCGCTGAAGCTGTGCACGCTCCCCCGCCGGAGCAGCCGCTGCGTGAGGAGCTTGAGCACTGCCATAGAGACAGCCCCTGCCGCAGCTGGAGAAAAGCTGGCATAGCATCGAAGACCCAGCATAGCCAAAACACAACAGAAAGTCTCCTGACGTTGCCAGATGTCCTTTGGGAAGGGGGGTGGGTAAAATCACCCCCAGTCAGGAATCACTTATTTAGACTCATCAGGTGACGATTTTGATACTAAAAATTCATTTATCTAGCTAGTGAGACAGAAAGGAAGTTGTGTATCTTGAGATCAGGCAGTATTTAGAAAGCCATGTTGCCACCAGCTCTGTGGTGTCACCTCTTCCTAATTTACACTTAGAGTGATTTCAGTATGTTTATTTCTATAGTTAGAGCTCAATTTTCTTTTTTTTCCTTGGGGAGATTGTTTTCCTTTCTTGATTTGAGATTTTAAAAGACTTATCATTTTTCCTTAATATATATTATGTTAGTATTTTTTGAGATTCTGTATAAATTTATTTCCTTATATTAGCTTAGAATAAAAATGACAAATTTGAATAAGAAGTGACTTGAAATAGTTAATCAAGAGCTAATCTTTACTAATAAACTGTGCTTTCCTTGCCACTAGATGGACCCATTCTCATAATGAACAGAGGAAAACTGAAAAAAAAAACAAAAAAAAAAAACAAATGCTTCCCCTCCCCACCCCCCAAACATTGAAAACAAAGGAGGTTAGGCTTGTAGTATACCTGTTTAATGAAATTTAAAAAAAAATCAGATACATAATCTTCCGTATTTTTCTATAGAGATTTGTTTTGTTGAAGGTTTTTATAATGTTTCTTACTTTAACAATCTAGTCATTTATTAATGTTTTGAAGTATAACAATAAAGTAAAACATTATGCACTTATTTAACAAATAATATTAAAAGAGCACTGGTACTTAAATTGTGTTTCATCACATGACTTAATCACTTAATTGTAATTATTCTTACATATGTTATTCGTAAAAGTATTTGCTCTTTAGATGCAAAAACAGCAGTCGTGTAGATGAGAAACGTATCTAAAGTTAGAGTGTTGTTGTTTAGTCTCTAAGTCACGTCTGACTCTTTGAGATCCAATGAACTGTGTAGCCTGCCAGGCTCCTCTGTTGTTGGGTTTTCCCAGGTAAGAATACTGGAGTGAGTTGCTCTTTCCTCCTCCAAAAATTAGAGTATTTGTTGCTTAAATTGGTCTCAAATATAAAGTAGAAAGGAAGTTTACATGTTGTGTTGATACATGTTGAATAAAAAAGTCTGTTCATATAAACTGACATCTTTGCGTAATTTTTGAGGCACCTTTTCTTACAGAGCACTGGAGATGATGAATTTATAGAGTTTCATGATTATAGCCCCTTTATTTCTAAGGAGTGTCTCTTTTGTTCAAGGCTGATTTCTTTATTATTTTTTAAAATCTCTTAGGAAAGTTCATTTCAGTTATATCATTGTTCTCTATTACTTATTACTTTCAACCTCTGTGAATTAACCAGATCCTTCTCAGCCTATAAATGTATTTAAGCCTCTTATATTAAAATATTACTCTGCCCCCCCTCAAAAAAAAACCTTTTCTTGCTGTTTCATATGTCCCCTTCCCCTTCCCAGCACACTTTCCAAAAGATTGATACTCAAATCCATTTATTCCTATTCACCTCATTGCAATCTGGAGTCCTCCCCCTAAACAAACAGCGACTTTCAGTTCTAACCTTTATGTGACATTTAAACAGTTCTTGGAACTTCCTCTTTGCCTGGTAAACATGACCCTATGTTCATGTTCTTTTTATTTTCTTGACCCCATGAAAGCTCATTTTCAGTCTTTTTTTTATGCCTTCTCACCCCCTCAGCTTATTCTTGAAAGGTTAGTTTTCCTCAGATTCCATCTTTATGTTCTTTTGTTCTACCCTTTTTTAGTGATTTTATCCATGCCACAGACACCTTCTTTAGTTGACTATATGCTGATCATTTGAATCCACAACTCCAGTTGGACCTGTCTGTGAAGCTGTTTACCCTATTTCCAAATATTTTTGAGTCTCGTAAGAAAACACCCCCCCACCCCCTTTTTTCCCTGTATTTTGGCCACACCACTGGGCATAGGGATGGCTCCCTGACCAGGAATTGAAGCCTCTGCAGTGAAAGTGCTGAATCCTAACCGCTGGGTCACCAGGGGCCTTCCTGTTAAGAGCCTTAAAGTCTGCATGTCCAGGTGTGCTCACGGTGTTGACTCTGCACGTCCAGTTGTGCTCATCGTGTTGCCAAGTAGACTGATAGAAGCTCCTGTATTTCGTAACTTGGTGGGTGGTACCGCTGCCTAATTAGTCATCCAAGTCAGAACCGAAGACTCCTTCTACATCTTTTCTATCAGTGTTGACAGTAATTCATCCCTCAGATTGCAGATTCTGCCTTAAATGTTTCTTCCATCCGCCTCTCCGTGTTATTCCCATCACCAGGACCCTTGTCAGTCAAACCCTAATCTCACATAGAGATTAGTGGGATGATTTCCTTACTAGTTTTCTTGCTTCATTGATGCTGCTTCTCTATTTTATGTTGAACTGCCATTGAAGTGGATTTTCTAAAACGTGATGATTTCGTAGTGTACACCAAGTTGTTTTTATTACATTTTCAAAGTAGTTAAAATGATTTGAGAATGTAATCATTTTTGGAAGTTATGAAGCTTATTTGTAACTTTGCATATTATAAAGATAGGACCATACTTACCTGTAATATGTCTTGAAAATAAATTTTTCTCAGCAATTTTTCCTTTTGAAAGTCCATTTTGAAAGATGATAGGCTAATGTAAAGATACAGGCAGTTGGTTTCTAGAGAACTGTAAGGTAGTTTTGTTTTTACTGTACCGTATGTTCATCAGTTTCTGTATCCAGTCATGTCCTGTGTGGGTGTCTATGTGTGTCTTTTAGAGTTATGTCTTTGATGAAATCTCTCCTTATTTAAAATGCTTGGGCCTTTTAGTTTTGAAATAAAACTTCAGACCTTCGAAACAGTTGTAATTAATAGATCAATATGTTATATTTAAACTTTTAGCTAGTGCTGTAAGTTATATCCCAAGCAATTTAAGCTGACAGGTTTAATAGTTATGAGAGGGCTAAATTTTAAAAATGTGGTTATTTTATAAAATGATTGAAATGTTTTGTTTGCAGGTTGGAATTTTAAAGTGAAATGTGGCCTCCGAAGAGATTTGTAATTTTGATGAAAACTGCTTTTTTTCCTAGGTGTTCATTGTACCCATGGTTTCAATCGCACTGGTTTCCTCATATGTGCCTTCTTGGTGGAGAAAATGGATTGGAGGTATTTGTTTCTTGTTGTAGTGAAAGAAGACGTATTTAGTAATTGATAAAAATTTTATTGATTTTTTTTCAATTTTAGCATTTTATATTTCCAGGTCTTTTGGTGAAGTCATGATTAACATGATTTCAGTGGTTTTTATTTTAGATTTGGTTAATCTTTAGAATACCATTCATTACTGATGTTTTCTACAAAGGAGCACATTGAGTGCTTATGGATCCCAAATGCTATACATTTTCTTTCCTAGATTTTTTTTTCACATCTTACAGAATTGTCAGAGACAAGTTCTCCCAATATTTTGTGTATGTTTTCACCTTGGAGGTTACTACTGTTGTTTTTCTTTTCATTTTTAAGTACCTTTTAAAAAAATAGCTGCTGAGTTTTATTAGAAAAAGCTTAAATACCATAAATATCAAGTACCTTATGTTAAAACTGTTTCAGAATGGTTTGTCTCTTAGTAGATTGAATGCCTTGAGAGTAGGGACTATGGTGTGTCCATTTTATAAAACTTCTGTTATGCTTTGTATGATAGTCTTAAATATAAAGGTGTTTTTGGGGACTGAGTTACTCTGTTTAAGCCAATCATCAGGTCTTTATGAGCACCTGTTAACTTGTAAAGTGTCTTTTTAGATTCTGAGAGATTAGAGAATGAGATATTACTGAATTTCCTCATTTACTTTAAAGGTCTTTTGTTTACAAAGCCTTTCGTGCAGTAGGTCCTTCTCTGAATATAATCACCTGAAGTAGACATGTGATGATATGTTTCCCTGTTCACTCATCCTCTGTGGTTCTCTACTGCATGCATTCTGCCTCTGCCCTTCTGCCCTTTCAGATCTCTAAAAGGTAACTACACTGTGTCGACGGCCATGTCAGACTCAGCCTGTGCTTAGCCTCGCCGTGATGACCTATGCTCTTAACGCTTGGGTCTGTTGAAAGTTCCTGAAAAACCATCATGCTTTTACTTTATTTTCACGTTGCTTTTCCTTGACTGGTGTTTTCTGTAAACACCAGTTTCTGTTTAAACCTTTAAGGGTTTACTTTAATTCTTTACAGACTCCACCCAGGTCTCCTCATTACACTCACTGCAATTTACCTTTAGAGTTTAGGAAATACCATGTACTTTGTGTTAAAACTGTTTCAGAATGATTTGTCTCTTAGTAGATTGAATGCCTTGAGAGTAGGGATTGTGATGTATCCATTTTATGAAACCTCTGTTATACTTCATTATAATAGCTGTAAATATAATAAGAGAATTTTGATAAATCTTTATAAATGGAGAGTAGTGAGGAAATTGCATGGTGTTTATTTTCCGTAGTATTGAAGCAGCAGTTGCTACTTTTGCTCAAGCCAGACCACCAGGAATTTATAAGGGTGATTACTTGAAAGAACTTTTTCGTCGCTATGGTGATATAGAGGAAGCACCACCCCCACCTCTATTGCCAGATTGGTGTTTTGAGGATGATGAAGATGAAGATGAGGAGGAGGATGGAAAAAAGGAATCAGAACCTGGGTCAAGCGCCTCCTTTGGTAAAAGGAGAAAAGAACGCTTAAAATTGGTAATGTTTAAAGATATTATTATAGTCTTTACGTTTTTCCTCTACAGACTTATTGAGATTTATGCAAATAGAATGTTGACTATGTTTGTTTTGCTGGATTTGTAAGATTTCTTTATTCCTGTCATTCCCAAAGACTCTTTTTTGACTGCACCAGGTAGCTTGTGGGATCTTAGCTCCCCAACTGAGGATTGAACCTAAGCCCTTGGCAGTGAGAGTGTGGAGTCTTAACTACTGGACCACCAGGAAAGTCCCCCAAAGACTTTTTTTTAGTTGATTTTCATTGGAGCATAGTTGCTTCATAATGTTGTATTCGTTTCCTCTGTACAGCAAAGTGAATCAGTTATACATATACAGTTATCCCCCCTTTAGATTCCGTTCCCATCTAGGTCACCACAAAGCATTGAGGAGAGTTTCCTGTCCTCCCGAAGATTCTTGATAGCCATGAATCTTTGCCTTTTCTACAAAAAATTTTCAGTTATATAAATTTATCCTGTTTTTGTTTCTTAGGTAAACCAAAGAGCTGTTAGATGTTAGATTGAGAATTTATTGTTTCTTTGCAAAAGATTGTGAGATTCCAACTAAATATAAAGTGAATATTTTTACTAATGCTTTATAAACTTATTCCATAGTTACAGTAACTTGATACATAAATTCTCCTTTCCATTGGTGGCATTTTCATATTTTTCTGTAAAGTTGAATTCAGAAGACTCTTATTTCTTCCGTAAGAAATTCAGAAGACTCTTATTTCTTCAATAAGAATTTCAGAAGACTCTTATTTCTTCAATAAGAAATTCAGTAATTTCTTCAACTCCTGTTAATCTTTTAGAAGTACAAGACCTAACAAAAAACATTAGGGGGGATAGTAGATATGTTGAGAAGAAAAATGCTGGTTGTGACTGTACATACAGAAGTATATGTTGTAGGTCAGAGGGGAAAGTTAGGAAAAGTGTGGTGGTAATTAATTGTTAATAAAGTTCATTCAGGTATGTGGGATACCATGTTTGAGTAGTAAACAGTAAACCTCATAACTCATTTCTTAGTAGGTGTTGATTAACAGGCAGGGAAGAAAAATGCCTTAAATGTAAATCATAAAATATAATTATTTGGGACTTAAAGTTTCTTGTTTGGAAGACATTGTGTTAATATGTACACGTTTCAAACTTCAACATTCTACCACCACTAACAAGTATATAAATTGCTTTGAAACATGAAACTAATTTCAAAAATAACATTTTTTTTTAGTCTAACTTATTTTCTGGATTTAGATATCTGAAATTACTGAATCACAAACCTGGAAAAATAAGTATCATATTCTAAAGAAAGTCTACTAGCATAACACATAGATGATTACCCTGTTATATAATTTTTATGAGGGAATTCAACTGAATTTTTTGAGAATAACATTAATTAGAAGCATATGCTTAATGTGTTCTTGAATTATGATCTAGTATTTAAAAGTATAAAAGTTTAAACAGTTACTATTTTACAAAATGAGTTAAGTTTGCAGCATTTATTTTTCTTTGCCAGCAGAAAGTGTTTTAAAGTACCATTAAATCCTTTTTGTTGCAAAAGAGCTCCAGTGGCCTAAGAGGAAACTAGCAGAGAAGTGTGTGTTTCTTTAGGGGAAAAAATGACGTAAAATAAAAGCAAACCCAAACCTGGTTCCTCCTGTTTCGTTTCGTCAGTTACTAAGAGGAGTGTTTAAAAATTCCTCACGATGAATATGGATTTACCTACTTCTCCTCACAGTTCTGTTAGATTTGGCTTTATGTATTTTAAGGTGACACATTTCACATTTGTGTGAAAATGCCTTTATTTTCCCCATCTTTTTGAAGAACAGTTGTTTTTCGAAACCCAGATTCTTGACTTCTGTGTTGGCATGTTGAAGATGTTATTCTATAATTCATTTCTTTTGAGAAGTTGCTTTTTTGAAGGTAATTTCTTTTTGGTTTTGATTTTCAGCAGTTGTACTATGATGTTTCTACCTGTGGTTTTCTTTGCATTTTTCCAGCTTTCTACTTGCAGTGACTCTTGAGTCTATGGTTGGATTTTTCTTTTATCAGTTTTAGATATTCTTGACCATTATCTCTTCAAATATTATTTTAAATAATCTTTTTCATCTCTTTCCTTCTACTCAATAGACCTTTTATATTGTATTATTTCTTAAAATGTTGTCTATGTTCTTTTCAGTATTTTCTATCCTTTTGCTTCATTTTTTCAGTCTGGATATTTTTTTCTGACCAAGTGTTTTAATTCTCTGTTTTATCTTTGTGCTGCTGTTAAATTTATCCATTGAGTTCTTAATTTCCATTATTTTACTTTCACTTCTGGAATTTCAGCTTGAGTATTAAAGCAACTTTCAGTTCTCTACTGGGATTTTGCATCTTGTCATTTAGGTTTTTTAATTTATTAAGCCTATTTGAAAGCCCATGTGAGGTAACTAATTTGCAGCTATCCTCTGGGTCTTTTTTTTTTTTTCCTCCTTGTGTCCTTTTGATTTCTAGTCAATTGTAGTTTTTTTTTTTTTTTTTTTCTTCATACCTGGGTATTTCTGCTAGCGAGACATTATGTATGTAAAATTACGGAAATGATTTGAGGCTCTGTACCCTGGTAACTTCCTTCAGAGAAGATTTACTTTTGCTCCTACACAGGATAGGAGTAGAGAATCTTAACTTAGTCCAGAATTGAACTGTTAAAAACTGGGCTTTAGTTTGAGAGTCAGTCTGGTTTTGGGTCACCCCAATTCCTAGAGCTGGAAGAAGCACAAGCTGGAATCAGGATTGCCGGGAGAAATATCAATAACCTCAGATATACAGATGACACCACCCTTATGGCAGAAAGTGAAGAGGAACTAAAAAACCTCTTGATGAAAGTGAAAGAGGAGAGTGAAAAAGTTGGCTTAAAGCTTAACGTTCAGAAAACTAAAATCATGGCATCTGGTCCCATCACCTCATGGCAAATAGATGGGGAGACAGTGGAAACAGTGTCAGACTTTATTTTTTTGGGTTCCAAAATCACTGCAGATGGTGACTGCAGCCATGAAATTAAAAGACGCTTACTCCTTGAAAGGAAAGTTATGACCAACCTAGACAGGATATTAAAAAGCAAGAGACATTACTTTGCCAACAAAGGTCCGTCTGGTCAAGGCTGTGGTTTTTCTGGTGGTCATGTATGGATGTGAGAGTTGGACTGTGAAGAAAGCTGAGCACCAAAGAATTGATGCTTTGAACTGTGGTGTTGGAGGAGACTCTTGGACTTGTAAGTCTTGTCAAGTCCCTTGGACTGCAAGGAGATTCAACCAGTCCATCCTAAAGGAGATCAGTCCTGGGTGTTCACTGGAAGGACTAATGCTGAAGCTGAAACTCCAGCACTTTGGCCACCTGATGTGAAGAGTTGACTCATTGGAAAAGACCCTGATGCTGGGAGAGATTGGGGGCAGGAGGAGAAGGGGACGACAGAGGATGAGATGGCTGGATGGCATCACCGACTCGATGGGCATGAGTTTGAGTAAACTCTGGGAGTTGGTGATGGACAGGGAGGCCTAGCGTGCTGCAGTCCATGGGGTGGCAAAGAATCAGACACGACTGAGCGACTGAACTGAATTCCTAGATTGTGGCCCTCTGGGAATTCTAACTGAAAGCCTGGAAAATTAAGCAGGACCTCTCCTCCTTGATGGCCTGGTACTCTAGTTTTTGTTTTCCCATTCTTGTAAGAAATGCTGAAAGTTCTGTTCAGTTTCTTACCCTCTCAGCTACTATTTTTGAAACAGTGGCTATAGAGGAAAATCTTAGAGGAGAAAAATTATGCCAGCTGTCTAGCACATCTCTCTGGAATTCCATTCTTTCTGAGTTCTTGGCTTCAGGTCCTTACCACCTTTATAATTCTCTGATGTCTTAAAACAGGTGCTTTTAACTTGTTGTGTAGTGTTTTCTCATGGCTGCACAGTTGGTCTAAATAAGCTAGTCTGCCACTGCTGAAAGCAGCAAGCTTTCCGTCTCTGTTTTTGGAGGAGCTGTTAGGTTTCATTTCTGACTGACATTGAGGACATGGTGGTTTTCAAGAATATTTGTATTTATACATCCAAAGGTAGAGTCATGGAAAAAGAAAACTCTAAAGCCTTATGTACTTTAGTAGGTGTTTCTTCTTTTCAGATCATAATTAGTAAATACTAAAATTGTTAAATATTTTTTATTTATAAAAATAATATCTTACATTAAAGAAAGCTTGGAAACAAATAATCTTTCAGTTTTCACCCTACCACTAGCATTTTTATCTTCTTAAAAGAATTTCTTCCCTTTTACTTACCTGTCTAGTTACCTATCAGAGTGTCCACAAGTGACGTAAAGGTCAGTTCTCTGTAAAATAAAAATGTGAAGATTTGAAAGTGTATAGGGTTAAAGTTCTCTCTCTATTCCCACTTCCACTCTACTTTTTGATTATACTGCTAGATACTAACTTTTTTATGCATTTACATACATTTATTCAGTTTTGACCTGACTCCCCCATCCGTTGTTAACATAAATGTATTTAATGTTAACTTTTTTTTTTTCTCACTTGGATATCTTTTCTTAGTACATACAGAACTACCTCATTCCTTTTAGCTAGCACCAGAGGGAATAGTTTATAAGCAGCAAACAGAACATTTCTTTAGAAGACAGGACAGGGCATCAAGCCATAAAATAATGGCAGGCTATTATGAAGAAGAACCAGTTGGAGAACTTGGAAATGATAATAATAAAGAAAAAAGTCAGGAGGTGGGTTTGATAGCAGCCTGAAATTAGCAACCTGGAGGAGATTATCACACTGGAGGATCCAGCTGAGAAATTTTTTCTGGATGTTGCACAAAAGGACAAAGAAATATGAGGACTAGTTTAGACTTTTAGGTAGTGACCTGTGTGAATGATTTAACAGTATGAAAAGTCACAGAGGGAACAAATATAGTAAGGATAGGAAGTGTCTTTCTGAGGATTATTGTTTTGTGGTACAGCAGAGCCAGGTCAGACTAGTGATCTTAGGAAACTAATGGGAGGTGGGAAAAAGGAGACAGTTGTGTTCAGGGTCCACAGTACCGCCCCGCTTTTGAAAATGTGCTAGAACTCAGCATGTACTCAGCTGTTCTCAGAGCTAAGGTTTAGTGCGGCAATGTACTAAGAATATCCAGATCAAAAGGGAAAAAAGAGGAGTTTTGAGGCGTCCACGTGCAGGCCGCCTTATGCTCTCCTTCCCATGAGGGGTCGCGTAGAGCTCCCTGTTCCCGCAGCAGTGGAAATGCAGCCGCGTATGTGTGAGGTTGCTGTCTAGGGAAGCTTGTTAGGGTCTCAGCGCCTAAGGCTTTTATTTACGGTTGGTCATGCAGACTGCATGTACCGCGCATGGATCAGTTTTCCAGAATCCCAGAAGCAAAGCATTTGTTCAGCGTAAGTTTTATTGTCTGTTGAGGTAGTTTAGGCATGATGACCCAGCCTCATCAGTTGACAGAATGGTGAAAGTCGTTTCCCAGATGCCATCTAGAGGCCCGCCTGGCAGGCAGTCCTGTTGCGTTGACTCTTTTCTACACACTGGTGCACACTATTTGAGCAGTCTAATTGTGATCAAAAAGGGAGACTGAGGGTGATTGCTTGATGCAGACATATTCAGGAAAGGCTTTTTAGTATGGAATAAGCTCAAGCATAGTTATTACTTGCGGATAAGGAACTACTGGAATCAATGAAGTTGAAAATGCCTGAAATCATAGAGGAAGAAATGGTAGGGCAATTTCTGAGGCGACTGAAGGAAATGGAGTTCACGAACCTATAGAAATAGGTCTTTAACAGGAGCAGGGAGATCTCATCCTTCGCGCTGAGATTGTGATTTTTCCTCAGTAAATTTCAGCTGCCTATTTCCTTGTGGGTGGGGAAGGCCTCCCATCCAAAAAGAGAACTGTTATGCAGCAGCCACAGTGGATATCTCCCCTACCTGATGTCTGGTTGACTGCTAATGTCTGAATGAGTTGGCCTGAATGGAAGAGGAGCTTTAGAAAGAGGCCAGGAGAGCAGTGAGGATATAAGAGAATTGTTTACACTACCCCACGGGACTCGGGCAGTGCGAGAATGCGTGGTTCTCCCTAAAGAGAAAAGCGAGTGGTTTTCTTGGTAGAGAGTTAGATTCCAGTGAAGACAGGGTACAGGGTGTTGGTGGAAAAGGTTGAGTTTACAGGGAAGGTTACTTATGAGAAAGAGATTCCAGCGTTTACACTGGAAAGGTGATCAGTGATAAGATGGACCAAGAAGGGGCTTAGGAGCAGTGAGGACAAGACCATCAGAGAGGACAGGTGACTGGAGAGCGGAATTTTGGGTCATGTCAACAGTGTGGTTGACAGGCATGACACGTGTGGATGTAATTAATTGGCAAGCTCATGGTTAGAAAACTTTCATTTTGCTTTTATTTTAGTTGAGATTGAAGATAGTTAGCAGAGAGCCAAGAGTGATTAATTCTCTATATCTGTACTGAGGCTCAATATTTATTTATTCCATCCAATTAAAAAATTTAGCTTGTTCAAATGTAGTGTTTGTGTTTTTAGGATTAATTATGCTAATTTGACTTTTGCTTTTCAGAAATTATCATTGATTTTTTTGCCTTTGCTTAGGAAATACATGCTCATAAGTGAAGCTGAATACCTTCTTCATGTAAAACTTACAAAAGTTCTATGCTATTAGTACTTTCAGAGTAAAAATGCTTTCTTTTTTTAATTAATATATACAAGATATAATTTTATCAGGATATTGAAATTATTTGAGTATCTCAGTAACTAAATATGTTGAAAAAACAACCACCTGGTTAAGTTTTCCTTTGAAAATACTCTCTTTAGCTATTATATTTAATGGAGAAATGATTCCAAAACAGAAACTTCATTGACTGATAAAGAGAGGTTATGGTATAATAGGAGAGGAATGGTACTCTTTGATCCTTTGGCTCATGGAACCTCCCTTGAAGGAAAACGAAGTAGATGACATTTTAAATAACTGTAAAATATGATTCAGAACTAGGAGCAAAAAGTAGGATCAGTGTCTGCTGGATTGACCTAGGACTCTTCTAGATTTGACCTAGGACTCTGCTAGATGTATATGTACTAAACATTGTGTTCTTTTTTTCCCTTCCCAAATAGTTCAGGTTGCCAAGTCTTTGCCAGAAGGTTGGTCATTGCAGTTTGTAGACCATATTTTTTATTCCTTAATTACGTTAACAACTAGAGTTGTTTTATAGGGTTTTCTTGAGACTGATGCCAGCCCTCTTACGGGTTGCAAAGTAATTGTAACATAAATCTAGGCTATTTTTTTAGTGTCTAAAATTTCCAGGAGTGTTCTTTATTTATTTGATACATATATTCTCCATCTGCTTCACTTCTCTGTGATATTTTAAAAGTATATTTGCTATGAAATACAATAATACATTTTCTGTAGTTCTGAGTTAAAGGATTTAGATTAAAACTTCAGGGATGATGGAGAAGGAAATGGCAACCCAATCCAGTATTCTTGCCTGGGAAATCCCATGGACAGAGGAGCCTGGCGGGCTACAATTCATGGGGTTGCAGAAGAGTTGGACATGACTGAGCGACTAAGCAACAAAAAGTACGAAGTGTTCAATACTAACTAGTTAGCTGGAAATCATTTAGAAGTTGAGTGTGTCAAAGCAGTGGAGAATGTATGCATTAGATCTCATTCAGTTAGTAACCTTTACTGAATCCCGTGTATGTTTGTTAAACATAAACCAAAAGCTTTTGTATAAAAAAAATTCAGTGATGAGTAATATTTAGTTTTTATGTTGATACATCCAATGAGTATAGCTTAGCCATTTTGTCTACTGTTATAGTCTTATTCTAGTTTACAAAGATATATATTGTAGGTGTGTATCTCAAAATCCAAGCTCCATCAGTGACACAAATTCCCATCCTCTTCAGTGAGAATCATTGGTGAATGGTATAGTTTAGCTGCTGCTGCTGCTAAGTCACTTCGGTCGTGTCCGACTCTGTGCGACTCCATAGATGGCAGTCCACTAGGCTCCTCTGTCCCTGGGATTCTCCAGGCAAGAACACTGGAGTGGGTTGCCATTTCCTTCTCCAGTGTGTGAAAGTGAAAAGTGAAAGTGAGGTCACTCAGTCGTGCCTGACTCTCAGCCACCCCATGGACCGCAGCCCACCAGGCTCCTCCGTCCATGGGATTTTCCAGGCAAGAGTACTGCAGTGGGTTGCTACTGCCTTCTCTGGTACAGTTTAGACCTGGGTTCAAATTCTGTTTTTACCATTTGAGTAGATTGTATAAAATCTTTATGCCTCATTTGTTCATTTATGAAATAAATGTAATGCAGTCTGATTTTCAGAATTGTTATAAAGGTTAGAGAAACTGTAAAATGCCAGGTACTTTGCCTGACTTTCAGGAAATGATAGGTAAGTTATTATTGCTGTTATGATTGCTGAGTAGTGGCCATGGTTGCTTTGATAGCATGATATAGACACTGGGCTGTATATGTACATTGAAAATCATATGCTGGATTAAGGAAAACTAGTGTACAATCCCAGAGAAGTCTATAGAACCTCCTGTAGCTGACTGTTTGTTGCATATATTTACTCAGATTTCTGAAAATAAATGAATCTGTCATTCCATCTAGTCTTTGTAGATGGACTTGAACTCTAATGTATTTTTCTTTTCCTTTTATTTTCAGGGTGCTATTTTTTTGGAGGGTGTAACTGTTAAAGGTGTAACTCAAGTAACAACGCAACCCAAGTTAGGGGAAGTGCAGCAGAAGTGTCATCAGTTCTGTGGCTGGGAAGGGTAACAAGCGTTTTAACTTTTAATTACCGTTTTAAGTAAAATTTATTCTTACTCTGCAGTACTTAACATTAATGCAAACAGTGACATAGCTTCTTTGTTCCATGAAGTTTCTGTGTTTACTTAGAGTTCTTTGTCAAGCAAAAGTTTTATCAGATTTTTCTCAAGATAAACAGTGTAATAACTAGACTTTTGAGTCAAAATTAGGTGACTCACATGTCTTGTCTAGAGGAATAGAAAATTACTGTTGTTACTTTCTGGTATTTGGTTTGTGGGTTTGATTCTACTGTTGCTGATTAGCGTTTTGTTGCCATTATGATTTTATTAAGAAAGAAGAGGTGAAACTTGAATGAGCCTCACTTTCCAGTTTTTCTGTCACCAGAAATCTAGAAGAATCAGCTTTACATAGACTCTACCCCTTCCCATGACGTGAAGACACTCATAAGACGTTTCATGGCAGAGTGCTCAGGAGAGAGTTCCTGATGCTTACCTGTTGCCCTCAGGTCTTGGGCTTTGTCATCTGTGGCAGAAAACGATCATACAGTTAGAACATGATGAAATAGGGTTATTGTTAAAAATTCCTAGTACAAAGAACTTTTGAACTGGTACATACAGATCAATCAACTAGAAATAATTTTAACTGAAAGTTGCAAATGATGATGAAGTGATGTCAGTTTTAGTGTTCTGTTAGATCCTTGCCAGTGTACCTTAATCTCGACCTAAATTTCTCCTACTTTGTCACTTCTGGGCATCTTTTGAGCAGAAACTTGCCAACTCTGCAGAGTTATGCCAAATTGGCAGTGTCATGATGGAGAAGTATGTAAGATAATTAAGGCAAGACTTAACCTTCTTCCTGAAGTAAAAGGCTTGTAAAATATATGTGCTTTACTATTTAGATCATGTATGTTAATATTTAAAAATTAGCCCAGTAGTCATAATTCATAGTGGCATTTAGGATCTTGTTAACTCACATTTTAAAATGTCAAGAAAATAATAACGTTTTGTTAGCATTCTTGTGAAAGCTTGTATTACTCCAACTGATGTTAATTTCATGATTGGGAGACCATTGTGCTACATGTGTGACTCCTGTGAGATTGGTTTAAGACATGTATTGCTTTGTATGGATACCAAGCATAATAGTGATACAGTGATCTTCGTTAAGGTCTGGATTCCCTGGAGCACAGCCTGTTTCCATGGACAAGCAAAACATTAAACTTTTGGAACAGAAGCCATATAAAGTAAGCTGGAAAGCAGATGGTACTCGGTAAGTTAGACTTCTGAAAAAAAAGTTATACTAAATAACACGAATGCTTGAAGAATATTGCTTTGTTGTGAGAGAACGTTTGCACTTTGGGGAGTGACATGACCAGCAAAATAAGCCTGTTCCATGTATTGTATAGTTTTTGTTTTGTTAGTGTTCTTAGTTGTCTACTACAGTTATCTCTTTCATTTTCTAAATATTTGGTTTCAGTTTTATGTTAGTTTGACATGAATCTATACCAGATTTAAATCTGAAAGTACTTTTTCTTAATAATATTATACTTTTTGGCATGTCTGCTGCCCACCACCTTGTCTTTAATGGTTGTTGGGCACTTCTAAAATTAACAGATGTATTATAAGTTTATAATCTAAAAATTACCAACTCCCCTGATTCATTCTATATTTTATTCCTTCGATAGTTTTTCTTTTTCTGTTAATCCTTACTAATACTTTTTGTGATTTTATCCACTCTTAAGGTTCTGTTCTTAAAACAGAGCTTAGGTTCACGTTTCATATTCCTAAGATTAAAAATACTGATTAGTAAAAATTTTATGCTTCCTCAATACCATTTAACTTTTATATGGCTTTGCTATATATGTATTTATTCATTCAGCAAATTTTATACTAGTTGAAATAACTACTTTAACAAATATTAATATAGAAGTCATTAATTTTTTCATAATGAAGAAAATATTTTAGAATAATTAGAGTGTATGTAGTATGTGTATGGGCTTCCACGGTGGCTCAGCAGTTAAAGAATCCACCTGCAATGCAGGAGATGCAGGTTCGATTCCTGGGTCAGGAAGATCCCCTGAAGGAGGTCACGGCAGCCTTCCCCAGTGTTCTTGTCTGGAGAATTCCATGGACAGAGGAGATTGGCAGGCTACAGTCAATAGGGTCACAAAGAGTCAGACACAACTGAAGCAGCTTAGCATGAACACACATGTATGTGTGTGACATATACACACACATGTGGGGCTTCCTTCATGGCTCAGAAGGTAAAGAGTCTGCCTGCAATTAGGACACCCGGGTTTGAGCCCTGAGTCGGGAAAATCCCCTGGAGAAGGAAATGGCAGCCCACTCCAGTACTCTTGCCTGGAAAATCCCATGGACGGAGAAGCCTAGAAGGCTGCCGTCCATGGGGTCGCAGAGTTAGACGTGACTGCGTGACTTCACTTTCACTTTCCTATGTACATATATGTATATTTTAGTTTTTTTCCAAGTTTGTTGAGGTACAATTTGACATGGCATTATGCAGGTTTAAGGTGTTCAGATTGTTAATTTGATACACATATATTGCAAAATGGTTACTGCCATGGTGTTAACTAGCACTTCTATCACTTCCATAATAACCTTTTCTTTTTGGTGGTGAGAACATCTAAGATCTATCATCTTAGCAATTTTCAAGTATGTAAGTACAGTAGTAACTGTGATCAGCATATTGTGCATTAGACCCTCAGGACGTATTTGTCTTATCACTGGCAGCTTGTGTCCTTTGATCAGTGTCTCCTCATTTTCCCGTCCTCTCATCCCGTGGTAACTACCATTCCAGTTTCACTTTCTGTGAGTTTCGTTTTTTTAGATTCCATGTATAAGTGATACCATTTGTCTTTTTTTCCTTATTCTACTTAACTGATGTCCTCAAATTCCATGTTGTCCCGAGTGACAGGGTTTTCTTCTTTCTCATGGCTGAATAATATTCCTCTGTGTGTGTGTGTATAATATACATTTTATATGTATATACACTTACATATAGCATTTTTATTCATCTGTTGGTGGATAGGTTATTTTTATATCTCACCTATTATAAATAATGCTGCAGTAAAAATGGGAAAGAAAATAATCTCTTTACGATCCTGTTTGCATATTTTAGTTTTTAAAGATTATTTTGAAGATGATGTAAGTTGCATTTGATTTTTATGACAGTTTTTGAATGTCAAAGTGATAATTATATCTTTTTTTATCATGCTGTCTTCATCTACATTTAACTTTGTGGTGACCTTAAAAGATACCTATGGAGATATGGAGTGGGTACAACTTGATTTTACTGTTCATATTTTTATAACTGCTATTGTAATGCCAATAATGAAGTAAAAGAAAATAAAGTATATTTGCCATAAGAAGTATGTAATGCTATGGAGATAATTTGTAATAGACAAGCAAAAGTCTTTTAATGAATTGATAGCTGTAATGAAAGCAAATCTTATAACTGAGACTTTTGTTTTTTTAACCACTGTGTCCTCAGTGCCTGGAATAGTGCCTGGCATGTCCAGTTAAGTTCAGTCAGTTACAGTCGTGTATGACTCTTTGTGACCCCATGAACCACAGCACGCCAGACCTCCCTGTCCATCACCAACTCCCGGAGTCCACCCAAACCCATGTCCATTGAGTCGGAGATGCCATCCAGCCATCTCATCCTCTGTCGTCCCCTTCTCCTCCTGCCCTCAATCTTTCCCAGCATCAGGGTCTTTTCCAGTGAGTCAGCTCTTCGCATCGGCTGGCCAAAGTATTGGAGTTTCAGCTTCAGCATCAGTCCTTCCAATGAATATTTGCACATGAAGGGCACTCATTAAATGTTTATTGGATCAGTTAATCATTGAAAAGCTGCAAATGTCTTCGCATGAAAGTTATGGGAACACTTGAGATGGTTGTGAAATTTTTGAGATTTTAAATTTGACAACTCTCTGTCACATTAATTTTCAAACAAAAATGTAAACCATTTAACCAGCAGCAGCAGCAATATAGTTCAAAGAACATGACACATTGGGTAGGGTAAAGCTAGATGACCGTAAGAAAAATGTTTGGATTTATGTAAGATGATGGCAATCTTTTACCCAATAGATTTGCTGTAAAAGGATTA
Organism: Muntiacus reevesi; assembly: GCF_963930625.1. NCBI lineage: Eukaryota > Metazoa > Chordata > Mammalia > Artiodactyla > Cervidae > Muntiacus > Muntiacus reevesi. Next base: position 57,163,909 of record NC_089267.1, read on the forward strand.
AATAAAGTAAATCCAAACAATTAAGCATACAGTGGACATTCAGTAAAAGATAGCTACTGATATTCTCACACATACTTCTTATGTATGTGTATTATATGTATGTGTATATATATATAATGTATGTATATGTAAGACACATATATATACAAGCATTCTTGCTTTAAGAAAAATTGAATACACAATTCATTGTAGTTATTGCTTAGCTCCTTGTTTTGAGTTTTTATATAAGCAATTCACTAAATATATACATTTGAAATGTAAATTGTATTTTTTTTCTCATAAAAGTGCCCTATGCCTTTGTTATAATTGAGTGCTGGACATGTGGTCATGCTGCACTTGTCCTGACAAATACTTGGTGACTCGTAGAAATAGCTGTTGTGTAGATAAGCTGTCTGTAATATGTTTGGGGAGCTTCTGCACATAGTTACTGCTCTAATGCGTTTTGTACACAACACTGTAATTACCCCAGGTAGTTAGTAACTTGCTTGGATCCTTTGATACGTATCTCGTTAATAATGTTTGTAGCAGATGTTTATTCCAGTGAGTGGAACTGAATGTTCAGACAGGAATAGTGTGGATGGGATAATGAGATGCTACACTAGAAAAGTTTTATATACTGGGAAGAATATTAAAGAGGTTTTAGATATCTCTGGAATAATTTTCAATGAACTGCAAACAGATGATGTTTTATGCTGTTTAGGAACAGAATAAGTAAGTCAAATTATTAACAATTCAGTGATGTTATATTGCTATAATTTAGATTTGTTCACTTAGCTGTTTTTTAGTTCCTCTTGAGGGAAGATATCAGAGCAGATATAAATTTCTGTTTAGCCCTAATTTTCTTTTGATCACAAAGTAAGTAGTTTCTTTTCTTTTATGATCTATAACAACTTTGACTGAATATTGTGTTTAATAATAATTTACATATGTCTTATTTCCTAGTAAGTATTCATTAGGGCCATAACATTGTATCTAATATTTAGAAACTCACCCTGTAAATAAAGCTATACCTGGAAAGGATTTTTAATTTGTGAACTCTTCTAGGGAGACTTAGTTTGTGGATATGTTTGAGGGAGGTGGAACCCAGAAAATAAAATATTTGCTTTAATCTTGTGACTAGATAGAGGCAAAATTGACAGTATGACTCTGGTCTTCTGTAGCTTTCTTTTTTTCCCCCTTCATTGTTCTGTGTTTTAGAGTTTGGGCTTCTAGGATATGATTTAACATTGTTTTTCTTCATTATATAGTTAGCTCATTTAGGAACTTAATGAAAACTTAGCACCATATTTCTGACGATAACCCCAAACCAGGTTCCATCATTTGAAGACTCCAGTCCTGTTTTTTACCAGTTTCATTAGCACTGTTAATACTGTGAGGATGCAAGGCCAGTTTTTATGCATCTGGGAGAAACACAAGAAAGCTGTACCTCCTGTGTTCCTTTCTTATGTTCCCTTCATGGAGAAGGGAGACAAACAAGGAGTGGTTAGAAGTTGATCAGAAACTCTGTTTATTGATCTAAACCTATAGTTGATGATATCTGGCAGTAAATTGGTTAAAAAAAGAAAGTAGTGGAACTCATTTTACTCTTACTCCTTCTGTAAGCTCAAATCTTGCTGTTGTTTGAAATAGACAAAAGTGGGGCTGCTTCGGTTGTTGAACATTTTGGAGCAGCATGCGGGATTGTATTCTGGATGGCCTCTTAAGGTCACCATGGAACTTTTTAGGATAGCCCGTCCCAAATGACGCTGGATGTTTGGGTTACATTGGTGGCTCAGACGGTAAAGAATCTGCCTGCAATGCAGGAGACTCCTGGGTTGGGAAGATCCCCTGGAGAAGGGAATGGCAACCCACTCCAGTACTTTTTCCTGGAGAATTCCATGGACCGAGGAGCCTGGTGGGCCACAGTCCGTGGGGGTCACAAAGAGTCAGACAAGACTGAACGGCTAACAGTTCCACCTCCACCACTGTGGCGGTGGCACCAGCATGTGTGCACGCGTGCTTGGCGGCTCACTCACGTCTCACTGTCTGTAGCCACATGCACTGTGGTCCCCCAGGCTCCTCTGTCCATGGAACTCTCCAGGCACAAAACTGGAGTGGATTGCCATACTCCCCTCCAGGGCATCTTCCCAACCCTGTGGCTCCCACGTTGGCAGACGAATTCTTTACCACTGAGTCACTTGGGAAGCCCCTATTACCATCATAGTAAGCTTTTATTTAAAAAAAAAATAAATCCAGACATCCAAATTCAGTAGGCTTTAGTTGGCTTTGAGAGTTTGGTTTTCAGAAGCACCCCAGCTACTTCTGATTTCTAACCAAGTCCAGGAACCACTGCCCTTAGTGCCCTGTTGAATGAACACGGTTTAAAAATCAGTGATCTAAACCAGAGCAGTGTTTCAAAGCCAAAAGTGTAGTTGCTCAGGCCTGTCCAACCCTTTGCGACCCTATAGACTGCAGCCCTCCAGGCTCCTCCGTCCTTGGGATTTTCCTGGCAAGAATGCTGGAGTGGGTTGCCATTTCCTTCGCCAAGAGCAATGTTTAGCCAGCCATTGAGTTAAAGATATAGATGAGGGTTTGTCCATTACTTGATTAAAGGAGATTCGTATAAAATGGTTGTTAGCATGATGTTCAATAAGTGTTATTGTTGCCACAGTGTAAGACTCCATGGGCAGTCGTTTTCACTTGGTAATCGTCGTTTAGTTTCCCAGAATCCATTCAAAATCCTCCTAGGTTGTGGGGTAGTTACTGTATAAAAATAAAAGTGGGCATAGGACAGAAGCAGTCTGATATTTTAAAGTCAAGCTTTTGAAATAGATGTCAGTTAGTCACATCTTTAGGATTTACCAAAGGATAAAAAGGACCTTTAAATATTAATTTCTTAAACTACTTATTAATATGAGAGTTACTACTTATTAACAAAGATACTATCTCTGAAATGCTACTTAAGAATAGAAAATCAACTGAATTCATTACCAAATTTGGCTCAAAAACTCTTAGAGCCAAACAGAACATACACAGGTAAAACCTGTGTTGCAAACATAAGCACAATCCCTGGTTAAAATTTGAGGTTGTCCATATTCTAGGGGTAGTGAGCATTTGAAACTTTGAAACATTAATAAAAATCCCTTTTGTTAATATTCCTAAATATATATGTATTTAAATAGAGCTATGCTATAGAAGTGAAATATATGAGAAAATATATATTAACAGTGATAAAATATATTTATATATAAAAATATATATTAAGTGATATATACTTATACATTTGGTTCAATCGCTCAGTTGTGTCCGACTCTTTGCGACCCCATGGATTGCAGCACGCCGGGCTTCCCTGTCCATCACCAGCTCCCACACTGACTGGAGTCCATCAAGTCCAGACTCATGTCCATCTAGTCATCCAGCTGATAGATGGTTATCCTAGTGATGCCATTCAACCATCTCATCTTCTGTCATCCCCTTCTCCTGCCTTCAATCTTTCTCAACATCAGGGTCTTTTCAAATGAGTCAGCTCTTCGCATCAGGTGGCCAAAGTATTGGAGTGTCAGCTTCAGCATCAGTCCTTCCAATGAATATTCAGGATTGATTTCCCTTAGGATTGACCTGTTTGATCTCCTTATAGTCCAAGGGACTCTCAAGAGTCTTCTCCAGCACCATAGTTCAAAAGCACCAATTCTTCGGTGATCAGCTTTTTTTTATAGTTCAACTCTCACATGCCTATATGACTACTGGAAAAATTATAGCTTTGACTAGATGGACCTTTGTTGGCAAAGTAGTGTCTCTTCTTTTTAATTTGCTGTCTAGGTTGGTCATAGCTTTTCTTCCAAGAAACAAGCGTCTTTTAATTTCCTGGCTGCAGTTACCATCTGCAGTGATTTTGGAGCCCCCAAAATAAAGTCTCTCACTGTTTCCATTGTTTCCTTATATATATTACATATATATATAGTAACAGTGATAAAAAACCACCTGATCCTCCATATAAATGGACATGATATATACTCTTCTGTTATAAACTATAGAAAACTATCAGGTTTCCCTCAAATCGCTTTGTGATGGTAATTGGAATTGCCTTGCCCCTTTGACTTAATGGGCTTTCCTCAGCTGGTAAAGAATCCACCTGCAGTGCAGGAGACCTGAATTTGATCCCTGGGTTGGGAAGATCCCCTGGAGCAGGGAAAGGCTACCCACTCCAATATTCTGGCCTGGAGAATTCCACGGACTGTATGGGGTCACAAAGAGTCAGACACGACTGAGCGACATTCACTTTCACTTAATGGCAAAATCTGTATCTTTGAATAAATAGTATTTATTGCTTTACTAAATAACTGTGAAGCTACTTTAGGAATTAGAGGATCTCAAAGACAATATAAGACACTGTAGGAAAGCAAAATACAATTCTTGACCTTGAAGCGGCTTTAAGATGTAGTAAGAGATGTAGTAAAATTGTGTATAGTACAAAGCACGATAAATAAGGAGAGGTAACAAGAACTGCTTAGGAGCATTACTTGATATTCAATATGAAATATGGGTGCTCATTTTGATTTTAGGAGTATAATAATGGGTATCCTAGATGGATGTTTACCTGTGATAGTGGAATAAAGAAGAGATACAGACCCAGTTGTTATTTAGTGTTGCCTAATGCTACTAACCTCACTGGAGGACATCTACTCTCATCTCAGCTATAGAGCTACCAGTGTGAGGTATGAGCTACCTGGATGAGATGTTAAGGGAATTTTCATACTTATTTTTTTCACAATTTCATGATTCTTTAAGAACTGGTTATTTGCTCACATGCTCTAGTTCATTATTATAGAAATGGTAAGTACTAGGTTGACTGAAAAAGAAAATTCACAAAAGAGTTTGTGAATCAGTGAAAAAGTGTTTGAAAGAATTGTAATTTTTTTTTAAGGAAGGTGTGCTCCATATAAAAGAAAATTGGAAGTAATCAATCATGTCAAGGGACAAATGTAAAAACTAAACAAAATCTTTTGGAATATTTCTTTGATCTTTTCTTCTCATGAAGACTGATTATTTTATAAAAATCAAAGTGTTTTCACACCTTTCAGCCCCTTAGATATGTAAGTGCTGCCCAAACCATTTTTCGTGGCTTTAAAATTTTATCCCATATCAAGGTAAATCTTGAGAAATCAGTGTGGCTTTTTACCCTCTCTAATGGAAGACCAGTTAAAAGGATATTGCTTATTTTACATAATTAATTTGTGCGTGACTATGAAGTTCTGAAAAGCATAACCTGTAATATTCATGGTAATTAGTGCAAATAAATATACCATTTAATTTTACACTTTGAAGTCTAATGATACTCTGTATTCTTATTGTGAACAGAGCTACTTAATCTAAAAATAACTAGTTAAAATAACCAACAGAGGCATCTTATCCTCAGAACAGATAGATTCATGAGATTTGTTTACTAGTATTGGAACTAATTACCTGATTTGTGCAATGCATAATAATTTTGCAGTTTTCTATTAACTCGAAAGATTTTCAAATCCTCTTAATTAGGTCAGAATCAATGAATATGTCTATACCTTATAATTAGTGCATCCTAAATATTTTTCTGTTTTATTAAACATTTTTCTATTAGATGACTAAAATAAAATTTATTAAGGTAAACCTTGTTTCAGATTAAATAAATCAAGTAATTTTAGAAAGCTTATGATGGAAGTCACTTCTCCATCACCTGTTTCTATCAGTTTTATTCCCTAAAGGCAACCACTGCCTGTCACCTACTCTGTTATTGCGATATTTGCTTTATTGTGGTGGCCTGGAAATGAACCTGTGATATCTCCCAAGGTCTAAGGCAACCACTTTTAACCTTTCTTTTTTTGTTTCTTTTAATTTATCCTGTGATAATCCTCAAATCTGAGAGTAACATGTTTATGTTGATGTTTATTAGTTAACTTTAGGTGAGTTGCTAATATCATGAGAATGTGGCTCACCAATTTCTCTGTGCCTGTCTGTTCTTTCTTCTAGTTTCTTATCATAGATAAAACTATTATTGTTAGTTCCTCATTTATCATGCCTCTCTATTTAATCTTCCCTTTATTCTAATAACCCTCACATAGTATTTCTTAATTCTTTTATTTTTGAGTTAATTGATTATTTGGGGGCATGCTGAGCAGCATGTGGGATCCTAATTCCCCAACCAGGGATTAAGCCACACGCTCTGCATTGGGAGATGGAGTCTTAACCACTGAACTGCTAGGGATGGCCCAGTGTTTCTTAACTCTCGTAAAGATGTAAACTTTAGAGTTCCAGGTCTTCCATCTACTTCTTTACATTAGCTCTAACTTTAATATTTTCAACTCTGTTTACACTTACATGCTGTTTGTTAAACAGGGTTTTTGTTTTTTTTTTTGTTTGTTTTCCATAGTGGTTGATTTAAATGGTGAAAAATACTCAAATTTTTTTTCTTACTGAACTGTTGTTTAGATTAGTGGAAATGAATGTATTTCCTTTTTTATGACGTGAAAAGAAATCACTCTGATTTTCTAACACATAGGGACTTAATACATGGAATTGCTTACAAAGACATTGTGAGAACAAGAAACCAAAAGGGTGAGAGGTCCAGCGAGCTGCCGCTGCCTCCGGTGGGCCCCTGCCTGCCAGCAGCCACCCCCCGGGGGCTCTGCCCTAAAGAGCCCCGCTGTCATTCTGGGGCTGCTGCCTTCAGTGCCAGTGAATGCTGACAGAAGCAGGTCAGTAGGTTCTCCCTTCCCCTTTTTTCCAGTCTCCTTCCAGGGAGCTGGCAAAGGAATCGGGGTAGGGTCGTTTGCTTACTTCTCAACCAAGATCCATTGAGAGCAAGTGCTAGGATGGAGCTGACCACTAAAGACAGCCACCTTGCCCAGAGTTCAAAGTCATGCCTTCTCTGCCACTTCGAGTAGAATGTTCCTTTTGTCAAGTTTAAATAGGTTATTTTTCACTCTAGTCATTGCCTTTACCCTATAATCAAGTTTTTTCAAAGTTTTACTCATTTTATTTCTTCTTTGAATTATTTTTTGTTATCCCAAAGACTTTTTTCTCTTTTAGCCTTTTGTGATTTTTGGCCTGTGTATAAAGCTCTGTTCCCAACTTTTATCCTGGTTGGATCTAGCTTTCTGGATTCTGTTTTTTTCCCCTCCCTCTCTTCCTATCCTTTCTTTTTAAATTTAGGTATATTCTCTTATTTTGCAGGAGTATCTCCTTCAGTCACTTCCTAAGAAAGTATGTATAAGAAGTAACCCATAAGCATGCTTAGGTGTATGAAAATGCTGTTCCTCTGGTCCTGCGTTTAGTAATTCAGCTGTGTATAAAAGTTTAGATTAGAAATGATTTTCCCCCAGAATAACAGAAACCTTAATTTCTATTAACCTCTGCCACTGATAAAAGGTGTGTTACCACTCTGATTCTAGTGCCTTGTAGGTGGTTTGCCCCTGGAAACTTTCAGAATTTTCTCTTTGTTCTTGTGCTGAAGTTTTTCAGTGGACCAGTGGATGGTTAATTATGTGGGTCTACACCACCCTCCCTCCACCTTTCCATTCATTGGCACCTGGTAATCACTTGAATCTGAAAACCTGAGTTCTTCCATTAAGGGTAATTTTATCTCTCCTATTTTATTTCCTCCTTTTTTCCCTTCTGTTTTCCCCCTTTAGACCTACTATTGGTTGTTATACTGCCTAGATTCTTTTCCTTCTCTAATCTTTTCTGTCATACTTTTCATCTGCTGGTCTCTTTTTCAGCTTTCTGATAGGCTTTCTCATCTTTTTCTCCCTATACTTCTAATGAATTACTAATTTCAGTATTTATGCTTTTAAATTTCAAGAGTACATGCATTCTTACTGTCTGCTTATACCTTTCTTTGCCAACCTGTTCTTAATTTATGGACATGATACCATTTTGAATTTCTTATGGGAATGCTCACTAGAAGGCATAGAGTTATTCTATTTTGAATCATCTTTCTTCTTCATGTTTCTAGTTTTCCTGAAATGTACAGTGATCCTGTTCTGCCCGTAGTCCGAGTCCCCGGTCAGGAAAGAAGACTCCTGGAAACAATGCAACTTGCAATAGGGGAATTTATTACTGACTCGAGCCAGGGCCTCCCGCCCTCAGCAAGGGTGTGAGGACGAAAAGGCCCCAAGCCCCAGTTCTCTCGGGTATTTATTAGGTCAAAAAAAGCAGCAGGTAGTTGGCGCAAGCGGATTGGTTACACAGTTGCAAGGTAATTTTTGTTGGCCCACCGTGGGGCTTTCAGCTTTCCCCTGATAGGTTCCCTTTCTTTTGGCTAGGCGTATGTTGATTGGCTGGCTCCAGGAGGCCTGATAATTATGTTACCCCGGGGAACCAGGCCTAGTCCTCCTCTAGGCTGCCTGCCATGGCGTTAGCCGTGACAGCCTCACAGTCCTTGGTTGGCTGCATTTGAAAAGGAGGCAGAAAAACTGCTTGAAAGAAATTCTGTGAATGTGGGCTGGGTTCGTCACGTTGACGGCTTTGCTTCATAATACGCAGCTGTGCTTGGAGGACCCTCAGTCCTACTGTGTGGAGAAGTCTTTGCTTCTAGGCACATTACCCATGTGGTAGTTGCTTTACCTCAGGGTTTGTTTCAGTTTTTTAAAAGAAGGGCCTTCCAGTTTTATTGATTGATTGCTTAGGAAATGGCTAACTAGTATGTCTTTTCTGTGAGTTGTGGGGATTTAATTGTTTTACATAATTAAAAATAACCAGTTTCTTCTTTCCTGCCCACACTGTTACTCTTGTTAGTTGATGTTTCTGGGTCTGGATCTTCTTTGGGATTTTGTGAAATAGTCAGCTGCTTTTGTGGCTGTTGCTACTCTTTCACTGTGCTTCTCAGCATTTCTCCATCTGTTTCTTGTCCAGCAGAAATGTATTGTAGTAGTTCATCCGCTGATACTCTTCCTTCCTTTTCTTCATTGACTTCATTGATGTTTGGTATATTTAGTTGTCTGTTCCCACCTGACTGATTATCTCAAGATTGTTGTTGTTCAAGACTTCCCTGGTAGCTCAGGCGGTAAAGATTGTTGTTGTTCTGTCGCCAAGTCCTGTTGGACTCTTTGCGACCCCATGGACTGCAGCACACCAGGCTTCCCTACCCTTCACTGTCTCCTGGAGTTTGCGCAAACTCATTTCATTGAGTTGGTGATACCATCCAACCATCCTCATGCCCTCAATTTTTCCCATCATCAGGGTCTTTTCCAGTGAGTCGCCTCTGATTACCTCAAGATTACCCTCCAAATTTAGCAGCGTAAAACAACATACATTTGACATCTGATAGTTCAGGGGAGCGATTTAGTTGGTCGTTCTAGCCCACTGTCTCTCACGGGATTGCTGTGGAGCTGTCATCGCGAGGCTCCACTTGCAGGCTTACTCCTGCGGCTGATGGCAGCCTCAGTTTTTGCTGATTGCTGGCCCGGAGCCTCCATCCTTTGCCTTGTGGACTGGACTGGGTGGGGAGGAAAAACTTCGGGCACCTGCTTGTGTTTAGTGTTTGCGAGTCTGGATTAAACTGGGGAAAGAAGAGTGAAAACAAAGTTTATTCGTATGCCTGTGGGAGTGCACAAAAGAAGTGATTCGCTAAATGACTAAAGTTAGTGAAGTTCTTCTATGGGAAGAACAGATGGGTTTCTTTAGGAAAACCTGTTTTTAGGATAGCAACAGGAGATAAGAAAGCTGATGATAATCTTCGTTATGCTAGTGTGATTGGTCTTTTCCATCTGCCTCGTGACTGTAAAACTCCCCCAGAGAGGGGATTTAAGATAACTTCACTCTCAATCTCCTTTCTGAAACTGAATATGCTCCAAAGAGGCAATTTATGGTGACCTCATTTCCAGAAGTTTCTGCTGTTGTGGGAAGGCTTCTTTCAGCATCTCTTGAATCTCAAATGTCTTCAGTTTAATCTTCATACTAACTCTGGAGTTCTATGTGTCCTTGAATAGCTGCCTGAACATCCTTACTACATGGTAGCCAGCTTCCCCCCGATCAAGTGATTCAAGAAATTCCAAGATATCTAAGATAGAAGTAGCAATATTTTTATAATCTAAGATAACCTCGTTATAATGAACTATCTATATCCTCCAGAATGCGTTTGTGGCAAGAGACTTACATTTTTTAAAGTAAATTATTAAATATTTTATAGCATTATCTCCAGTGATTTAAGGACCATATTTTGAACTAGTTTATTTAGTGATTTATTATGCAGATTCATCACCAAAGCATTTTTTTCCAGTCGCTTCTGGTTTAGTTTTGGCATTTTGTGATTACACTAGATGGCAGCAGAGGGCCAGCTTTAACTCAGGCTTGTTTTGTGAGGCAGCGCCCAATGCATCCTGCATCTAATACATGCAAAAATACTAGTCTGGGATTATTAAGAATTTAGTAAGGATTAGGGATCACGTGTACAGCAGCATTGAAAGCATAGAGGTTTGATAATGTTGCTGTGTTCCTTAATTTTGCCATGTTCAAATTCAAATATTTAAATTATTATATTTGTAGATGACTCTGTAGTATCATTCTGGAACTGTTTTTGTAAAAACCACTTAGCCACATTAAAGTTCCTGACGGTGTTTTGTTTGATTCAGGAAACAGGTATTTTTATGTGGGCATTTCCAAAAGTGAAAGGATAATTTGAAGATTCTGTCTTATCCCATATGGGTTTTACTGTCAGTTGCTTGTGTTGGGAACAAAGGAGTCTATAGAAAAACTCTTTTGGAATGTAACTCTTCTGTTTTAGATAGCGAAATTAACGTTCCAAAGGGTGGAACAGTTGTTGGACTTGTACATAGCATGTGAAGAGTAGTGATTTTGATATATGTGCTCCAGTTATATTTTGGGAAAGAAGTTTCTATATCTCTATGCTTTCTTGTTTAGAAATCATGTATCATAAGATATCTTTACTTTCTTTAGGAACTGTATTCAGTTTTTGCATATTAATGGTAATATGGTTCCTCTGAGGCACTGGTGTCTGTGATCTAGGCACAGAAATTGGAAATGAGTAATTTTGACAGCTCTTTTAAATTGTGAGGTCTGGTGTGAGGATTTTCTATGCATCCGTCTTTGTACAGTATGTCCCTGGCTTTCAGCCCAACTCTTCTGGCTGCTGCTGTTTTTGCTGGCAGGTGAGCTTTTTTGAACACGTTTTATTTTTGTAACATCTTAGACTTCAGGAAATTTAATTTTGAAAATATTTTTGCATGGGCAAAGAACTAAATTGTCTCCCTGTGAATTATTTAAAATGGCCTTTAAGTCTCTTAAGTGTTATGTTAGCCTGATAAAATGTAACCTACTGGCTAGAAGCACAAAATACAGTATTGGTCTGGCCTTGGTAGTTGCCTTAGTATAGGGAGGCCATGTTATATTTATTTTTGTAGTCTCAGTGTTTAGCTGCAGTATTTAACTATTGAGATTGTTGCATCCGAAATTTTTCCTGGTACTTTTATGTGAACATAACAAAGACCAGTGGAAACAAGTTGATTTCTAATAGTTTGGTCCTTTCAACATTTTGTACTATTATAATAGTGAAAGTGATCATTGCTCGGTCATGTCCAACTCTTTGCAATCTCATGAACTGTAGCCTACTAGGCTCCTCTGTCCGTGGAATTCTCCAGCCAAGAAAACTGGAGTGGGTTGCCATTCCCTTTTCCAGGGGATTTTCCTGACACATGATTTGAACCCAGGTCTCCCACATTGCAGGCAGAATCTTTACCATCTGAGCCACCAGGGAAGGGTCTTCTATTAAGAACAGATGAGGAAATTAAGTCATTTAAAGCATTTGGTGCACTTAGATATAATTTTATGTATTTATATTTTTAAATGTGCATGAAGCAGTATTAAATAAAATGATGCATCAACATGTTATGCATCTTCTACATGTGTTTTTATTTATCCTTCTTAAAAATAATCTTAGTGGTGCTATTCATCTATTAAACATTTAAAACAATGGGATTTTTATAGTAAAATGTGTATGATAAAGTACAATGTCTGTGCTAAAAGTAAAATTATTTCAAGTTTCTTATAGGTCTTTTTCTCCCTTTTGCTAAAATAGTTATGAGAAAGATTCATTATTCTAGTATAAATAATGCACACAAAAAGGATATTGCTTGTTTTATAGAAAATTTTTAATTTTTGGCAAGTTTTAAATGGTAGCTGTTCTGAATGTGTAGTTGAAACCACCACATTATTTATCACAGTGTATGGTCAGTTTCAACGGCAGTAAAGTTTTGAGAGGAGCCACCCCAGGTGGCTCAATGGTGAAGAATCTGCCTGCAGTGCAGGAGACGTGGGCTCAGTCCCTGGGTTGGGAAGATCCTCTGGAGAAGGAAATGGCAACCCAGTCCAGTATGTTTGCCTGGAAGATCCCATGGACAGAAGAGCCTGGTGGGCTGCAGTCCATGGGGTCGGAAAAAAGTCGGACATGAGTTAGCAACTAAACAACAACAAGAAGAACAATTTTTTAAAATACATTTTAGGATTAATTTGTCTAAATATTTTTTGAAATTCAAAATACTGAAATGACATCTGGAATAAAATACATCCAAACTTTTCAAATAAGAGAGATTGTGAGCCTGTATTAGATCTTCTGCATAATCAATAGAGTGAAGGACCTATAAAGATAGTGATGTAATAAAATTCTAAAAACAAGAATGTTTATGTTAATATATTAACTTGTAAAAACAGGTTTATTTTTTGAGAAGCAGTGTAGTATAGTGGTTAAGAGCTTGGGTATTGAAACTAGACTACCTGGGTTCAAATCCTGCGGTTTCCATGCTTATTAGTCATATGACCCTAGGAAAGTTACATAACCCCTCTGTCTTCCAACTTGGCCATCTGAAAAATTGAGATAGCAATAATAATTACCTCCTAGATGTTATGGGATTAAGTAACTTCATCTGAAGCACTTAGAATAATGTTTGACACGTAGGAAGTGCTTGGTAAGTGTTGTTAATAGTTGCACATTCTACCAAATTAATAGATTCATTAAAATAAACCAAACTCTGAGTTTCTGAAGAGGAATTCCATTGTCATGGTAAAATTCTATTTTTAAAATTTAAACCTATTTAAAAAAAAATTTAAGATGTAGTTCATGCCCTTAAATGGTTGAAAATCTAATTGCGATATTAAAATGGCAATATGTGAGAGAACAATATGAAATATAATTGCCTATAAATGATGTGACCTAGATTCTAGAACGTAGGAGTTCTTAAGAGGAGGATGACTAGTGAAGAGTGAGTAACATGGGCAAGAGGAATAACACAAAGGATGTCACGAGGTGGAAGCAGCCTGCCTGAGCTCGACCAGTTCTGGCCATCAGGCAGTAAGGTGTTTAGGCTACAGGAAGAAAATTATTTTACTGATGACTGGTTAAATCCTTAGTTTATATTTTTAAACATGTCAGAGTTTTAATGATTGCTGAACCATGAGTCTTTGATTTAAATTTTGACTGTTATACCACCTCCTACTTCTTCTTAAGTTATTCTTAAGTTTTAAGGTGGGAGTTACCTTATCTCAATCTTCTTGATGCTTAAGATCACCTGGGATTGCTTCATCAGTTGATTAGCCCCGTTGCCCTCGAGGTACTTAAAAGGTCTGTTTTTTGAAATCTGTATGGTATGGACAGAGAGCACTCTATAGAGATACAGAAGGCAGGGAAGCAAACACTTGAGAATAGTTGCTGTCGAAGGAGAAGCAGCCAACCTACTTCTGTGACTGAAGAAGAAAAGCCAGAGAGCCAGTGCTGCCAGGCCCCCTCCAGGGTTGTTCTGGCAGAAGGCACAGGGGGACCCTATAGCAGCAGCTCATTGCCCACTTGCAGTTACAATTCAAGGGCTGTTAGGTGAACCTTTTGGGGGTCTTTTATGAAAACTTTTACTGAAAGTAGGTTGTATTGGCATTTATTCAGCTAGTCTAGGCAACAGTGAGTTAAAAGTCACCTAAGTTGGGGGCTTCCCTGGTGGCTCGGGGGCAAAGAATCTGCTTATAATGCAGGAGCTGCAGGAGACGCAGGTTAGATCCCCGGGGCAGGAAGATCCCCTAGAGAAGGAAATGGCAACCCACTCTAATATTCTTGCCTGAAGAATTGTGTGGACAGAGAAGCCTGGCTGGCTACAGTCCATGGGGTCAAATCCAAAAATAAAAAAAAAGTTCCTTAATGTAAAATGTGAAAACTAGAAGATTGTAATTGGAACTAGCTTGTGATCTTGCTTAATTATTTCTTTCTCTTCTCTTTTGAATCCTCTCTGCTCTTTTTACCCTAGTCAGCAGCCAAACAAGAATATTTCTGTGACTAAGAGAGGAAAAATCTACTGAATATAACTTTTGAGCATACATTTTAGTGGAAGTTCTTCTTTTGCGTGTTTGTAAGAATTGTATCTATATATACATATATATATATAGATATGTACACGTATATGTGTGTGCATGCTGATTGCTAAATTGAATCCGACTCTGTGATCCCGTGGACTGCAGCCTGCCAGGCTCCTCTGTCCAGGAGGGTTCTCCAGGCGAGGAGAAAGCAGTAGGTTACCATTTCCTTCTCCAGGGCATCTTCCCGACCCAGGGATCGAACTTGTCTCCTGCATCTCCTGCACGGGCAGGTGAATTCTTTACCACTGAGCCACCAAGGAAGCCCCATAATGTATATTATATGTATATACATGTATATATCTGTATCCATATATATTTTTATTTGGACACACAGTTCAGCTTGTAGGATCTTAGTTTCCCACCAAGGATTGAACCCGTTCTCTTGGCAGTGAAAGTGTGGAGTCCTAACCACTGATTACCAGGGAATTCCCTTAAGTGTAATTTTGTTTAAATTATCCTTTTACTAATTTTTATTTGATGTACTAGACTGGGACAAAAATGTGATAGTTTTCCATTGTGTACAATAGCTTTTGGAGTTACCGTGTGTTTACTTATATATACCATTTTTGTTAGTAAATCTTAAGAAGATGTTTCAATACATTGGAGTATTTTAGGCTCATGTTTGTTTTTATCATCTTAGTGTTTAGAAAACAGTTTCCTAGGCAGATTGAGACATGCACCTGATACAGGTTCTTTTATTTGGCTCTTTGAGTTATTACTCACTCAGGTAGTGCAGCTTCTGATTTTACAAAATTTTCTTGGGTTATAACTCTTCATGGGAAAATTAAAAGGAGCTGTTTACTGTAGTTGTTGTCTCCCTTTGTGTAAATACGCTTATAAGCTTGAATTTGAGGGCTGTGAATCACCTTCACAGGGAGTTACCAAGGGTTATTTTTCTACCAGTTCAAAATTTCTGGTTCACTTATCTTTTTCCTCTTTATTCAGAAGAGATGTCCTCTTCTTTCCTGCCTACAGGAAATGAATCCTTTCTCTCTTATCCAGTCTTTGTTTATCAGTGACCTCAACTCTTGTTTGGATTGTGTAAAGTAATAGCTGTGGTATTGATAATTATGTCCTGCCTTAATTAGGTACTTACTCTGTGCCTTGGACATAATGCAGTAGCAGTAACTTAACTTTTATTACCAAGTACCGGGTACAGTTTTGTATCCTTCCTGTATTAGCTCATTAAAAAATAACACACATAATGTAAAATTTACCACTTTAACTCTTATTTAGTATATAGTTCAGTGGTGTTAAATACATTCATAATGTTTGCACACATCACTGCCACTCATGTCCAGAACTCTTTTCATCTTGTAGAACTAAAAGTCTATACCCATTAAGTGATAATTTTCCATTCTGCTGGTAATCACCCATTTTACTTTTGATCTTTCTGGTTTTTTTTTTTTAAACTAATCTAGGTTCCTTAAAGAGGTAGAATCATGTAGTAGTTATCTTTTTGTGACTGACTTATTTCACTTAGCATAATGTCCTCAAGGTTCATTTGTATTATAGCATATTTCAGAAATTTTCTCCTTTTCTTGGGCAGAATAACATTCCATTTAACATATATACCACATTTTGCTTATCCTTTGATCCGTCAGTGGACACTTGCATTGCTTCTGCACTGTTGCTGGTTTGGATAAGGCTACTTTGAGCGTGGGGGTACTAACTATTTAATTCTTACAGTCACTTTAGGAGGTGGATATTTTTAATGAGGAAACTGCATTTTAGAGTAATCAAGTAATTTGTGCAAAATCACACAGCTAGAAAGAGCCTGTCTGGAATGTCTTAACCTCCACAGTGGCCTCCCACATACCTTTCTGTGTAGGGGCCTTCTGTTCTGCCTATGGATGTCTTCACTCCTATTTGGTGTGTGTGTATATATATATATATATAAGTATAAATAATGGCTTGTAATAAAATACTTTTAATACTACTAATGTTCACTAGTGAATAACACAGTGTATATTATTTTATGTTTTTTAATATTTGTTACGTTTTAGCTTAAATGAGCTCAATTAAAAGTGAAGTTGAAACTCCTTAAAGCGAATTTTAAGGCTCCTGCTTGCTCCTGCTGTAGGCTCTCTTTTCTACCAGAGGTGGCACATGCTAGATTGCAAGTTTTAGAAAACTTGGAGGGATAGAGCCAGTTGAATTGGACCTGTTATTTAGAGTATGAGAGATTCCTTGAAAGGGAGTTTTGAGTAAGGGTTTGAAGATAATGTATTTTAGGACAAGATGTAGTTTTATAGAAACGAAAGCTTGGCAGCAGGCCTGTATGTATTTCCGAGCAGTGGAGGATGGCAAAATGAGAAAGGGTAGGGCAGTTACAGTTCTGAAGTTAAAGCATATACCTTTGGGTTGAACTGTTACAGTCATCTTGTAATATTTGATGGGATTTTTGGTTCCAGATGCCTGCCTGTTTTTTAGAGTCTGGTTGGCAAATCCTGATTGAGAGCCTGGTGTTATAGGCTCTGAAACTGAGATTTTCTTTCCAAAGCCTGTGAGAGCACTGGTACACTCATACTTCATGAAAACGAAGTAAGAAAATTAAAAGTTTAAATTTTTGGGTGGTTTGGAACAAAAAGTTAACTCTAAATCTTATTAAAAACTTGATTATTTGCATTATGTGTCATTAATTCTGTGAAATGGGAGGGAGGATTCCAGAAACTGATTCTGGGCCCTGAGCCTGCCAGATTCTTTTGCAATGTTCATTTTTAAGCTTTGCGTAAGACTGAGTCTTGCTGGTTGAAGGAGGTTTCTTGAAATAGAAACATCCATGCTTTAAAAATTATTGCTATTATTAGAAATAGGCATACATGATATTTTAGTCTGAAGGCTTAGATGATTTGTGATTATTTTTTTCATGGTAAGTACTCCTAAGTTTTCAAGAATTATTTGTGATGAATTATGTAAGTTGAAATAAAGTTTTTTGACTGCCAATTTTTCCACAGACAAAGTTTACCAAGTTTACCAAAGTTTACAAAGTTTACCCAGTACCAAGCTTATGTTATGTTCACATAGTGGAAAACTTGCTGTAGAAACAGCATATAAAATAAAGATGACTATCCATGGGTAGAAGACATTTAAATGCTGGCAGACTGTTCAAATGTTCAGTCGTATGCTTTTGGCCTGCCATTTAATTTACAATTAACATGTTAAGAACAAAGTTTGACAATTAAATTGGAGAGGAAGTAAATGGGCCTTGCAATTTAAAATTAAATAATACAGATTGTCTGTTTAATTACTGTTGTGTGTATATAAGTGATCATGTAATAGAATGAAGCTGTGGGCTTAAAGTGAATTTAAGACCATAAAACTTTAATCACATCTGTTTCATGAATTTAAATTGATGTGATATGAAGATAAAAGAAGCTAATCTTTTTGAAGAAGTCTGTTGTGCTTTTAGAATCAATACATCAAGATAAAAATACCTGTTGGGTTGGAATCTTCTATAATGTTGAATGAAACTTTTGCTAGTTTCCTTTTTAAGTAATGTTTATTTCTGTTTTAGTTGCCCTGGGCCTTGGTTGCACGCGGGCTTTCTCTAGCAGTGGTGTGTGGGCTGCTCACCGTCGTGGCTCCTCCTCTTGCTCAGACTCTGTGCGCGTGGGCTCAGTAGTGGTGCTGCATGAACTTAGGGCTCCGCAGCCTGTGGGGTCTTCCCAGGTCCCCTGCATTGGAAGGTGGATTCTTCATCCACTGAGTCACCTGGGGAGTCTGAGAATTTTCATAGTTTCTTAGGAACCATGTCTTCCCAGTTATGTGAAGAATATGTTAGGACCGTGCCTTCATTTCAATGATTGTTAACAGCAGAAATAAAACCTTTAAAAAAGGTTAAGTGGTAGTGTTACTGTTTGTGTGTGTGTTCTCTTTAACTTGTTAATGTGCAAATAAGAATGACCTTAATTGAGTTCTTTGAATTTCTGGGAAGGTGAGATTAGGTAAAAACTGTACTCTTCCTTCAGATACTTTTTGTTTTCAAAAGTTGAAATGTTTGTGTCAGATAAGCAGATTATAGACATTATGTTTGGAAGTAAAGCTCATGTGTAGGATTACATTGTTTTATCATCAAGTATTGGTCTTTTTGTGGAAGCAGTACAGTGATGTTTTAAGTTATCTGAAACCTTTTTCTGAGATTCCTTACTTTAAGTTGGTAGACTTTAGGTTGTGTTTCCACAGAATTCTACTCTGAATGGTGGTTAGGTTCTGAGCCTAGCCTATAAGCTTGCTTATAAGGTAGGTAAGTTACTTACTGTGTGGAAAGTGACAAGATGTACTGTTCTAACACAGGTAACCAAACAAACTATATTGCAACAAATATAAGACATTTATAAAAAACTCTGTTTTGACTCATTTAAAAATTCTCCCGAGAAAATGGATTTCATTTTTGTAAGATGAGGTAGATTGAGAGTATGATAGAAATTGTGAAAGGGACTCTGTGACACTGATTTTTTATTTGGTTTAGGTGAAAACTCATATGACTGTAACTTCTTGTTTTTCATTTTTAAAAATTGTGGTAAAATATGCATAACATACATTTCCCTTTTCTTTAAAAGTTGAAAGAAATGGGGGAAAATAGCTTAAAGAGGACATGGATATACTTTGCAAAAAAGATTACCAAAGATCAAATTTACTGAGTGGTGAGCTAGTGAGAGAAAAAGGCAAAGCATTCATAAGCCCCCATGGGGAAGGAAGAGTGCTGGAGTTTAGCAGGTCAGCTTTTCTTATATCGTTTCTGAAATAAGGTCTGACAGGTGTTGGTGGGGTTGGGGGAGTCTGACCAACTGCTTTTATGTCAGGAAGGTTTATAATTTTATATGGGGAATTGGCTCTAAACTGTGAATTTTCTTTATAAGAAATTTTAATATAGCTGAATTTATTTCTCTGCAGTCTTGAGAATTAGATTTCAGGAACTGTATGCCAATTCTTTTGGGAATAGAAATGAGAGGTAATGTAGCTGATATAGAAACAGTAGAGGTTTGGCTATGAATTCTTATGGGAGAAAAGATACAAGGGAAGGTAAACTTTGGGCTTAACGTACAGTCATCAAGGACAGAAAATAGATGGCATATCTTTTGGCATGAGGTTATTGTGTAAAGAGCTGGTGTCATGTAACCATTGGTATCAAGGATAGTTTGGGGAACATACTGCAGTGGGGTTCTGTCATGGGCACATTTAACTTAACGTGAATTCAACTGTATATAGTAGGCAAAATGGAAAAAAAGCAACCCAAAACCCAGCGTATCCATTAGCATTAGATCGACTATAAGCAGTGGAAACCAACTTTGGCTCATGTAAGCAAAGGAATATGTTGGAAGGCTGACTCTGAGGAGAACCAGTCTCAGAAAATGGGTGAGAATCAAGGGAGGCCAGGCAGCAAGGACCAGGGCCAAGGTCAGGCACAGGAGCTCTTGGAAGAGGAAGCCACTGTTGGCATTTGCTAATGATGCCTCTGCCATCACTCTGAGTCACTTTAAAGCTATTCCCGTGCCTCCCTGTCACTCAAGTTAAAAGTTTTGAGAAGGGAGTGTTTGGTTGTCTGGCTTAGATTCTGCCTCCAACCTGTTAGACACAGGGATAGAGAAAATTAGGACATTTTGGTTTCCAGTGTAACAATGGAAAGCTCCAAGTCCATATGCCGTCACTTCCGCCCTCCTCCAGTGCTCCATGGATCAGTAAATCGAGGGCACCCGTTCCTCCTGCCAGAAGCCTGGAAGTCCCCTCGACTTCGCCCCTCAGCCCCACTGCCTGTCAGTCTGCCTCTTTCATGTGTCGAATTTACCCACTTACACCTCGAAGTTGTCTTTGCCACTGCATTCCCACCTGGGGTACCGTAGAAACCTCATAATTTCTCTGGTCTACAGATTGGCTCCTGCCCTATAGGAGCGCACATAATGTGGGGGTGAACTTCGGAAAATGCAGATCAGATTGTGCTGTTACTTAGCTAAGATCATTTCAGTGGTCTGCTGTTTCTGAGCTCCCAGCCTACCCTTGTAAACTGTGCAGACTGTGTTTCTCAGACTTGCTTGCCAGCTCGCGTCCTTTTGAATTTTACCGCGGGGTGCACTAGCAGGAACTTCGCAGGTGAGAGAAGGGACTTCCCTCGTGTTTCTTTACCCTTTCAGCAGGCGGCGGCAGCTTTGACTTCGCCCCCAGCTGCTTTTAGCAATCTCAGCACGGCGGCACTGCCCCCTCCAGGCGTGCCTGCTGCGGGAGGTGCATTCTAGGCAGAGGAGTGCCACCCGCGTGTCCTCCCCCACGACGCTGTGTCTGCTCAGCAGCTTGAGCATCCCCCTTCTGTACTCCTCTGTGGAGACTGAGACTTGGGGTGCCGGGCTCCTCTCCTTAGAGGTCCAGGTCTTAGCCATGTGCTGCCCCTTCCTTAGAGGTTTGAGCCCTGAGCCCACTGACCTCCCCACCTCTCCCATGTTTCACAGGGCCCATCCTCCAGACTCCTGGCCTCTGCTAACCTGCCTCTTCCATTTTGTTCCCACAGCCCTCTGGGAAGAGTACCTCCTGCAGTTACTCATCTCTCGATTACCTTCATTTTCCCTTCTTACCTTTCATCTTCTCAATATCTATGTAACCAGTTTCCTGAGGAATTACATCTCTCGGGTTTGAATTACCCCTTATGGTTTCTGTTTTTCTCAAAAGAGGGATTTTCCACTTTCTAGAATAAAGTTAAAAATAGTTTTCATTAATCACTGAGTCCTTGACTACTTCTCTAGTCTCAAGTTATCTTTCTCTCTCTGCTTCCATATTCTGCATTCATTGTTTTTGTTGCCAGAGCATGAACCTTCTGTTTTTGTCTGAAGGATGTTACACCTGGCAGGCTGTGCACCAAGCACTGGTTCTCACAACACCGCATCCCCTTCCCTTCCCCTCACCCCCCACAATGTGTGTTCAGTCAACTCCTGCACAGTGCAGGTCAGAGGCAGGATACTGTAGAGGTTGCCGAGATAGGCTCTTGTCTAGGTTTTAATAACAGCTTTGCTGTTTTGCCAGCTTTGTGGCTTTGAGCAGGTTGCTGAGTGTGATTTCAGTTTCCTCATCAGGAATACAGGCAGAATAATTTTCTCTACATGGTCAGACTGTCTTAAGACTTACTGAGTTAGCATAAAGAACTTTGACTTTCCTTTGTGCATAGTCGTTGCTCACTGATTGAGTATAACCTGCTGTTACTATCAGCCACAGGAGAATCCTTCCGGGACCCCTTTCCTGATGTCTGAGCTCTGACCTTCCGTGTGCTCTGGTGTCATCTCGTGCTTCCCGTTGGGGCTTCCCTGGTGACTCAGTGGTGAAGAATCTGCCTGCTAACACAGGAGATGCGGGTTCAATCCCTGGGTCTGGTGGACTCTCCCTTGGGGAAGGAAATGGCAACCCACTCCAGTATTCTTGCCTGGAAAATCTTATGGACGGAGGAGCCTGGTGGGCTGCAGTCCGTGGAGTTGCAGAGGAGTCAGATGCGACTTAGCAACTGAAAACAGCTTCACCTTATGAGTACTTACAGTGATTGAAATTATTTGTTTAATGTCTTGTTTTCTTGCTAAGGGTATAAAACCACATGAAGTTAGATGAAGAACTTGTGCTGTTTATTGTTGTATTTCTAGCATCTGTGCCTGATAACTGGTTGACCCTTTAGTAAGTATTTTAAAAGATTAATTGGTTAATCCTTTAAAAAGAAAAAAACTAGTTAGTTTGATGGGAATTGGTAAAAGTGGATAGAGATGGTGAAATGAGTCAGCTTTTCTGTTTTTATTACCCACTGTGAGTGCTTTAAAATAGGAGAGGAGGAATGCCTGCCAACTTTGAAGCTGCTGTGGTACGACTGGGCTTCCCTGATAGCTCGGTTGAGAAAGAATCTGCAGGAGACCCTTGTTCGATTCCTGGGTTGGGAAGATCCCCTGGAGAAGGAAAAAGGCTACCCACTCCAGTATTCTGGCCTAGAGAATTCCGTGGATTGTATAGTCCACGGGGTTGCAAAGAGTCGGACCGAGGTTTAGCATCCCATCTTATTTTATTGCCAAAGGAAAAATGTTTAGACTGTGATTAGACTGTATTTCTATTTTTTGTTTTTTTCTATAGCCTTATTTTCACCCCCACCCTGGCTTGAAAAAGCAATATGTGCTTGTTTTTTAAATTTCTTAAAAGTACAAAAAAGTATAATGAAGAAAGCAAATATCATTAGTAATTCTACCTAGGGATGACAATTCTTACCATTTTGGTATAGGCTTTCCTGTCTGTTTTGCTATTCAGAGTATCTCCCTACCCCTCATTCTCATACATTCTGATTTTTAACTTGCTCTTTCTTTCTTTCTTTTTTTTTTTTTCAATTAGCAATAATCGCGCCTCGGATAAACCTCATTGGCTACGATACTGCCACTGCGCAAAGCTAACTTGCTCTTTCTTCATTTAATATGTTATGAATCTCTTTCTGTATCAATGGATATTGGTGATAAATTTAAATTGTAAGATTTTAAAAGACAGTTTTACCCTGAGACTATTAGAAGTGTGAATTAAAATTCTTAAGATGCTATTAGTTACCAATTTTTTTTTATCAGTTTTCCTTTTCTTTAATTATGTACTTCCTGAATTGTATTAATATGCAGTTGGTGGTTTTACTTCAATCGCTGTCTCACATCTCAGTGACTGTCTCGAAGGGTATTTACCATAAAACAGGGTATGCGAGGCTTCCCTGGTGGTCCGGTGGTTAGGACTCTGCGCTTCCACATTAAGGGTCATAGGTTCAATCCTTGGTCATGGAACTAAGACCGTGCAAGCCTTGTGGCATGGCCTGAATGAGTGACGAATGCATTTGGCTTTGCATGGCTTTGGTATGTATACTTTAATATAAAAAATGAATCAGTGCTTTCTAGTTCAGTGAAACTTCTTACTAATTTTTGTCTTTTAATGAGAATGGATATTATACAAATAATTTAATAATGTTGTACATTAGATTTGCAGTTGAAGTTATGTCATAATTAACAAGAAATCATATTGCATTAGTGATCGTTTTCCACTGAAGGTAGAACCATCATTATATACTAAGCCAGCATCTGATGGTACATGGGATGGTTTCATTTTTTTTTTTAAATTTTTTATTTTTTATTTTTTCAGTGGGTTTTGTCATACATTGATATGAATCAGCCATAGAGTTACACGTATTCCCCATCCCGATCCCCCCCTCCCACCTCCCTCTCCACCCGATCCCTCTGGGTCCTCCCAGCCCACCAGGCCCGAGCACTTGCCTCATGCATCCCACCTGGGCTGGTGATCTGTTTCACCATAGATAATATACATGTTTTGATGCTGTTCTCTTGAAACATCCCAACCTCGCCTTCTCCCACAAAGTCCAAAAGTCTGTTCTGTACATCTGTGTCTCTTTTTCTGCTTTGCATATAGGGTTATCGTTACCATCTTTCTAAATTCCATATATATGTGTTAGTATGCTGTAATGTTCTTTATCTTTCTGGCTTACTTCACTCTGTATAATGGGCTCCAGTTTCATCCATCTCATTGGAACTGATTCAAATGAATTCTTTTTAACGGCTGAGGTTTCATTTTTTTAAAGAATGTATTCATTCAGAGACTTTGGAGTAATATGAAAATATTTCCACATTCCTTATTTCTTCCCTAACATGAAATAACTTCTTACTTTTTGTGGGTGTCACATAACAAAAGAACGTGTGATTTGAAATGACTGGAATTCAAACCAGAAATTGCATCCCAGAAACTTTTGTTCTAAAGCCTGAAAATTTATATGTGCAGAAGAATCCCTGGATACCAGCTGCTAAATAATTTCTACGATATGTCTGTAGATGCATGCTAAGTTTCCCATAAGCAATCTTTTTTAGTGAATTCCATCTTCTAAAGCCCTTTCTTCCTTGGTTTTTTAAATCTGTTTATGCATAAGTATACAGAGTTAGTATTTTGAAGTAAAAAGCAAAGTCTGATAGTAAGATATATATACATATTTATATTATATTTAAGTATATTATATAATATTGTATTTATATTATATACATATTTATATATAGATGTATATTTATGTGTGTGTATACTTATCTCAAATCTGTTAAAAAATGAATAGAGAATAATTATGACAGAAAAAGCAAATGTACCAGCACCCTAGGATTTAATACTTATTTTGTTTGAACATTATATTCAATTCTGAGCTTCTGGGCAACCAGCAAAAAGGGAGATATAATTTCTGTTGTTATCATATGATCAGAAGAGGTAAACTATTTCTTTTTTCTGAATTCTGAAATTCACTAGCATAAGCCAGCTCTTCTCAGATTGTGAATATGGACTATTAGTTCTGCAGATATTAACAGATATCAGGAGTAGCCAGCTCTTCTCAGATTGTGAATATGGACTATTAGTTCTGCAGATATTAACAGATATCAGGAGTAAGTTTAGGAAATAATGGGCTAAGTTAAATTAATTGGCTTTTCTATGTTGTTTTTTTTCAAACTGGATAAAAAGTTTAATAACTTGGAAAACTGAGTAATTCCTTGTATGTTTTCTTACAACCTTAAATGTTCCTGGTTATTTTGCCATGGAAATACTAAAAGTTAACAATAGACTTTGCAAAGTGCCATCCTGAGTCTTTAAACAGTGTGATAGACTGTGTCTTCAGTACCATTTTTGCACGTATCAGAAGGCTTTTTACTTGACCGGTTCTCATGTTGATTTGAATTCTCTTTGAAACGCCACCCAGGGCAAGGCTGACTTCTCAGGAAGACTGGATTCTTCCAGGAGAGGCAGCGTTTGGAACGCACGTGCAGGAGGGCCTTGGGAGCTGATGTTGCTGTTGTCGGCCAGGCTGCGGGCCCAGCGGCTGGTCTGAGCCTCTCAGGTGCACTGTAGTCTAGGCGGAGGCTGATTTTCTTTTTCCAAGTGCAGCCTGAGTCCTCACAATCCTCATCTCCTAGGGCTGCTGCTCTTTTAATATGTACAAGGGCAGGAGTCCTCCGCCTCCTCTCCAGGGGCCTGCTGGGACTAATTATTTTGAAAACGCTAGTAGCAGCATGCTTCCAGTCCAGTTCCCAGACGTCTGCCCCTTTGGTCAGTTTTGCTGCTCTTCAGCCTGTTGCCACGCACTTCTGTTCCCTTAATCAGCCCTCCCTTCCCCTCTCCTGACATGTCTCTCTGTTTTCTTAGAGCACTTGTTTATGGGAAACAAATTGTCTTCTGGTATAATAGCCTCCATGTATGTTTGCTTCCACATCTTCAGTTGAACGCTTCTTCAGTCCCTTGGCCTTAACTTGATTCAGCTCCCATCTTTCGGCTGCTGCTGCTGCTTTTTTTTTCTCATCTGCCTCACGGGTAGGAGATTAGACCGACTGACCCACCTTCTCTTCCATTCTCAGTGGTACATCGGGACTATTATTCTTTCACTGTTTCATTTAACAACAAACCAAACAACACAGTGATTCTTCTGTTCCTTTGAAGCTCATGCCTTTCAAGTTTCTAGTTTATTGCTGTCAAATTTTTCTCATTCTTTGAAGAGTTTGGTGCCTGGATATGGTCTCCATTTTCATCCCAAATCTTGCTGCTGTCTGTTTGGTAGTGTAGCCTGTCAGTCTGTAATTTCCTCAACTGTGAACTCATCTGGACTTCATTTTTTTGTGTGGTGTGCAGTAGTGCTCCATTCTTGATGATCCACTAGTTGGGAGTCAGTGACATTAACTTACATCAATACATCAATAAATGGATTGACAGTAACTTGGTGATTGGAAGGATGACTAATGACCAAAGTCATTTTAATGTATATGAAGTGAAGTGAAATGAAAGATGCTCAGTCATGTGTGACTCTTTGCAACCCCATGGACTGTAGCTTGCCAGGCTCCTTTGTTCATGGAATTCTCCAGGCCAGAATACTGGAGTGGGTAGCCATTTGCTTCTCCAGGGGATCTTCCCAAGCCAGCTCTCCCACATTGCAGGTGGATTCTTTACTGTCTGAGCCACCGGGGAAGATCAGTTCAGTTCAGTTTAGTCGCTCAGTCGTGTCTGACTCTTTGCAAACCCAGGAACTGCAGCACACCAGGCCTCCCTGTCCATCACCAACTCCTGCAGTTCACCCAAACCCATGTCCATTGAGTCAGTGATGCCATCCAACCATCTCATCCTCTGATATCCCCTTCTCCTCCTGCCCTCAATCTTTCCCAGCATCAGGATCTTTTCCAATGAGTCAGCTCTTCGCATCAGGTGGCCAAAATATTGGAGTTTCAGCTTCAACATCAGTCCTTCCAGTGAACACCCAGGACTGATCTCCTTTAGGATGGACTGGTTGGATCTCCTTGCAGTCCAAGAGACTCTCAAGAGTCTTCTCCAACACCACAGTTCAAAAGCATCAATTCTTCTGTGCTCAGCTTTCTTTATAGTCCCAACTCTCACATCTATACATGACCACTGGAAAAACCATAGCCTTGACTAGATGGACCTTTCTTGGCAAAGTAATGTCTCTGCTTTTTAATATGCTATCTAGGTTGGTCATAGCTTTCCTTCCAAGGAATAAGCACCTTTTAATTTCATGACTGCAATTAACCATCTGCAGTGATTTTAGAGCCCAGAAAAATAAAGTCAGCCACTGTTTTCACTGCTTCCCTGTCTATTTGCCATGAAGTGATGGGACCGGATGCCATGATCTTAGTTTTCTGAATGCTGAGCTTTAAGCCAACTTTTTCACTGTCCTCTCTTACTTTCATCAAGAGGCTCTTTAGTTCTTCTTCACTTTCTGAAATGAAATGATTGACTAATGAAAATTTTTATGAACTTGTGTTAAAAAATGTTTTAATTCAATAGTAATGAATGAAAGTTGTTCCTGAAATGGTGGGATCTGGTTTTATCATCATATTAATTCAAAGAAAGGGGTTAGCTGTTCTGTTCATTGTTGTATGGTAGAAGGGACCTGGGATATGTTGAAGTCTGGGCATTTGCCGATCATCTACTTTTTTTTTTCCTACTGCAAAGTGGAGACAACAGCACCTAATCTGTATAGCTGTTGAGGCAGTAAAATGCAGTAATTAAATATATGTGTGTTTGTGTGTTTTATAAACTTTGTTGTCTGAAGTTTAATAAAAATTAGAGAATGCGTCTCTCCTAAGATGGGTTATAAGATTGCTTTTGAATATCACATTGTTTTCATAAAAAGTTTTGATTTCTGTATACCCTGTGTTTTTTATAGGAAGCAAAAAGTTAAAAAAAATCAAATTTATTATTTATGGTACTTTATTCTGAATGATGATGGAGGGGGTACTCTGGTGAACATTATTCCAGGTAGCTATTGCAAGTCTAAGGAAAAACAGTTTAATTGTTATTTCTTATGACCCTATTCTTGAATTATACAGTTAATATTACTTTCTTAATGTTTCATTTATAGGTATATGATGTTGATTGATGGCACAAATGAAGTTTTTATGATTGATAGAGATAATTCAGTGTTTCATGTTTCAAATCTGGAATTTCCATTTCGTAAAGATCTCCGTATGCATTTATCAAATACTCTCTTAGATGGGGTAAGTCATATTTTTATCTTTTTTTTAAAAAATCAAACATTAAAAAAAAAACATAAAAAAATCAAACATTGCTATTTTTCTTTCTTGTGCAAGTAAATGTATATTTTAAATAATTAAACAGGAAATTTAGAATCAGACCCAGTTTTTTAAAAACTTCTTTTTATTGATGTAGAGTTGACAGTTAAAAAATTGAATCTAGTTTTTACTGAGATGTTAAATTTCATTTATTTCATTTCCTATACTTACTGTCACTTGATTGTTGTCTTAGATACAGAGAAAGCAAGCAAAATTAAATCTTAATTTTTTTGTTCTTTGTGATTGAAAAAAAATTTATTGAAAAATATTCATCTTATTTTATGGTTTTACTTGTTGATTGAATTTTAGTTGTGTGATATGACATATCATGCTTCCGTGGTGGCTCAATAGTGAATCCATATGCAGTGCAAGAGGCACAGTAGACGTGGGTTTGATCCCTGGGTTCAGAAGATCCACTGCAGGAGGAACTGGCAACCCACTCCTTTATTCTAGCTTGGGAAATTCCATGGACAGAGGAGCCTGGAAGGCTGTAGTCCATCGGGTCACAAATAGTTGGGTGTGACTGAACATGAACATGATGATACACACATTTTCCCTTGGCTGTTTAGCTATATGGACTGATAGTACTTGTTGAAAGAGGATCGTGCCTTTGAAAGCAGCCACTGTACTTCTACATTTGAATTTTGGAAACTTAAGAATTTTACCATTCAGAAAATCTTTATTTAATAATCATAAAATTACTTGATTAAAAATATTTTATATTTCTCCTATATGAATAGCTTTCCTTCCCCCGATTCTAAAAGTATTAATTCATTGTAAATAAAAATTGATATAATACAGAACAATACAAAAAAGTTGGTAAAAATCAGCTGAATACCCACTACTGGAGGAATTTCTGTTATCATTTTGATAAACATTATTCCAGAGTTTCTTTCCTCTGTGCCAAAATGTTCAGTCTGACACCTGCTTTTGAAGGATTTGTATTTATATTAGTAATAGTAACTCAGAACAGAGATTTTTAAACAGTATATGTATCAGGATCTCCAGGGAAGTTGGGAATCCTTCCAGTCCCAGTAAGATTCTGAATACAGGTACCTCTGCCCTGGGGGAAAATGAGTGCTTTGGTCAAATATGTACCCACATGGATAGTTATTGCATAATTTTGCATGAAAAGAGCTGAATGTGTTTTCTAACTTGTCTTTTGTTTACTTAGCGATATGTTTTGGACCTTTTTCGTATAAAAGTCTGAGTAATAGGCCACTGTATGTGCAAACACTGTAATTTGGGGTTTTCAAACTATCTTGATTATGAAAATGATAGGGGATAATAGTGAAAGAAATATGATAGCCTGTCCTAGACCTACTGAATTAGACTCTCCCGGGGGCCAAGGTAGTTTTTCTTTTTTTTTAAAATTTATTTTTTAATTGGTGAGAAATTAGTTTACAACATTGTGTTGGTTTCTGCCATACAACAACACAAATCAGCTGGAATTATGCATTTGTCAGCTTCCTCTTGAACTTTTATTTTCAACAAGTGTCCAAAGTGACTCTAATCAGGCCAGTTTACAAACAATTCTATAATTAATTCAGCCAGCCCTTTTTTTTGATGGACATTTAGATTTTTTGGTAGCTTTTTGTATTAAAAGACACAGTAGAATGCATATCCTTATACCTTTTTCTTTTTACAATTGTGCAGTTTTATAATTAAGATTCTTAGACGTGAGACTGTAACATGCATTTAAAAATCTTTTGATTACAAGTAATTGAAGTCCATCTTAAAGTAACTGAGGAAACAAGAACTAAATTGACACAGATAATTAGCTTTCAGCTTGATTTGCTTCAAGCTGGATCTGGGGACTCAGGTGATACTGGCTAGGCACTGTCTTTCTCTCTCTCTTTGCTTTACTTGTCCGTTCTCACTGCGTGAAGATTCTCTCCACGCGGGAGGCGAGTTGCATTGCAACCCAAGCAGAAAGGGAACTTCTCCTAGTATCCATACATCAGTCCCAGGGAAGACTCCAGAGGGCCTGGCCTGGGTTACGTGTAAATCCAGGGAAGATTGATGGTGGAGACCAGGAGCTCATTGGCGGCGGTACCACTTGGAATACAAGAAGAGCAGTCCTTCCAGGGAAGGGGCAGTAACAGGCTGCACTGCACTGTGGCGACGACGCCGGATTCTAGAGCACTGACCATTTTAAACACTGATGTGTATGATTACCAGTCTCCTTTCCAGAAAGTTTGAACACATGTACAGGTCTGCCAACCATATGTAAAGGATCTGTATACTGGGTTTTGAAAATTTTAAATCTTCTAATTTTAACTGACTCTTTCATTTTAGGGGATAATATAGCACAGTGGTTGAGAGCCCTGGCTCTGACTGGGTGCCTGATTGATTTCATAAGCTATGACATGGGGGCCCTCCTGCGGCTTACTTGGTTTCCTTCTGTAGTGAAGTTAGGCTGAGTTCTTGGTGCTGCTGTGCAGATTAAGGTGGATGGGTTATAAAGTGCTGGTAATAGTGTTTGACGCATAGTGATACTTACCTCTTAATTTATGTGATTTGTTAAAGAGGTTTAACATTTTTCACTTATGACTGTGTTTAGTATGGTACAGAGTTAGGGTATTTCTCTTGTGAGTTTCCCATTCAGATCTTTTATACATTTTCCTATTGGATGTTCATCTTTTTCTTATTGGTTTACGAGATGTTTTGTTTACACACACACACACACACACACACACTATTTTTTAGATTCTTTTCTCATGTAGATCATTAGAGAGTATTGAGTTCCCTGTGCTATACAGTAGGTTCTTATTAGTTATCTTTTTAATAGATGGTAGTTAAACACTTTGGTTTTTAGTATTTGGCTTTTGTGCCATTTTAAGAGATATTTTTACTTCAGAATTACTATAGTACTCACCTATATTTCCTTCTAATACTTTTATGATTTCATCTGTATATTTAAATACTTGATCTATCCATGATATATTTTGGTAAAAGGAATAAGATAGGGATACAGTTTTATGTATTTCCCAGTATCTAAGGTATTACCCCAGCATCAGTCAGCTAATCTTATTTTTCCTTTTAAATTACATAGGTCATTTTAAAATTATGTATAGGATTTCTGTATATCTTTGTCTGTATATTTCCGTATATCTTTGTATATCTTGATTCACTTTCCTCTTCCGCTAATATTTAGGACTTCCAGTGGTAGTTTTAGGTTGACTTAAATGCTATAACTTTAGCATACAATTTAATGCCTGATAGTGTAAGAATACCCAATATTCTGGTTCTTCTGAAGTTTACCACTTAGATTTTATTCTTTTTTTAGCTTTTGGTGAACAAGGCTATTTGGAAAGGTAGGCTGAACTAGTATGTTACACTCTGTGAACAAGCCGCTTGCGTTTTTCTCTGCAGAGTGGTATCTGGTAGGCTTGGTTCTGCACTGCTTCTGTTTCTGTTTGCTCCGCTTGGTCCTGTGGTTTATCTGTCTGCCACACCTTCCCTTTTTCTCTTTGGAGGGAGAAGGAACTCTGTATCTTTCTTATGGCTTCCCACAACTTTTAAGTCTCTTTTCTACCAAGATACCACTCATGTTCTTTAATATTTCTTCACTTTTTCCAACACTGAACCTTTTTCGTGAGGTAGATCAAATTATATCTGACTAACAGTCTCTGGAATTTGTATGAGAACGCTTTCTGTCTAAAGGTGAAGCTTGCTCCTCTAGTCTGGGGTTGTACTAGCAGGTAGACATGGGAAGACTAGGAGTAGCTTGTGAATGTTTGTGTAAACGCTCAGGGATAGAAATACCCTCGTGAAAACCACGTGCATAAAATATGTGTTTATGTGTTTAACCGAGGGAGTGCCACTTTCTAAGTGACCTGAATGCTTACTGCCCCTATCTCGTGCTTTTAAAAAAGTTCACCAGTTGTACATGGGCTTGTGCTGGCCAGAAGATGGATGACTGTGGCTGGGAAATGAGACGGTTTGAATTAGTCACTTGTGAGGTGTAGTTTTAAGTGCTTAGAAGGTTCAGGGTGTGACCTGGAGAGAGTGAGAGTTTGAGGTTGTTTGGAAGAGAGCAGTGGACATGAGATCCAAGTTTTCGATGGGGCCTAATGAGTGATGATAGCAGTCCAGGTGGAGAGGATGACTGGGCCGGGTACTAAAGATGAAGATAGAAGGGAAGAAAGCCACAGTTGGTTGAGACTAGTAGCAGAGAGTGAACAAAGAGTAACGATAGTCACAGAGTCACCTGCACCGCACCCCCTGTGAGGCTACTAGTAAATGTTCATTCCCGTGACAGTGTGTGTGTTAAAATACTTCCCATGTGTACGTACACTTTCTAACATGTTTGTGTGTGGGCGTGTGCATGTGCACACACACCCCTTGTGGTTGACTGAGCCAGCGTGTAAGATTGGCAGTACTGGTCACTGCACATCTTCCGGGTGTGCCATTCTTGTCCTGGTGGGTGTGACAGGCATCCCTGCGGTTGTCTGTCCATAATCTGCATCCCCCACACCACAGCTGTGGTATTAGTTCATGGGAACAAGAACTTTTATTTTGATTTTTGTTGCTTTCATTTTATCTAAGTGACTTTTTTTCCTTAGCATTGTGATTCATAAAATAAAAGGAGGAAAAAGACTCTGGAGTTCTAGTGTTTGCCAGAGTTGACTGTAGGTTTTCATTCCTGGCATGTGCTCTGCCAGAGAGTGCACGTGGCACTTAGAAGGTCGAGGAGAGGCCTCAGCTTGGAGACACTGTACTTCTTTGGGGACGGATGGAGAATGATGGGTGACGAATCAAACAGTAATCTGAAGATGGGTATTTAAAACAAGTTCTCGGGTGGTTTAGAGGAGAAATGAATCATATCTAATTAGTAACTAAAGATGGCTTATGAAGGATTTGGCATTAGATTATGGGAGGATTTTTATAGAGAGAGACTTTGGTTGGACGTGAGCCACGGGTATTCCAGGTAGAAATAATGCTTAAAATTTAGGTGTTTAACCCTCTGCAGATTTAACTTAGCAATACTATTTATTTTCATCCCAAACTTAGATAACTGAGAGCAACATAATAGACTCTTATGAGATTTAAAAATAGCAATATGATTCATGATGTCAGTTTACTTGGATCAGAATTTTAGCTACCATATCTGTTTTTCCACTTAGTTAATTAAAACAGCCCTGTTTAGTTTCCTGTTTCTTCTACATTTTCATTTGCAAATTGTTTCTGTAAAATTCCAAATCCAAGAATAACTCAAACTACCTAATTGTCTGGCTGTCAGATATGAGTGTTGAGGCTTTTGTTTTGCTCTCTAAATTATGTTCTTTGACCTATAAAATGTGGAAAATTGGAGTTTAGAAATACGACATTAATTCACTTGAAACAAATCAGTATAATTCAATCAATTTTATACTGAGGATAACAGGAGAATATAACAGTTAATCATTAAAGTTAATAACAAAAATCTTGGGGAAATGACATGTCTTTTCATGTTAATTTTTTACAAAAGTATATGCATGCTTGTTAAACCTTTAGAAAGTCTGTATGTTATAAAATAGAAGAAAACTCAGCTATCGAGTTTTAACCTTTTGATGTATTTCCTTTTAGTCATTTTATTATGGCTGTATTTGTAGAATGTGTATAACCAACACGTATATAGCTCACATTTAATATAGGCTGTATGTCAGAGGTTCCTTCCTTTTCCCTTTCATCTTAAGAACTGATTTTTGGATTTCTTTTTCAAATTTAACTTTATTAAGACAGCTGAAATATAACCCGCCACTCTGAAAGTGTGTAAGTTGGTGGTTTTTGCGTTTGTAAGGTTGCGTGACCACCTTGTCGTTGTGTAGTCACTGAGTTGTGTCTGACTCTGTTCTTTGTGACCCCAGGCACTGTGGCCCGCCAGGCTTCTCTGTCCTTTGTGTTCTCCAGACAAGAACACGGGAGTGGGTTGCTGTTTGCTTCTGTAGGGAATCGTCCCAACCCAGGGATCCAGCCTGCCTCTCCTGCCTTGGCAGGTGGCTTCTTTACTGCCGAGCCACTGGGGAAGCCCTCTGCAACCACTGCTGCTAATTCCAGAACATTCTGTCACCTAGATGTACTATGGTAATTAGAAACAAGTGGGCCTTATCTAAAAGCATTTCAAAGAATGGGTTGTCATTGAGATCAGCTCTGAAGGCCCCGAGTTTCCCACAGTTACTTCCTCTCATTAAAACCCCGAGTGGCTCTTCAGAGTCCTCAGCTTAACACCCCTTGTGTCTGGGCCATGCCAAGTCGTTAGCACCATCTTTGACTGTGAGCCGTTGGAACCTCACTCCTGCCCATTACTGAACTTTAGATCGTTTGCCCTTTTTTCATTCTTAGGTTGCTTCATGCAGGAGGGTAAATCTAGGCCCTGTTTCTAAAACTTGATCACAGGAGAAAGTCCATTCTCCCTTCGTCACTAGATTTTACTTGTTTATTTTAATTTCTTATTTATAAGTGTGGTTGAAAAGGATCCAGTTGAGTAGTGGTAGCTGTATGCACACTGGTGCAGCAGCTCTCCAGACCTTCTTTATTCCGTAAACGTGAAACTGTCTGCCCGTTAGACAGCTTCTCGTTACCCCCGGCCTGCGGCAGGCACCATTCTACTGGCTGTGAGTTTAAATCCTTTAGATACTTTGTATAAGTGAAATTATGTGTTATTTGTCTGATTCTTACTGGCTTATTTCACTTAACATAATGTCCTCAAGGTTTATGCATGTTGTAGCAGGTGATATATTTCTTTTCAAGGCTGAATAATATTCCGCTCTCTGTCCATGCCACATTTATTTATTCATTCATCTGTTGATTAACATCTGGGTCCCTTCTCTTAGCTGTTAGAATAATGCTGATATATACAATGGGTGTATAAATATCTCTTCAAGATCTTGTTTTTAATTTTTTGGATGTATACCCAGAAGTGGAATTGCTGGGTCCTGTTGTTCTAAATTTAATTTTTTGAAAGCACTGCTGTACTTCTTTTGTACTGGTTGCTCCATTTTACAATCCCACTAATAATGCAGTTCAGTTTTCTTTTTTTTTTTTTTCAGTTCAGTTTTCTTAACTAAGTTTTAGGCTTAAATTTTTTTTATGTTTACTCACTTTTCTGTACCGTAGAGCAGTAGTGACAGCTGTGGGGATGGGGGCGTGTGATGAAGTTATTGGGAGGAATGCAGCCTAGGTGTTGGGTTTTTGCTAGAGTCCCTGGGTTCTATTCTCTTTTAACAACTGTGGGTGAAAGTTTTCTTCAGCTGGTTGGGACCATAGTTTATTCTAGTAACGCTCAGATTGTTTCTTCAGCATGGAGTCCTGTAGCCTTTATTTCAGGCACAGTCTTCTGCTCTTTCAGTTAT
Organism: Muntiacus reevesi; assembly: GCF_963930625.1. Lineage (NCBI taxonomy): Eukaryota > Metazoa > Chordata > Mammalia > Artiodactyla > Cervidae > Muntiacus > Muntiacus reevesi. The sequence continues at coordinate 57,199,214 of NC_089267.1, forward strand.
TCTTCACTCTGAAGAGAGGAAAAGGACAAGAATAACCACTGAGTTTGCTTCTCTATGTTTGAGTGTAATAGTGACAGTTATCAAGGATTTGTCATTTACGAATAGGGCTTTTGGGGGTGTAGTGGGCTTGGGGCTGAATCCTGCTGTGCCTTTCTGTTTTACCAGAATTTTGGTAGTTTCCATGGCTGTCAGTTTTTAAAGTTTACTGGTTTGTTTATTCCTTTTTACTTGTTTTGTTTGCTGATAACAAACTTTCTTTTTTGTTATTTTTAATGTGTGAAGAATATACGTATTCACTCATTTCATCAGGTAATTTGTGACGGAAGTTCTGTGATGTCTGTTCTCTGAACCTGTAAGCCCACCCATTCTTGAGAAGAGTGATTGAAACCTGTTATTGGCACTATCTTGTCGGCTCATAAAATTCTCAAATACTTAAATAAAAATCTTTCAGTAAGGAGTTTAAAGAAAAGTGATTGATGTCGTGTTACATTCAAGATGATAACCATAAATAAATGTCAGTAGTGCAGCAAATAAAATTTGAGAAAGAAACCAATTGGTAATAATTCCTTAAAACTGGGAGATGTATCTGTCCTAAATCATTGTATTCTTTGTAATTTTAGATGGTTGTGTGTGAATATTTCATCATGAAATTAGGTAACAAATAGCTTGCTTACTTTCCTAGGAAGCATATGAGGGAAGAAAAAGAATTTTAGGTTAAAACCTGGTATTAAGAAATAAAATTAAAAAAAGTTTACTTTTATATCTATAATTACCCTTCAGTGTCCTTTATCTCTTTTCTGTCAGTGTGTGGAATTTAACTTCTTTTCACTTAATGGAGTATGATATCATATTCTCTTGCCCTGTTCCTTTGATCATAGTAGAGGGATATGGAACCAAGAACGACTGTGTGGGTCACATGGAGATTTTGTCTATAATAAGGGTACCATTTATTACCTATAGGTTTTATGATTAAAGTACTTGGCATATGACACAATGTAAAACAATAATGATTTAACAAAGTTAACTTTTTAAATGCTCCTGATATTTGGAATTTAAAATTTGTAGTCTCTTTTTCCTAATAGTTGTTTAGTAATCCAAACACCATGAAATGTAGCATAGTAATTCACATATAAAAAATATAATGAAATATTATCATGATTTTATTGCAGCACAGAATATATTCATGATGGGGCTTTTTGAGGTGCTGACAGTCTATAGATTTGATTTACATATAAGTGTGTACACTTTGAAATTTCATCAAGTTGTATATTTATGCTTTATATACTAGTTTGTATGACTGTTATATTTTAATCAAACTAAAGAAATTGCTATTAAAATATGAATAAACTTACCTTTTTTTTCTCCTTCAAGGAAATGATTATTGACAGAGTTAATGGACAGGCCGTTCCTAGATACTTGATATATGACATAATTAAATTCAATGTAAGTACTTTCTATAATTTATAAAATAAAAATTATCACAGAGATAATTGGTTTTTAACAAATAAAAAGGATTATTGCCTTAGAGATAGTAGAAAAGAAAAATGATGAATCTATCAAGTTACTTATTTGACACCTTGTTAAAATACTTTTGCATCTCCTTTTCTTTCTCTTTATTACCTAACATCTTGCACATTTCTTGTCTCTGGAGTCTTTAGGAACTTCCAGTGAGTATAATTGTGATAAAATAAGACAGTGTTTTGTAAAATAGAAAATTGTCAATTTTAGCTATCTTGCACTGGATTTTTAAAAGTCTCCAAATTTTGTTACTATCACTTAAAAAAAAAAGAGAAACTGACTATGAGTGTTGATTGTATAACATGGAGGCAGAAAGATGCAGAAAGAAAAATGCAAAACTACCTTTTGTAAATAAGTAAAAAAGTAGGAATTATATTCTCTACCTATTTCCTACAATTTTAGACTTACCTATAATCTGCCTGTTAATGCTGAATTATGGTGTAATGACTACATTATTTAGGCAGTACAAGATGACTTCTGTAAATGCAAGAAGTTCTTTCAATAGTGTATATCCATGAAAAGGTATAATTGTTCCTCTAGATATGTTATTCAAATTGCATAATCACTTAGTATTCAGACCAGGCTAAAAGCAGTTAAGACTTTGGGGATTAAAAGCATTAAGTTGTAAGGCTTTGAAGATTTGTAACGAAATTTTTAAAAAGTTCTTTTTTGGGGGATATACATTTTAAATTGCAGTGTTAAGGTTCTGGATTGTATTAATCCAGATTACTTTTTCTCAGAAATTTTCAATTACATATCTCATTTTTTGTTAAATTTCTATTTCAAACAGAGTTTCAAATTTAAGAAACTGAAGGTCAGAAACCAAATTTTAATTTTGTTCTCTTTGTAACTACTATATTCCTCAAGAATAATGCATCCCAGGATTGACTTATTCTCATCACCGGCCTTGGATAATGTTCAGTGGACCATGATGAGGTGTAAAGAGTGAGGGTGTGGCCTTGTTTCTTTGTGACTGGGGGCACACTGTCTCCTTTGCCTCTTGATAGTGAGCTCTGCCTTAATATTGTTCAGTGTGGGTTCACTTGTTAGCCTGGGAGCTTTGTCTGAGAAAACAGCCTTCTAATTCTTTAAAAAAAAAACCATGAAAAATTTTATAGTACACAGAAATATGGGGAATAATATGAGGAATAGTCATGTACTGACCTCCCAATCTGTTGAACATTGTCAGTTTTACTACATTTTCTTTCTAATAAGGAATAAATCATTACAGATTTAGTAGAAGTTTCTTATGCAAACCTCTTTCATTCCATTCATGACCCTCCCTTATCCAGAAGCAGCTTCTACCCTGAAGTTGCTATTTATTATTCCCATGAATGTTTTTAATACCTTTACCCACTTTAATTAATTAGTATTTTATTACATTATATACATAAACAGGGTCCATCTTTTTCCCGCCACACTTTGCTGTCATGCTGCTGTTGCGTGGAACAGCGTTCTGTACGTTTTCTTGTGCACGTGTGTCCACGCTTCCTGAGGCAGCTCTCGTTCCTGGGATGTGATCACCTGCGCTGTGCTTCGTTGCCCAGTTGTCTCTCTTTGTGACCCCCATGACCTGTAACCGACCAAGCTTCTATCCTCTGTCCATGGACTTCTCCAGGCAAGAATACTGGAGTGAGTTGCCCTGCCCTCTCCCAGGGAATCTCCCCAACCCAGGGGTCGAATCCGGGTCTTCCACGTGCAGGTCAGAGAGCCCAGGTGGATTTTTACCGCGTGAGTCAGCAGGGAAGCCACGATCGCCGGGGAAGCGCCTGAGACAGCGCCGTCCCTCAGCCCTCGTCACGGAGACTGATGACCGCGGTGACCACAGATCTCTTGCTGTGCTGCTCCGCTCCCCGCAGCAGGAGCTGTGCCGCTTCACCACGGTTGATATTTTCAGACTAAGATTCTTGGCAACTGGATAGTTTCGTTTTCCCCTGGTTACTAATGAAGTTAGCCATATTTCTTTTCTTTTTCTTTTGTAATTTTCAAATTTTTTTTTTTTTTACTTATTTATTTATTTGTTTTGGGCTGCCCTGGGTCTTCAATCCTGGGTGCAGGCTTTCTCTAGCTGCAGTAGAGCAGGACGCTGTCTAGTTGGGGTACTCGGACTTCTCACTGCAATGATTTCTTTTGTTGCGGAGTGCAGACTGTAGGGTGCGTGGGCTTCAGTAGTTGCGGCTCACGGTCTCTAGAGTGCTGGCTCAGTAGTTGCCCTGCAACATGGGGCATCTTCCCACATCAGGGATTGAACCCATGTTCCTGAGCTTCCCTGGTGGGTGCTTCAGGTGGAAAAGAGTCTGTCTGCAATGCAGGAGACCCTGCTCGGATCTCTGGGTCAGGAAGATCCCTTGGAGAAGGAAATGGCAACCCACTCCAGTGTTCTTGCCTGGAGAATTCCATGGACAGAGGAGCCTGGTTGGGCTACAGTCCATGGGGTTGCAAAAGAGTTGGCCACAATTGAGTGACTAACACTTGCCCCTGCTTTGGGAGGCGGGTTCCCAACCACCGGACTACTAGGGAAGTTTGAAGTTAAGCATATTTCATGTTTATTTTTACTTGCTTGAATTTTTCTTTTGTGATTTAATTGCAAGTCCAAATAATCTTCTAATAGTTATCCTTCCTGGATTCTAATCCTTTCTTAGTTATACATGTGGCAAATAGTATGTTTTCCAAGTTAATATCTATTGAGGTACAGAATTTTTTTCATTTTAGTGAAATCAAAGTCACTGGATCTCAAAGTTTGTGCTTTTGTGTCTTGTTTAGGAAATTCATCCATATTTTGCTGTAAAAATGATGAATTCATGGTTTTCATCTCTAGGTTTATAATCATTCATTCAATAAGTATTTATTGAGTGCCTGTTACTATTTTTCATTGATTTTAATGTCACATTTTTCATATTTCTGATAATAAGATATAATTGAAAGCATCACATGTTTAATTCTTTACCACAGAGCTTTCATTGATGGTTTCATTTAGGGCTTCCTGGTGGCTCAGCTGTTAAAGAATCTCCCTGTAGTGCAGGAGACCTGGCTTTGATCCCTGGGTTGGGAAGATCCCCTGGAGAAGGGAATGGCTAACCACTCCAGTATTCTTGCCTGGAGAATTCCATGGACTGTATAGTCCATGGGGTCACAAAGAGGCAGACACAACTGAGTGACTTTCACTGATGATTAACCACTTTGTTTATTTTGATTTATCAAATCAAGGTCACTATGAGAAAAATTTTTTTGAGATAATGGTTTAAAACTTTTTAATCCCTTAGTTTATTATTTTGCCCAGCAATAATTTCATTGATAATTTTTCATATGTCAAGTATTATTCTAGATGTCAGGAATACACAGAAGACTCGGACATGATTTCTTGCCTCCAGGGAATTCATGATTTAGTATCAGTCAGTTCAGTCGTGTCTGACTCTTTGCGACCCTGTGAACTGCAGCACGCAAGGCCTCCTGTCCATCACCAACTCCTGGAGTTTACCCAAACTCATGTCTGTTGAGTCGGTGATGCCATCCAACCATCTCATCCTCTGTCGTCCTCTTCTCCTCCTGCCCTCAATCTTTCCCAACATCAGGGTCTTTTCCAGTGAGTCAGCTCTTCGCATCACGTGGCCAAAGTACTGGAGTTTCAGCTTTAGCATCAGTCCTTCCAATGAACACCCAGGACTGATCTCCTTTAGGATGGACTGGTTGGATGTCCTTGCAATGCAAGGGACTCTCAAGAGTCTTCTCCAACACCACAGTTCAAAAGCATCAATTCTTTGGTGCTCAGCCCTCTTTACAGTCCAACTCTCATATCTATACATGACCACTGGTCATGATTTAGTGTACTGACCTCCAAAAAAGGCTGCTTCCTCAACAGTTCATTGGGATTTGAAAAGAAGAAAGATTTATTCTTAATCTGTTATTCAGTTTTTCTCTGTTTTATAATATACAGTTGTGTATATATGCAACTTATTAGAGATTAATGTGCATATATTATAACAATTGTTAGGATATGTGTTTAGATGGAATGCAAAATTAAAAGAAACTTGAAGTTCACTTACGAATGGGGATGTAAATTAAAGAAATAGTTATAAAAGTATCATAATATCAAAGATATTAGGGAGAAATAGGGTAGTATATGGGAAATATATGAGAGGTAGCAGAGAGGTGAGAATATTCCAGGTTACCGTGGGTATAGTTGAGTCATTTGAAGTGTGGAGTTGCAGACAGAGAAAGTGACATACTAATTTTGAAGGAGTGAGCCTCAGAGGTCAGGAGCATTAGATGGACTTTTGCATACTTGATGTGTGTGACATGCGGGACGTAGCAGGAAGTGAGAATGGATTGGTGGGTTGGGGGCCAGATTCCTTGAATAAGGCATTCTAGTTCAGTTCTGTATAAAATAGGATACTACTGAAGGGTTTTAGTTATGTTAGTGATGTGATCATACTTTAATTGTTTTGAAAGATTGCTCCACTGGCAGGGTGGGTAGTGTTTTGACGGAAGAAAGAACTCAAAACAGAGAAGACTTTTGAGAAGTCAGTAGCTATTGAGTGCTTCCTATGGTCTATTCTCTATAATTCTTCACATATCTATCAGGAACTTCCTTTATGATAGGTAGCGCAGATTTGAAGGTGAACTTACTTTCTATCTGTAATTTTTAGACTTATTTTATTTCTTAAAAAGAAGCCTTGCTTGTTTCATTGTAATTTATAGGGGTCTGAACTCATCTAATGAATGAACCTGACGTTTTAGGTTTTTCAGCCTTGTTGATGACATAGGTGACATGGAAAAGATTGCAGATGGACTACATGGTTATTTACTAACTACCATTTCCTCAATAAACATCTGTTAGGAACAGCTGTATGCCTTTATATAAAGGGAACATATTCTACCCCATATCTAGCTCTCATCCACTTTGTTTTGCTCTGTGTTTTTTGCCGAGTATCAAAATTGTCGTCCTTCCAAAGTTGAGAAAAAGTCATCCTTGAGGCATATTTAATGTTCACAGCTTAAGCAAGTGTTGCCACCTCTTTGTAAACAGTAGGTTGGGTAAATGTTAGGTTGAGTAATATAGATGAGAGAAGAGGAAGAAGGCAGAAAAGATAGGGAAAATGCTGGGAAGGGTATCTGATGGTGAAGTAGAGAAGAGAGTGCTTTGTGTCCCGTTGAGGTGAGGCTGCTTACCTGGACCATTACTGTCACCCAGGTGACGGGCTGCAGCTGTGTTTGTGTGTCCAGTCAGGAGAGGGCAGGCCCCTACCCTCAGCTCGTGCAGAAGCCTGACGTGTGGTTTTTATTTCCTCGTTCAAACCATGTGTACATACCATATACATGGGCCTCTGGCTGTGTGCATGCTCAGTCACGTCCAGCTTTTTGCAGCGGCATGGACTGTGGCCCATCCTCTGTCCCTGGAACTTTCCAGGCAAGAATGCTGGAGCGGGTTGCCATTTCTTCCTCCAGGGACTCTTCCTGATCCAGGGATCAAACCCACGTCTCCTGTTTCTCCTGCATGGGCAGATGGATTCTTTACTACTGTGCCACCCGGGAAGCCCATCATATATGTGTACCATAACATATGTACTGTGTACATGCATGTGGAGGAGTGGATCACTTTCTTTTTTTATTGTATTTTATAAACTTTGTTCTTTATTAGTTTTCAGAGTTGGTAGTGTATTTCTTTAATAAATGTCTTCTACTTCTTGATGGCTGTAAGGTGTTAGCATTTTAAACAACAAAATGATGGTTTGTTTTTTTTTTGTTTTTTTTTTGCTTATTTTGGTGTGTTGTGTACATATACTTTCCTACCTACTTGGATTTTGGTTTTTATGCAGGTTTTACTAATTCATATAAGTAATAAAAGTGATTAGTGAGTATATTAGTACTTTAATTCAGATGTGAAAGCTTTGGATTGAAAATTTGTATTTGAGGAGATTTATATTGTTCTCCTGTATTCTTTTATATATTTATAATTTAAATAATTTCGTGTATGTGTATTTGCATGGTTAGGTATGCTTCTATCTTTAGTCTGATTATCAGGGCTGGCACATACGGAGATGCAGGCTGTGTACTGGGCAACTCCAGAGGGTGCTGTTTATATAGACTGCTGTGTATAGTGTGACAGCCTGGATAACTATGTGGATAACTATATAGATAACTATAACTAAACTAATAGTTTTTAGTGTTGAAATTTAAATCATTGTCTGGTTTAATTCAGGCACAGCCGGTTGGAGATTGTGATTTTAATATCCGTCTGCAGTGTATAGAAAGAGAAATAATAAATCCGCGACATGAAAAAATGAAGACAGGGCTCATTGACAAAACACAGGAACCATTCAGTGTCAGAAATAAGCCGTTTTTTGACATCTATGCGTCAAGAAAGGTAAAGTTTTCTAATTAGTACTTACAGTGTATCAAAATTTAACTTGTGAAAGGAATATGAATGACATTTTGAGGCCCTCTTGTCTTGATTTTTCCAGAAATTACTTGAATATAGCACTGTTTTAGACAGACATGTAACATTCTCAAGTCTGCATATTCATAAGATTCTTTTTTTTTTCTTTTTAATTTAAGTATAGTCGATTTACAATGTTGTGTTAGTTTTGGGTGTACAGAAAATTAATTCAGTTATATATATATGTATATACTTTTTAATATTCTTTTTCATTATAGGTTATTATATGATGTTGAATATAGTTCTTTGTGCTGTATAGTAGGTCCTTGTTGTTTATCTTGGTAAGATTTTAGTGATGGGAACTTAAGTTGTTCCTTGTTTCTCATAAGAGTATTTGATTCATGGTTGTTGGTTTATTTTTTTTTAAAAAGCTGTGAAGAGCATAGAATTGTATAAAGTGAAAATCACCTGTTAGGCCTTCTGAAGGTCAACAGTGTTCAGTGTGTAGTCTTATTTAAAAAACTAGTTTATGTATCTGAATGTATATACATACACATGGAGAGCTTTCTTTTGTTATTGCTGTTTTGTTGTTTTGACACTGAAAATGCATCGTACTAAATAGTCTGGGACTTATTTCACTTAGCAGTGCTTGGAAATACTCACTTGGAAATATTTCCATGTCATGCACAGAGGTTTGTAACTGCTGCATAGTATTTGACAGTAAAGATGCACCATGGAGTTATTATATTTCAGAAGAGGGGTGGTTAGGATAGAAGAATACAGGAAATAAAGCAACATGGGTAATTACATGTTTTAAATTTTTTTCTGGTATAATCTCACATTTGGATAATATAAGTTTGTGTTGTATTTGAACTGCTTCTGCTCAAGTCTGCTCAGTTTGGTGTTAGCCCTTGGATATAATATCAGCGCTAATCTCAGCACCGTTGAATGCCGGTCTTTTTTTCTCAGCAGATACAGGCTTACCGTCCCACGTTCACATTGTGGGTAGTGCCTGCTGGGCATGTCCCGATGGCTGACTCGGGTGCCACAGCCTTCCTGCAGCTCCCTGCTTGCCTTTTCTGTCTGCTTTGGCTGCAGGAATGGGACGCCTATAAGAGCCATACACTTCTGTGACCTGCCCAGTTGGTAGGGAAAGGATAATGTTAGCATTTAGTGCAGGTCACACCCTTCATGGAAATCTGCTAACTGGAGCTATGTACCATTATAGAAATATTTTCTAAATTATTAATACAGCATGAAAGTTGAGCAGAAGCCAGATTCTTTCAGTTTGCATTCATTTAAAAAAAAACCATTTTGACAGCTTGTGCTGTCATAATTCAAAGTTTAGCGTTTAAGAAAATGTGTCTTGGTGTAGTTTTATTAGTCAGAATCAGTGCTGCTTAGAAATGCTTAGAAAATTGCTCTTCGGGGATCTTAAACAGTTATGTTGAACAACCTCTCACATACTTTTTCACTAGAGAAACATGATGCACTTATTTTCCTTTGTACTTATGAAATCCTGCTTTGAAATTACCATAGGAAATTTTTTTAAAGCATTTTAAATATAAGTCCCCTTTCCTTCCTTTTTCAGTTATCACTGTTATTTTTTGTTCTCAGTTTCTCTTACCAAAGTGTTAAGTTGTGGAATACAGAGGGAAGGCACGTTTTGTGGCAGAGTAGGTCTAAAGCAGGCTGTGGTAACACCAGTTATAGAATAGTAGCTACGGTGGACAGGTTAATGCTCTGGAGAGTCTTACTATTTTTATCTTTGTTATGGGAATTGTAAAGTAGTGATATTATGAATGATGCGGCATTCAGTTTATCTTGAGTCTCCTTTGTGCCAGTTTTGGTATATAGAGATCTCCTTCAATCTTAGATGCACAGATTTCCATCTTATCATTGTACCATACTTTACTTAACTAACCCATAGTCATAGACATTTGGGTTATTTTTAGCCTGTTTATAGGTTTTTGTTTGGTTTGAATATGGATATCCAGTTGTTCCTGCAGCAGGGAAATATGTATCATTTTTATGAGGAAGGCTAGGTTTTAGATAGTTTTAAACAAAATTTATAATTCTGAAAAATGGATACTTTTGGGGAGAAAATAGTAGAATTTAATTTCTGTCTCTTTATAAAATCTTGAACATAACTGTGATTTTAGAATTTTGTTAACACAAACTCTATAAAGAGCCTCTTCATTTTGTCTAATTTCATCCGTCAAACTAGTGAAGGAATAATGAGTTGTTCAATTTTTAACTTAATATACATGCATAGATATTAGAATGCAGCATACTAAATAGTATTAATAAGTAGCAGTTTCTTAAATTACAATTTTATTTGCATTTCCAATTTGAAGGCCAGTTAAAAAATAATTATATGAATAGATTAAATATGGTTAACAAAATTTTTAAAGTCAGACAATAGATAGTTTCTATTTATCATCTTAGAAGAGTAACCATTGCTATCAGCGTTTCTTGTATCCATCAGAATTTCTTTATATAAGCAAGTACATTTATTTATATTTTTACCACCTTTACCCAGGAGGTGATTCTTAACTTCCTTTCCTATACTTTGCCTTTTTTTAACTTAATTTATCTTGAGTCTCCTTTGTGCCAGTTTTGGAACATAGAGATCTCCTTCAATCTTTTTTTTTTTAATAGATGCACAGATTTCCATCTTATAATTGTACCGTACTTTACTTAACTAATCCATAGTCATAGATGTTAGGGTTATTTTTAGCCTGTTGATAGGTTTTGTTTGTTTTGCATTTGGATATCCAGTTGTTTTTGCACCAAGTATTGATGAGATGATCCTTTTTTTTTTTTTTTCCATTGAATTCCTTTTGCATCTTTATAAAAAATAAGTTGTCATGTATGTCTGGACCTATTGCTAAATGCTTTGTTCTGTGCCCTTGATCTGTTTTATCTGTCTTTGTGGTGGTCGTGTCTTGACTACTTTTGTTTATGGTAAATCTTGAAATCAGACAGACTTAATCTTCCAACTTGGTACTTCTTTTTTGAAGTTGTTTTGGCTGTTGTAGGCCTTTGTGTTTTCATTGACTTCTCTTTCTCCGTTTTGTTCTTGTTTATTATTTTACTTTTAATCGAGACTAGGTGTTCAGTGTTGTCAATGGCTTTTTATCTACTGTAAATCTATGGATAGAATATAGTTTTCTTTCCAGCTTACTTTTATTTATTTTATGAATTAAACGGAAATACATCTTAACACTGAAGCTTTCTTTTGTTCCTGGGATAAGCCCTACTTAGCCTTAATATAGTATTATTAATTTACCTTTTGAAAAGGTTTTATCTTTCAGAGCCGTCTTAGGTTCATGACAGAATTGAAAGGAGGTGCAGAGCGTTTTCATCTACCTCCTGTCATCACACTTGCACAGCTATCTTCTTTAGTGAACTCCCCACTTTGTTCTTTCATATGACTAAGCCTGAGCTTGGATTATCTCCCACTTGCAAACTTCTGTTTCTGTTAAGTTATTTCTACTAAGTTGTCTTAATTTCCTGCTCGTTTGCCTCTCTCCACTCCATACCTTTCTCTTATGCGTAGTTATGTTCCCTCAAGAGGTGTATGTAGTTAGCATTTAACTAGACCATGCACGGCATCAATCTTGAATCATTTTAGGAAATTATGGTTGATTAAAAAAAGATAAGCAATACCTCAAGAAACAAGAGAAAAATCAAATAAATAACCTAACTTTACACCTAAAGCAACTAGAAAAGGAAAAAATGAAGAACCCCAGGGTTAGTAGAAGGAAAGAAATCATAAAAATTAGGGCATAAATAAGTGAAAAAGCAACAAAGGAGACTATAGAAAAAATGAACAAAACTGAAAGCTGAGATAATAAATAAAGATAAGTAAATATCTTGAGAAGATAAATAAAATATATAAACCATTAGCCAGACTTGTCAACAAAAAAAAGGGAGAAGAATCAAATCAACAGAATTAGAAATGAAAATGGAGAAATCACAACAGACAACACAGAAATACAAAGGATCGTAAGAGACTACTATCAGCCAGTAAAATGGACAACTTGGAAAAAATGGACGAATTCTTACAAAAGTATAACCTTCCAAAACTGAACCCAGAAGAAATTGAAAATCCTAACAGACCCATCACAAGTATGAAAATTGAAACTGTAATAAAAAATCTTCCAACAAGCAAAAACCCAGGGCCAGATGGCTTCACAGCTGAATTCTACCAAAAATTTAGAGAAGAGCTAACACCTATCCTACTCAGACTCTTTCAGAAGATTTCAGAGGAAGGTAAACTTCCAAACTCATTCTATGAGGCCACCATCACCCTAATACCAAAACCAGACAAAGATGCCACAAAAAAAGAAAACTACAGGCCAGTATCACTGATGAAAATAGATGCCAAAATCCATAACAAAATTCTAGCAAACAGAATCTAACAACATTTTAAAAAGATCATACATCGTAACCAAGTGGGCTTTATCCCAGGGATGCAATGATTCCTCAATATCTGCAAATCAATCAGTGTAATACACCACATTAACAAATTGAAAGATAAAAACCATATGATTATCTCAATAGATGCAGAGAAAGCCTTTGACAAAGTTCAACATCCATTTATGATAAAAACCCTCCAGAAAGCAGGCATAGAAGAACATCTCAAATATCTTTTCAACATATTAAAAGTCATATATGATAAACCCACAGCAAACATTATCCTCAGTGGTGAAAAATTGAAAGCACTTCCCCTAAAATCAGGAACAAGACAAGGGTGCCCACTCTCACCCCAACTATTCAACATAGTTTTGGAAGTTTTAGCCACAGCAATAAGAAAAGAAAAAGAAATAAAAGGAATCCGAATTGGAAAAGAAGTAAAACTCTCACTGTTTGCAGATGACATGATCCTCTACATAGAAAACCCTAAAGACACCATCAGAACACTACTAGAGCTAATCAATGAATATAGTAAAGTTGCAGGATATAAAATTAACACACAGAAATCCCTTGCATTCCTATGTACTAACAGTGAGAAGACAGAGAAATTAAGGGAACAATTCCATTCACCATTGTAATGAAAAAGAATAAAATACTTAGGAATAAATCTACCTAGAGAAACAAAAGAACTATACATAGAAAATTATAAAACACTAATTAAAGAACTCAAAAATGACCCAAAGAGATGGAGAAATATACCATGTTCATGGATCAGAAGAATCAATTTAGTGAAAATGAGTATACTACTCAAAGGAATCTATAGATTCAATGCAATCCCTATCAATCTACCAATGATATTTTTCAGAAAACTGGAACACATAATTTCATAATTTGTGTGGAAATACAAAAAAACCTTGAATAGCCAAAGCAATCTTAAGAAAGAAGAATGGAACTGGAGGAATCAATCTGCATGACTTCAAACTATACTACAAAGCTACAGTCATTAAGACAGTATGGTAATGGCACAAAGACAGAAATATAGATCAATGGAACAAAACAGAAAGGCCAGATATAAATCCATGCACTAATGAACATCTTATCTTTGACAAAGGAAGCAAGATATACAATAGAGAAAAGATAATCTCTTTAACAAGTGGTGCTGGGAAAACTGGTCAACCACTTGTAAAAGAATGAAACTAGAACACTATTTCTAACACCATAGACAAAAATAAACTCAAAATGGATCAAAGATCTGAATGTAAGACCAGAAACTATAAAACTCTTAGAGAAAAACACAGGCAAAATACTCTCTGACATAAATCACAGCAGGATCTTCTATGACCCACCTCCTAGAGTAATGGAAATAAAAGCAAAAATAAACAAATGGGGCCTAATGAAACTTAAAAGCTTTTGCACAATAAAGGAAACTATAAGCAAGGTGAAAAGACAGTCTTCAGAATGGGAGAAAATAACAGCAAACGAAGCAACTGACAAAGAATTAATCTCAAAAATATACAAGCAACTCCTGCAGCTCAATTCCATAAAAATAAACGACCGAATCAAAAAATGGGTCAAAGAACTAAACAGACATTTCTCCAAAGAAGACATACAGATGGCTAACAAACACATGAAAAGCTGCTCAACATCACTCATTATCAGAGAAATGCAAATCAAAACCACAATGAGGTACCATTACACGCCAGTCAGGATGGCTGCTATCCAAAAGTCTACAAGCAATAAATGCTGGAGAGGGTGTGGAGAAAAGGGAACCCTCTTACACTGTTGGTGGGAATGCAAACTAGTACAGCCGCTATGGAGAACAGTGTGGAGATTCCTTAAAAAACTGCAAGTAGAACTGCCGTATGACCCAGCAATCCCACTGCTGGACATATACACCGAGGAAACCAGATCTGAAAGAGACACGTGCACCCCAATGCTCATCGCAGCACTGTTTATAATAGCCAGGACATGGAAGCAGCCTAGATGCCCATCAGCAGATGAATGGATAAGGAAGCTGTGGTACATATACACCATGGAATATTACTCAGCCATTAAAAAGAATGCATTTGAATCAGTTCTAATGAGGTGGATGAAACAGGAGCCTATTATACTGAGTGAAGTAAGTCAGAAAGAAAAACACCAATACAGTATATTAACGCATATATATGGAATTTAGAAAGATGGCAACAATGAATGACATGCAAGACAGCAAAAGAGACAGAGATGTACAGAACAGACTTCTGGACTCTGTGGGAGAAGGCGAGGGTGGGATGATTTGAGAGAACAGCATTGAAACATGTTTATTACCATATGTGAAATAGATCGCCAGTCTAGGTTTGATGCATGAGACAGGGCTCAGGTTTGATGCATGCTCAGGGCTGGTGCACTGGGATGACCCTGAGGGATGGGATGGGGAGGGAGGGGGAGGGGTGTTCAGGATTGGGGACACATGTGCACCCATGGCTGATTCCTGTTAGTGTATGTAAAAACCTCTACAATATTGTAAAGTAATTAGCCTCCAATTAAAATAAATAATTTTTTTAAAAAGTTAAGCAAGACTCCATTCCTTTTATCTCACTCAAGTTAAAACAGGAGAAAAGAAAAAAAAAAAAAAAAAACTGAGGAAAAACAAAGAGCTAATAATCTCTTAAAAGTTTCTAGCAATAATTTTTTTGCTTTTCTCTGCTTGGAATCATTTTACTTTATCATGTCCAGTTTGACTGCTTTATTAAAATTCTGTGGAAAATATTTTAGAATGATTTATTACTGTTTTGAAAGTAAAATATTTGCTGTGTAGGATGAAAGTAACAAATATGAAGATTTCTAATAACTTTTGAGAGGATTAAACAGAGAATTACAAAAACTTTTTTTAACTCCACCTGGTTTTTCAAGAGCTTGTATTCATCTAGTTTAATAAAGATTTTATAAATATTCATCTGTTATTTTCTTGCATACTCTGCTAGCTAGGAGTTTTATATATATATATATATATGTATGTATGTATGTATGTATGTATTTCATCTGCCATTCAGATTAATTTTCTAAGTATTGCCTTGCTTTTCTTTCTTTTCTTATTTTATCCTTAAATATATAGTTCTTAAGTGTTTGTCTAACACTAGTAGTTCATAAAGAAAATCTAGCCATAAGATGTGTTATTTGTATATACAAATGTATGACTTTATCATTGTTGTATTGTTTGTATCATAGTAAAAGAAAAAGTACCTTTGAGAGTTTGTTATTGCAGCTGTGGTTAAAGAGAAGGAAAAAGCCTTTGCTTAAATGTGAAAAACTGTACTTCACACATAGAGGTTTTCAGTGATTATGCCTCATTTTTTACATTATTACAGACATAATGGTAAAACTGTTTTGGTTTAAAGGCAGACGCAAGATGAAATGAGGCTAACTTTATGTATTCTCATATTTCTGGTGTTCAGTTTTGTACTATCTAGTCTATTAATATGTCATTCATCACCAAAATTGAATATGGCCTAATGGAATCTTTCAGTCTCAGTCATTTACCATTTCAGAGGAGAATTTAAGAAAATCACAGTAATGTGTAATAAAGAGAGCTCTTAATTGCTTCTGTATAGTGAACCTCGAGATTTATTGTTCCAGGAAACTTCTTTTGGGGTAGTAAATCTTATTCACTGAAACATGAAGAGATCATTATATCTGGTACCAAATATATTTTAAACACTTCAATGGACTCAGAGTTGTAATATGGGGAAATTTCCATCTGTTTGCCCAGAATAGCAGCTTAAATTCTTTTTTTTACCATTAACATTCATGAGATAGATATTAGTACAATAGATTCAGAAGGAAAAAATAGTTATTGCCCTCTAAAGTGATTAGGGAGCTTACCTGGTGACTCAGAGGATAAAGCGTCTGCCTGCAATGTGGGAGACCTGGGTTTGATCCCTGGGTTGGGAAGATCCCCTGGAGGAGGAAATGGCAACCCACGCCAGTATTCCTGCCTGGAGAATCCCATGCACAGAGGAGCCTGATGGGCTGCAGTCCATGGGGTCACAAAGAGTTGGACACGGCTGAGCGACTTCACACACACACACACACACACACACACACACACACACACTCACACACACTGATTAGGAGGCAGTTTCTTTTCTAAAAAAGTCTGACACACACACACACACACACACACACACACACACACTGATTAGGAGGCAGTTTCTTTTCTAAAAAAGTCTGACACACACACACACACACACACACACACACACACACACACACACTGATTAGGAGGCAGTTTCTTTTCTAAAAAAGTCTGACACACACACACACACACACACACACACACACACACACACACACACACACACACACACACACACACACACACTGATTAGGAGGCAGTTTCTTTTCTAAAAAAGTCTGATAGATTAGTTCCTCTAACCAGTTGTGGTTGTGAATTTACTGTAGGTTAGCAAAGGCACTGGATTGACTTATCACACATCTTCAAATTCAACTGAACCCCCCCCCCCCTTTTTTTTAAAGTGTGTAACTCTCATTGGTATGAGCCAGAACTTTGGTGTCAATGTCCGACCTCGTAGTTTTATTAGAATTTTAAGATGAAAGATTAAGGTTAAATAATAGCTTTTGTCTTTTCCAGTTACATAGGAAATTAAGTGAACCTTAATTAATTGTTGAAATGATGAAGGGTACTTAGTTCCAGAATATGAGTTTAAAAGTAATGTCTATAGTACATTTTTTTTGTTTTGTTTTTCCTAAAGAAAGAAAGCTCACAACTCTCATCACATTGCTCAAAGAGTAAATAATTAACAATTCCAGACTTTCTTAAAACCTATATAATATGTGTTTCAATTCTCCTCTAAGAACTGAAAAGTGTCAGAATAGACTTTGGGACATGGTTGTGAAAATGTAACCTTTTGCAGTGGATTAGGAAAACTAGGGGCATTCATTATATATATATTTGCTTAGATTATATCCCTTGGTTATTGAATGCACATCTAGCCATTTTTATACCCCAAATAGGGCCAGTCTTACCAAAAGTAAAATATCATTGTGTCATTGTTGAAGAATTGCAATAAAATATTAAAATTGTTTATAAAATATCTAGGAAAAGGGAATTGGGGCTTCTTATTTTATGTGCTTTACTATTTATGACAATAGTAAGTATATTTGAATATATATTGTATAATGTTTAGTCATAGAATATTTGGTCTGTGATGATGACTTCACGGGGAGCAAGTGAAGCACTGAAGAACTTGATTTGATTGTAGAGTCACAGATGAACTAACCCTAATATGTGTTTTCTGGGAAGCAACAGTGTACTCTTATGATAGAAGACAAGTATAGAATGTTGTTGACCCTTGAATTCCATGGGGGTTAGGGGCTCCGGCCCTCCATGGAGTTGGAAATTCCAATAAAACTTTGCAGTTGGCCCCCTTTATCTGTGGTTCTACATCCTTGAACTCGACCAACTGTAGATCATATAGTACTGTAGTACATGTGTAGTTTACAGAAAACCCCTATATAAGTGGACCTGTGGGACAGTGGCACACATGAAGATGACCATGATCCAAGTGCTGAAGTCCTTGTTGTGAGTTTGATAGATAGCATTGAACAATTAAGGTTAAAGTTAGAGTAGCTGATGGATATGATGACCAAGGATTAGAGCTCTTTATTCAAAGTGAAAAAGTAAAGTCTTGAAAATGGCTTTAAATTTCTATGAGATTCTACCATCAGGATGAGGGTTATGTGGAACATGTGTTACTCAATGCATGAGTTCTTCAAGCACCTCTATTAGAACTTGCTTTTTTCATTCTTTCTTCTTGGGGCTATTTAATCCCTGAGCCCCACCTTGCCTTCCATGTTATTGTATCTGTTAGTATCATAGACTCTTCCTACTTCACACCTTCCTCTTGACAACTTTCTCTTTTCTATAGTTCATTTGAAATGCTAAGAAGTCATTTTAGAAATAAAAGAAAGGATGGTTTATAAAGGTTTAAGCCCCCTTTATCTTCTGAAAGTTTATAAAAATATACTTTTGGGGAATACTTAAGGTAAGAAAAAGCAGTACTCTTATTAAATATTTGCTCTAGGTTATAGGTGTTATAGTAACAGCTATATATTTCTAAATTAAAATCTTAAAGTAATTTGCCCTGTTTGCTGAATTATAAACCAGAAGAAAATAACTTGAAGATATTGAAGGAATAGTGCTGTTATCATTTTAATTTTGGTTTTATTATTGCTTCATGCTTGGCTGTGCTGGGCCTTTTGTTGTGGCGCAGGGGCTCTTCGTTGCTGTGCGTGGGCTTGCTTTAGTTGCGGCTCGTGGGCTTAGCGGCCGCGCAGCGCATGAGATCCTAGTTCCCAGACCAGGGCTTGAACCTGTGACCTGTGCATCGCAAGGCAGATTCTTAACCACTGGACCAATCGGGAAGTCCTATATCGTCCTTTTTGAACTCTTCACCGTAAATATAATTTACCCATCGACGACAAATTTGAGGGAAGTCTGCCTTTCTTCTATTTACGGTGAACCTGAAAAGGAAAAGAAAATATCTGGTCATGTACATGGTTTTAGAGACTTAAATAGGACTCTCTTTAAAAAAGAATGATTAAACTTCGCAGAGTTATTTTTATTACTAGCTTTAGGAGTTACAACTTAATTTTACTAAAATTATTCTCAGTATGTATTTACCAAAATTATTTTCTCCTATCGATTAAGTTTTTTTGCAGCACAATGCCAGTTTTAAACTGTGTTATCATAGACATAATGAATTGTTTGCTAATTTCATAGCCTTACTTTGTCAGTAAATGTGCATTAGGATGACTGAACCTGGTTCCACTTGGATGAAGGAAAGTTGTTGCTTTTGGGTGACCTGACACCCTGAGCTTATGCTCTTCGGTCTGTTGCCTTTTTAATGACAGTGTGTTTGACTGCATTTTTAGGTGCTTAAAATACAGGAACAGTTAGCCATGATACTTAGCCTCACAGAGGTTCCATTCAAGTAGAGAAACTGAACTGTTAAATAGTGAATCACCTTCTGTACAGACAGAATATTTTAAGACTAATAGGTTGTGGGGTCACAGGTTGGAAGATAGACTTGGATGGTGAAGGAGGATGGAGAGAAGATGGGTTAGTCATTGCTCATGTTCAGAAATAAGCTTAAGAATGTGGTGTTGTTTGTTTTTAAACAACTAGAGTGAAGAAAACATGGCTACCTCTTAATTATGATGGTATGACCAGAAAAACCAAACTGTAAATAAACCAAGAGTGTAGTAGCTTTTCATTCTAGCTGTTTGAGGTGAGATAATTAACTATACTAAGTCCAGATGTATGGCACCAGGAGGTTCAGAATACCTGGATTTTTTTTTTTTTTTTTTTTTTTTTGTCTGAGAAGACAGGAATTTAAGGGAAAGCCTTATTTATGTTTAGGATTCTTTTTAGGCATATTAGACCAGCATTGTTCATGGTGTGGAGTACATGACCTCTGTATTCTTGTTTGAAAATAATGAAAGCCTCTCCCAGCTTGAGTTGTGGGTTCCCTCCATCTTTTAGACTGATTTTATTTGGGGAAAGCAAAAAAATGAAGTTTTAGATACCCACATACGTGGGTCTCCTTTTCTAAATCTTAGTGTATTGTAAATCAGTGTTTTATCAAGATATAAGTAGAACAGATTTTATTACTGATTCTAGGAGGTTCCCAAAGAGGTTTTTTTTTTTTTAATGTTATTTTTAAGTAGAATCTTGAACGGCCCATAGCTTCATAGGCTTAGGAACAAGGGTAATAAGTTCAAGATGCTGATTTGTTGTCCTTCACTCTCTCAGTCCTGTCTGACTCTTTGCGACCCCATGGACTGTAGCGTTGCAGGCTTCCCTGTCCTTCACCGTCTCCCAGAGTTTGCTCAGACTCATTTCCATTGAATCGGTGATGACAGCCTACCATCTTGTTTTCTGCTGTCCCCTTCTCCTCCTGCCTTCACTGTTTCCCTGCATCAGGGTCATTTCCAGTGAGCTGGCTCTTCTCATCAGGTGGCCAAAATATTGGAGCTTTAGCGTCAGTACTTCCAATGAACATTCAGGATTGATTTCCTTTAGGATTGACTGGTTGGATCTTCTTGCTGTCCAAGGGACTCTCAAGAGTCTTCTCCAATACCACAGTTCAAAAGCATCAATTCCTCAGCCCTCAGCTTTCTTTATGATCTAACCCTCACATCCATACATGCTGCTGCTGCTGCTGCTAAGGCGCTTCAGTCGTATACGACTCTGTGCAACCCCATGGATGGCAGCCCACCAGACTCCCCCATCCCTGGGATTCTCCAGGCAAGAACACTGGAGTGGGTTGCCATTTCCTTCTCCAATGCGTGAAAGTGAAAAGTGAAAGTGAAGTCGCTCAGTCGTATCCGACTCTTAGCGACCCCATGGAGTGCAACCTTACCAGGCTCCTCTGTCCATGCGATTTTTAGGCAAGAGGACTGGAATGGCTTGCCACTGCCTTCTCCGATCCATACATGACTGCTGGATAAACCACAGCCTTGACTAGATGGACCTTTGTTGGCAAAGTATTGTCTCTGCTTTTTAATATGCTGTCAAGGTTTGTCATAGATTTTCTTCCAAAGAGCAAGTGTCTTTTAATTTCCTGGTTGCAGTCATCATCTGCTTGTTGGTTTAAATCCATTGGTTTTCCAATACCTAAAATCTACTTTGCTTAGTCTTAACTAATTTTTCATAAATGAGTAACAGTAATTATAGGAAATACAACTACTGCAATAGAGGTATAGCACTTTTGCTGTTTTGTTCCTGAAATATTTTTTGTTGTTGTTGAAGTATAGGTGAGTCCACAATATTGTGACCTGAGGTATTTTATCCAGTAGTCTAGATATAAATCTGAAGGTCCTATTTTTATATGATTTTGAACTTTCTGTGCCATCTTGAAATTGATATAAAGAATAGAGGAAATGTTATATGCCCTTTATATTGTGGAAAATAAGATCTCATTCTGTTTCTCTGGTACTTCGTAAGTGCCTTTTGCCATCCTAGTATGGGTTGTCCTTGTTCAGAGATATTCCTTGTCTATTAAAGGCCTCCTCTGTGGTGGTTAGCCTGTTAACCAACAGGGCCCCTGTGGCATCATTCTGCGGTCTGCCACCTCTTGACTAGCCCCTTGGCAGTAGTGCCTAACAGGGCAAGTCAGGTGCTTTCCTGCTGAGGGCTATGACTTTGAGGACAGTTTAAATTATATCACCTCAAGAAATATAGTGAGGAAAACTTACTGTAATGAGTTCAGGCCAACTCCATAGTCCCCACAAGACTGCCCTTACACTGGCTACAAGTTTGGGGATCCCCAGGGCCACCTTACTTCAGACCAGTCAGTTACTGATTCTGGGGTCACCCAGGGACTCCTTCAGATTTGGTAATTTGCTAGAAGGCCTTAAAACTCAGAAGAGCACTATAGTGATGATTATGCTTTTATTGTATCAAAAGGACACAAGTTAAAACCAGCCAAAGCGAGAGTCTGTGAGTTTTACTCTAACAAGAGGATGCAGATTAAATCGGCCAAGATAAGAGCCTAAGCCTAGTAGGGCAAAGTCTGGAGTGGCCCAAGGGGGAGCCTCCTGACTGTCTCCTCTTCAGGAGTCAGAGACAGTGCTTCCTGCTCCTGGCTAAGACGTGTGATCAGACTCAGTACTGCCGGCCAGGAGAGTTTGCACAAGCGTGTGGTGTGCAGAGTTTACCTTGCGAATCAGTGACATGCTACCAGCATAGCTCCCCTTCAGTGAGTATTCAGTCCCTCCCAGAGGTTCAGGCTAATACACTTAGTCTCCAGTTACTCTGGAGGCTGGAACTGATGTGGCTTGTTTCAAACATCATAAATCATATTGTTAGACTTTTCAGTGACCAACCCTGCAGGCCAGCGAAGACACTGTTGTCAGGCAGGATATTCCAGGGGTCTGCAGATTACCTCCCAGTAGCAGAGGGCAAAGGCCAGACCTCTTTCTGGGCAAGGTAAAGTCTTCAGTACATACCTGTTTAAACAGAGGATGTATTTTTGAATGGGATCTGTTCTGCAACTTACCACACTGTCCCTTGTTTGAAAATGTTAAATTATATTATATTTTACACATAAAGTTTGGTTTCCCTTTAAGTACATATTGCAAATTTTTGGTCTTTTCATTGTTGTCTTTCTCTAGTTTTTGTTCTTTTTCTTGCTGACATTCACACTAGCCTCTTAGGTAGTTTGGTTTAATTTTTTTGTATCATGTGTTTATGTATAAATATCCATTCTATCCATGTATTCCTTCCAAAAGTGCTTCAAATTCTTCCAGAGTTAGTATGTCATGTTTTTCTACTCAGGAAAGAAATACTCACCTATACTTTGTACCAGCTGCAGTCTGGAAAAACACTCTGGAAAACACTTTAGAAGAGGTTGCCCTGGGGTAAAAAAAAAAAGGAAGAATTTAAAAAACCAGGCTAAGGGAACTTGGGCCCTCGGCAGTGAGGAGCATTCAAAGATTTTTACATGTGACTGTGACACAGCAAATTGTTTCAGAAAGTTAATTCTAGTAGTAGTGAATCGAAGTAGTTTAGAGAGAGGAAGTTAGCCTACAAATAAGAAGACCAGTTAGGATCCTATTGTACAGATTCAGTTGTCCCCACTGGCAGTTATGAAGGTAGTAAGGGATGGTTTGCAAGAAAATTATTAACTATGAATGATGGTTTTAGTATTTTTAAAAAATCTTACCCCTTTAATCATGTATGTATACATTATACCAGTAGCTTTTAAACTTCTCTTACATTTTTTTTTAATGTTTTCATCTTATACAGCTTCATGGGATAATATTGGGTTGGCCAAAAAGTTCACATTTGGATTTTTCCATAGCATCATATGGAAAAAACCCAAATGAACTTTTTGGCCAACTCAATACATTCCATGCATTTTCTGCCTGACCTATGCTTATTGACTTTTTTTTTTTTTAAAGTCAATCCTATCACTGTGCTATTCACTTCATTTTTATTCAGTACATGTTTGTTGAAGTGAGAGCTTACTCTGCACCAGATTACTGTAATAGATGCTGAAGATAAAATGATAAAAAATGTGATTCCTGTCCTCAGCCCACAGCTCAATTTGGTAGTCAGACAATTAAACAGGAAAGTCTTGTGATGGAGGGGAGTGCAGTGTGCTGTGAGAGTGTGTTGATGGAGTATGTGGAGTAGACACTAGGAGATATCTGGGAATGTGATAGCCTAGTTTAGAAAAGCCATCAAAAATGTGGGCTCTGGAGCCAGAATGATTTTAGATTTTAGTTTCTTGCTTTGTGACCATGGGCAGGTTCTAAGCTTCACCTTTAAAATGGGGATAATTATGGTCCCTAACTTTATGAGATTGTTGTGAGACTAGAATGAATTAATATGGGTCTCTCATCTGCAGGAGATTGGTTCCAAGACCTCTGTGATGCTAAAATTCTTGATGCTTAAGCCCTTCTGTAAAATAATGTAGTAGAATTGGCCCTCTGTATCTGCGAGTTCCACATCTGTGGATACAGAGAGCCAACTGTATATGTAAAATGCTTAGAGCAGTGTCTGGCATATGGTGTTATATGTGTTACCTCTTCCTTCTGCTCCTTCTGTTCTTCCCATCTTCACCCCCGCCCTCATGGATAATTAGTACTCAGTAAACATTTGTATAGAACCGTAGATGATAGATGAAATGGCAGTTACTTTTCTGTTCTCACAGAAGGCTTTAAGCACCTCTATTAAGAGCACTGACTGTAAAATGAGTGTTTTATGTGTATTTAGATCTGTAGCAACCAGAAGTCATAGACTGGTAGGCCCCAGAGGGATTCCCTTCAGTCCAGTTCAGTCGCTCAGTCGTGTCCAACTCTCTGCGACCCCATGAACCACAGCACGCCAGGCCTCCCTGTCCGTCACCAGCTCCAGGAGTCCACCCAAACCCATGTCCGTCAAGTCGATAATGCCATCCAGCCATCTCATCCTCTGTCGTCCCCTTCTCCCCTGCCCTCGATCTTTCCCAGCGTCAGGCAGAATCTTTCCCAGCAGACTAAGCTCACTTAAACCTTAAACACACAGTCTTTGGTGTATGTGCTGTGGAGGCGACAGCTCTGTCCTGGATGAAGATGTGTGCTCCGGTTCGTCGTATGTCACTGGCCTGGGCTGTCTTATGCCCCGTCTAGCGCAGGCTCATGGCCTGCTGCCTGTAGGCGTTTGAGCTTGGGACCTCCACACTGGATCTGACACAGCCCTTCCAGGAGAAAACTGATTGATCTCTTTTAAAATTTCAAACACTTGATAGAATGACTGTCAATTATTGGCACTGAATGAATGTATGTTGATGCCTCATTCTGAGATTAAAAAGAGAAACTGGAAGTCTGGCAAAAAGAACTTTGTCTCATGAGGGTGAGTTGGCTTCTACTTTGTGAAATTATGAGGGAATTTTGGTAGAAATAAGATGAACAACCATGAAAAAAATAAACTATTTTCTAGAGAAATTTTGATTTTAGATTGTCTAACTTTTCAAGTGGGATTTACTAGAAGTTTTTTGAACTATTATGCTTAATTTTAATTGCAGTAATATGAGTTAATGAAAGCGCCAGTGATCGTGTTCCAGAAATTATTGATATTTATATTTTGATTAGCTAACTAATGATATTGTTGTATAGCTGTCGGTTTAAAAAAACAGAGAAATCAAGTCGTTTTTTTAAAAAAGTGTGAATTTGGCTTAAATTTTTTTTTAATAATTTAATTTATACTTGGCTGTGTCTGGTCTTTGCTGCTGCAAGGACTTTTCTCTAGTTGTGGTGGTGGCGGCTCTTCTCCAGTTGTGGTGCATGGGCTTCTTATTGTTGTGGCTTCTCTTGTTGCGGAACACAGGCTCTAGGGTGCAAGGGTTTCAGCAGCTCTGACATGTGGGCTCAGTGGCTGGGGCTCTCAGGCTCTAGGGTGCAGGTTCAATAGCTGTGCACGGGCTTACTTGTTCCGTGGCATGTGGACTCTTCCTGGATCAGAGATCGAACCCGTATCTCTTGCATTGGCAAGCAGATTCTTCACCACTGAGCCACCAGGGAAGCCCAATATTGGCTTTTTGGTGAGCAAGAAAGGTGTTTTATAGAGTGATTTTTGCTATTAGAGGAGTATTTAAGGTACAGAAGCATTGAATAATCTTTACCTAAATTAGGAGTTTATACTTTGAGGATGAAAAAGAACAAATAGTAATATCCAGGTGAGTGGAAGTTTCCATTTTTGGGGGATTGGTAAAAGTAAAACTTGAACTTTAGGAGAATTATGAAAGCACATTAAAAGAAGTCAGCAGATAGAAGCTACTGTACTGAGTGTTCTCAGTTGAGGCTATGTGGAGATATCTACCCAGAAAATACCTGCTGTGAGTAGAACAGTCCAGACCAGAAAGGTAGAGATAGTTTAATCTTTTGTTTAAGAAAAGAATTTTTTTTAATACTATGATGAATTGATGTTGCCAGTTTGCATTCCCAGTTTTACTGTAGATTCATTTCCTTCTTTATCGTTCCCTTAAGCTATCATTTTCCTTATTTCCAAAGGTTCTTTTCTGCGCTTTGTAACTTTACAGTTTCTCTTTTGTTTCTCACGTTTTTAATTTCAAGCCCTTTTGTATTATCTTTCTCTGCTTATGCATTTATAGTGATTTGGTTTCCAATTACTTTGTGATTCATAGACGTATAGTCTTTGTCAGTTGTACCAGTCTTTGTTAATGGAAAGTTACACGCCTTCTGCAGTGTGTTCAGACAATGAGATACAATACTCATAGGTAAGCACATTGAAGTCTTGTAAGCATTTGTGAAATACTGTCATGCTTTATTAACAGCTGTTTGATACATTATTTTGGGGCTTCCCTGGTGGCAGATGGTAAAGAACCTGCCAGCGGTGCAGGAGACCTGAGTTTGATCCCTGGGTCGGGAAGATCTGCTGGGGAAGGGAATGGCTGCCCACACCAGTGTTCTTTCCTGAAGAATCCCGTGGGCAGAGGAGCCTGGCAGGCTGCAGCCCATAGCATTGCTGTTTTATCTACTATTTTACCTTTTGTCTAATTATCTTCTAATTTTATCTAGTGGAAAATAATCAGGAAAATTGCAGTTCTGAAAGTGTATCCTAGGATCTTTAGATGAGATTGGGCATGTTGAGGGTGATATGGCCAAAGAAGTCCCAGGCTCTTTAGGATAATTTACCACATACTCCACCTCAAAGCTTCTCCAAGGTTTTGTAGTTAAATATTTTTAAAGTAAAAATATCTTAAAATTGTTTTTTTATTAAGTGATTTAAAAACCCAAATCTTAGGTAATTTAAATAGAACTGTGTTTCTGAATAAAAACTGACAGGGAGAAATGGCTGATTACATCATTGGATTTGTAGTTTTACTGTTAAATTAAATTTAAGGTTTTGTTTAGGCGTATCGGCCTAGGTTTATATTATCATTGGATTCGTAGTATCTTGAATACTAACTGGTTGCTAGCATTGGTAGGCAGTCAGGAAATACCTGAAAGGTATTTCAGGAAGAATGGATGAAATTTTATTTTTATTGAGATGTTATCATCTAATAAGATTTTCGGAGAAAAACTTAGCTCTTCTTACATAACAAATAAGTGCAATTCATAAGTTTTACTTAAAAGAATAGGAAAGAAGACAAGCTAACTTACAGGTATAGGACATTTTATCTTGGAATATAATATCAGAGGCAGATGGAGAGCAAAGTGAATGTTAAACTTATCTGATGTTTAAGTCATTAAAATAAAACTTAGCCTTTCAAGCCATTCTATTTTAATTGAGTGTATTCAGCCTCTTTTTGATTTCTTGATAACTATTCCTTTTTCCCTAGAAGCCGTGCCTAACTTAGACTCTCTCCTCAAAGACTGGTCATTTTACTTGTCAACTACTCACCTTTTCTGTGTTTAGTTTGCTCTACTTATAACCCTGGCTTCTCCATTTCTGTGAAATTTTCAGCTCAGTGACACTTTCTTCTGATGTAGTCACTTTCACTTTGGCAACTTATCCTTGGCTGTTACTCCTGTAATATTTTAGATTCAGATTTACTGCTTTCTAAACACTGCTGCCATCTTTAAAAACGGATGAGATGCCTCTTTAAGCCATTTCAGCAACTCCACCATCTGTGAGCCATCGACCTGCCTTCTTCGGCTGTGTCTGGGTCTTGGTCTTCGTGGGTGTGGTCCTCTTCATTGGGTGTACAGCCTCAACCCCCAAGTGGCTCCTTCTGCTATCTGTGGTTCCTGAATTCTCTAGAGTTGCCCTCAGTTTCATATGGTGGAAGTTGGTGTCATTAATTTGTCACTTTTCTTTTTTTCTAATTAGTCATTTAGTGCAATAAATTTTCCAATGACACTGTTCAACTGTATCTGTCAAATATCCATCTACTGTATTTTCATTTTCATTGTTTGAAATACTTAAAGAATTCCTCTTGACTTCTTTTTATTCTTGAATTATTTGGAAGTTGGTTATGGAGTTTCTGAACATTGGGGGATTTTCTGGATATTTTTCTCTTTTTAATTAATTTAATTCATTGTGATCAGAGAGCATACTTTGTGTGGATTTGACCTATATGGAAGTGTTGTATGCACTTAAAAAAAAAAAAATATATATATATATATATTTCTCCTATTGTTGGGTACAGTTTTCTATAAAATGTTAAATAGGTCAGGTTTCATTGTTGTAATAGTCTTCTATATTCTTACTGATTTTTCTCTCTAAGTGTAGTCTGTGAGTATTTTAAAGACCTTTTCACCCTTGCTGTTTGATTCCTAGTTCTGTCCTCCTCCCTTCCCTGCCACCCCTATATCTCCCCTTTTGTCTTTTTGTGTTTCAGTTGGGAAAAGTGCTATACTCTTTGAGTTCAGTGATTCTTTTCTTTGTTATATCCAGTCTGTTGATAATCTCACAGATTGTCATTCCCATTGATTAATATTCTTTTTCTTTGATATTATGTTTGTATTTCTTGGATTTCCATTTGTTCTTTTTTTTTAACTCTTCGCTGAAATTCCAATTTGCTCATGTTTTCCTCTTTTCCTTTAAAATGTGAAGGTTATTTTAAAATCTTTGCTTGATAATTCCACAATAGGGGCCGTCCCTGTGTTTTCTTCTGTTCATTACCTTATCTGTTGGAGGCAGGTCATTTTTTCTTCCTTTGCCTGTGTTTGTGATAGTTTTTTATTGGACGCTGGGCATTTTTTTCTATATGAACAATAGGTACAGAGGTAAATGTCTTTATGCTTAGTAATGTGCATACCTCTCCTCGTTTAAGTTTAGTAAGCTTCATTTGTGGGAGGTGCGGTTAGTGGGTGCCAATCTGTTCTGTGTTTGTGATCGGTTTGTATTGTCAGATGGTAAAGAATCCGTCTGCAGTGTAGGAGACCTAGGTTTGATCCCTGGGTTGGGAAGATCCCCTGGAGAAGGCAACAACTACCCACTCCAGTATTCTTGCCTAGAGAATTCCATGGAAGGAGGAGCCTGGCAGGCTACAGCCCTTGGGGTCGCAAAGAGTTGGCTATGAGTGAGTGACTTTCACTTTCCCTTTGTATTGCTATATAGTTGTATTCAGTGCTCCAAAGGCTTCAGGTTATTTGAAAGGCCTGGGGTGTCAGATGGGTTTGCTCTGGTGCTCCCGCCTCACGTGCAGCTTTCAGGGACTCCGCTTGCCCGTGCCAGGCAGTGTCTGTCTTTGTGCTCTTGCGCTCTCCCTAGTATGTCATCTACTGTTGCTGTCCCTCAGTGCCTGACTCGTGGGGACTGTAGTGTTTGCTTAACCTCATGCCTTGGTATTAGCAGACCCTGGGCACATGAGGCTCAGGGATGGCTTTCCCATCAGTGGGCTGACCTCGCCCTCTTGGCAGCCGTTATGCTTTGCACAGATGGGATGTTTTGGCAGGAGCAAGGTTTCCTGCTTTTTATCAGTGTAATATCCTCGGACCAAGGCTTTTCTGGACCTTTGTATGGCTGCAGACAGTTTTATCCTCAGATGGCCTTTATTTCGTATCAGGTAGGGTCTGGGTAGGATTTTATGTCTGTTTGCAGGTAAGATGAGGCTTTGTCATCTTTCTTGCCCTGCTCCCAGTCGTTCCTATGAATCCCAGTAGAAACCTGAGAAATAGACCTAGTGAGTAGGTTTGGATTCCTCTTGTGTTCGGGGTTTTCAGGGATTCTAAACTGTTATACTAACTCACACTTTGTTTTTAAAAATTGATCAGATTTTCAGGTTTTCTTTATACCTGCTTTTATGACTTCCCATTTTTCCTCTTATGCTCTTCCAAAAGTGAAAGATGTATTTCATCTTTCTTTGGAGGGCTTGGAATTCAGTTTACTTGGTTTCCTAAACACCTCAGTCTGCTAATGGCCTTAACAAAAGCTATGATTTTACAGATTGTCTGCTTTTTAAAAATTTATTGTCAGGTTAGACAACTTTTACATTGTAAGTAAAAGTGGAACTTTCCCATAAACCAGCTTTTTAAAGATAACCTTAAAGATGCTGAACACTTTCAGGAAAATGAATACAAACCTAAGGAATCGTTGGGGAGGGGACTTTTCTAATGTGTTATAAAGTTAGTACCTGTAGCTTGAGATAACATCTGCAGTAATAGTCTCCTGTGTGAATTGAAGTATGCTATAACTCAGAGACAACAGTGAAAGTTATGAAAGTATATTGATATATTAAGTGACTTAACTATTGGCTCTAATGATAATGACACTGATGTATAGAAGATGCTCGTAATGAGTTTGGATAAATTTTCTTTCACAATTTATGACCCAAAAAAGCAATATTTTAAATTTAACATTATTTTACATGTCTGATTTCTAATATGAATAATAAATGATTATATAGGTTTGTTATACATATTAAAATTTTATCCCTAAAAAATAATTCCCTCCACCTCAAGAATTTTATCTTCCTTTGTATGTATCTTATTCATGTAGCACGTACTACGGTACACTTAAAGTCTGTAGTTTTAAATGATGATTGGAGCGTGTATGTGGGCAGTTTCAGAAGTCTTTAGGGCATTTGTTTCAGAGAGTCAGAGACTTTCTTGGGTTGTTTCCTTATGTTTAATTAAAGTCTAAAACTGTGTTCTGAATGAATTCACTTCGCTAGCTGTCTGAGTTGACGCTGCTGCCGCTGTTGCTGTGTGGTTGCTCAGTCATGACCGACTCTTTGCGGCCCCATGAGCTGCAGCACACCAGGCTTTCCTGTCCTTCACTGTCTCCCAGAGCCTGCATCCTGACCATCGAGTCGATGGTGGCATCCGACCATCTCATCCTCTGTGGTCCCCTTCTCCTCTTGCCCCAGTCTTTCCCAGCATCAAGGTCTTTTCCAGCGAGTTGAAGCTAGTCGCTTAATTTCTGATGGCCTCAGTTGCATTTTCTGGTGAAATGAATAATAATAAAAATTCAAAATTATGCACCTCATGTGGGGTTGTGTGTTTTGAATGATATCTTTATATATTAAGAACCAAGCACAAAACACTTTATACTATATATACTATATATACATACTATATATATATACTATATATATACTATATACTATAAAGTATTTATAAAGTGTATAAACTATATAAAGTATATAAACTGTATATAAAGTATAAAGTGTACGTACTTTATAGTATAAAGACCTAAAGGTCTTTTAATATATAATAAGTGACACTGCACATTATTAAGTAAAGAAAGAAATACTGTCTACAGTAATCAGCAGGGAGTAAAATGGGTGGAAACAAGGAGTATTTCTTCTTTTGATCTAAGAAGTTTCATAGTCCCTTAAATTCTCTGATTCTTAAAAAGTTAGAGTAAAATTAAAAAGGAAGTTACTTCCATTTCTGCAGGAGGTAGCATCATGTTATCTAGAGTCTTGTCACTATATGCTTTATCTACACGGATAACCCAGCATATGGATTGGAGAGTATGCTCTGAGAATGGAAAAGCTATGTTTATGTGTCATAAATGATGTACCTGAAGTAAGAGAACAAAGTGTTTAACCTTTAAAAAATGCTTTTTAAAAAGATGATTGTGGCATTTTGTTTTCATTGCTTCATTCCTCAGCAGTATTTGTGCTATGAATTTAATAGGTTACCTTTTCTTGCGTGATGAAGTACAAGACGTATCATTATTATACATCTTTTTCTTATTTGAATCTCTACCCATTAGTTAGTTTATTATAAAAAGTCAGTACTTTTAATCCATATTGAATTTTTACTTAGGCAGATTTCCTCCTGACATGGCTAGGTCGTTTAAACCTATGAATGAATTGGAGATCAGTTTCACATCTGTCCTGAGATTTTTACCTGTTCTGCCAAACTCCAGGTCATATGGCTCTAAGAGTCCCACTGCAGGCTCCCCACTATCTTAATGTTACAGTAAGAGGAAAGAACAAAACGCACAAGAAAGAAAACACCAAGAGCATTACTGTTGAAAAAAAATTGTGGTAAAACATACACAGCATAAAGTTGACTGTTTAGCCATGTCTAA
Organism: Muntiacus reevesi; assembly: GCF_963930625.1. Classification (NCBI taxonomy): domain Eukaryota; kingdom Metazoa; phylum Chordata; class Mammalia; order Artiodactyla; family Cervidae; genus Muntiacus; species Muntiacus reevesi. Next base: position 57,231,028 of record NC_089267.1, read on the forward strand.
GCATACATGTCAGTTACATTAAGTACATTCACATTGTCGTGTAACCATCGTTATCATGCATTCCCAGATCTTTGTCATCTTTCCATACTGAAACTCTGTACCCATCAAACACTACCGCCTCATTTCCCGTCCCCCTCAGCCTCTCTGATTTCTGTTCCCATGAACTCGACTAAAGAACTTTACAGTTTTAAGGAAATGTAAGTTATTCAAACTCAAATTGGTCTTAAAGCAGTTAGCAAGTAGGATAGCTCTTACTTTTCTTTGCTGAACTGCTTCTAGTCTAGAGAAATTGCCGATTTCAAGGACTGAAATGGCAGGGAAGATGAAGTTACAGTTTGGGGAGAGAACCACAGATCTCGTGGCGTGTGAAACACACTGGGAATCTTGCTCGTCACTTTTGGAGTGCAAGTCTCCCTTTCAGTGTAGCGGTTTAAGAGGATGTGATTGTGATGAAGGATTTTGATTGGATAACACACAGCAGATCCAAAATTTTGGTGGAATATATTTCAATCCTAGAACTCTCCTAAACGTTATGTCGTTTGGCAAAACTCTGGGTAACAGAGTTTTTACCTGGCTCTATGAAAGTATCTTCTCTTTTCTTTCCTAAGGTGCAGAAATCAATGTTTAGGTCCTCCATCAGTGATGCATGTGTTCAGTTTTTCAGAATAATAAGTCTGTGGAAGAGAAGCATTTAAAACAATTGTTCAGAATTAACTAGAGAGCATTGGGCCTATAACTCTGCTTTTCAGTAGATATGGCATTGAAAAAACTGAGTTTGTATTTCATGGTGTGTATTCCTTGCAGTGCAATTTTTTGCTTAAAAAAAAAAAACAATAAAGACAAAAAGTGAGGCAAAAGTAGGACAGAAAGAAAGGTTAAATTTTCTGCTTGAGGTTTTGCGGAAAACACAGATAATGCATTTTGAAAGTACAGTCCCCATATGTGAGCTAACTTGTACTTACAGATTCTCAGAGAATCTTATTCTTACTCCACCTATCCCAAGCAAAATTTTCTGCTCTCTTCCTTTGTGGATACATTTATTTTTGTTCCCTTTATTTATTACTTCCCAGAGTTTCTACAGTCATTTTGGTTTTGGCCTCCTGTCTTGCTACATTTATGCTGGCTCAGCATGGTGAATTAAAAAATATGTTTTATAACTGGAAGTTGGTGCTTTTTGCCCACCTTTGTAAGATAAATGAGAGCTAGGGATGTAATGTACAACGCAGTTAAGATAGTTAATATTGCTATATGTTATATATGAAAGTTGTTAAGAATAAATCCTGAATTCTCATCACAAGGAAAAAATACATTTTTATTTTGTATCTACACGAGATGATAGATGTTCACTAAGCTTATTGTTGTAACCATTTCATGATATATGTAAGTCACATCATTATGCTGTACACCTCACAGTTATACAGTGCTGTATGTCAATTATATCTTAATAAAACTAGAATAAGGAAAAATATGTTTTGAATATTTTACCATCATTTTGGTTGTTGCAGTTAGGACTATTGTTTGAGATATTTAGCCTGCCGTGGAATGGAAGTCTTCATATATTAAAAAAAGAATCTTACAGTATATTAGCCTAGATCCCTCTGGATCACCCTTCTCCCCCATTTTGTATTTCAGTTTTTAAAGCTTATGTATTAAGTTCTTATAAAGCTTAGAAAAACTCTAAAAACTTTAAAAGTGATTTTTTGTGTTGATTAGTATATTTGTAAAAATATATATGTTTATTTTATAGCTACTTGAAGGAAATTTTGCCAAAGAAGTCAGCCATGAAATGGATGGACTTATTTTCCAGCCCACTGGAGTAAGTATATTTATCTGTGTGTGTGTGTGTGTATGTGTATACATGTACATGTATCTATGTATATCCATGTACAAACATGCATGTATATATAAAATACAATTTTCTTAGATATGTCTACTTAGGATTGATTAGTGCTATAATCAACTTTTCCTTAAAACAAATGGTTCATTATAAAATAAAGTATTTCCTTTATATTAAATATATATTATAACAAAATGAATAGTTGTTTGCTTTTGACTTATCTTAGGAGATATATACAGCTGATCATTTTATTTTTTAAGGAAGTTATTAGTCTTTTATTATAATTAGTTTTCTTACTACTCTTGCAAGATGAACGTAAACTTACGTTTCTTTACTAGAAATCTACCAATAACCTTATGTAAATAAACGGTTATTTCTTTCTGTAGCCCAATATATCTTGTAAGTATTAATTATTTTTAAAACTTCATTTTGTCATGGATGAGTAAAATTCAGAGTTATCAATATTTGAAGAAAAACACAGTTCTTTGCGTGTTTATTCCATGTCAGATTACTGAAATTCACTGAAAACCTTTCACCAGCGCAATGGTCAGATCATATATTTGGAGTAAATTCTCTTTTACTCTGTGGTAAGATCTCTCGTCCTCCACACTATTGACATTTTTGGCCTCATAGTTCTTTGCTGTGTGGGACTGTCCTGTGTGTGGAAGGGTGTTTCGTAGCGTCTTTGGTCTGTACATATCAGATGCCAGTGTTACCTCTCCCTCTCACCCCCCAGGTTGCGACACCCCAAAATACATATCTTCAGTGCCTCCTGTCCCCTGAAAATATATACATTCACTGCCTCCTGTCCCCTGAAGATACGCACAGTCACGGCCTCCCGTCCCCTGAAGATACACACACTCACTGCCTCCCGTCCCCTGAAGATACATACATTCACTGCCTCCCGTCCCTGAAGACACACACAGTCACGGCCTCCCGTCCCCTGAAGGCACACACGTTCACTGCCTCCCGTCCCTTGAAGACACACACGTTCACTGCCTCCTCTCCCCTGAAGATACACACACTCACGGCCTCCTTCCCCTGAGGACACACACACTCACTGCCTCCCGTCCCATGAAGATACACACACTCACGGCCTCCTTCCCCTGAGGACACACACACTCACGGCCTCCTTCCCCTGAGGACACACACACTCACGGCCTCCTTCCCCTGAGGACACACACACTCACGGCCTCCTTCCCCTGAGGACACACACACTCACGGCCTCCTGTCTCTGAGGACACACACTCACGGCCTCCCGTCCCCTGAGGACACACACACTCACGGCCTCCTGTCTCTGAGGACACACACACTCACGGCCTCCTCCCCGAGAGGCAGACTTGCCTTCCCTTGAGAACCTGTGCTCTGTGGGTAGTGCTTCTCAAAACTGTGACCTGTGGACAAGGCGGCATTAACCCCACCCAGGAAGTTGTTACACGTGTCACTTACCCCAGACCTGCTGATGAGAAACACCGGGAAGTGGAGTCCGCCAGCTTGCGCTTTAGCACGCTCTCCAGGTGGCTCTGGTGTGTGCTCAGGTGTGAGAACCACTGCCCTTCTAGGAGAGAGTTGCCTTTTATGTGCTCCTTCCTATCATAAGCTGCATTTTGCCTTCACTCTCCTTAGAAATAACGGTGTGAACTAATTGTGAACTTATGTACTAAGACATCAAACTAGGTACCTGGGGTAAAGGGAAGGGGACTAATATTTTCAAACATTATGTATTAAATACTATAGTGTGTATGCTTTACTATTTAGTAAAACTGCACATTTGGTGGTATGTGATTGGCTTCTGTCTTCATCCCGCTTGTGAAGCAGGTGGAGGGAAAAATCTTAGGTCGTCAAAGGAGGAGGAGATGGAGGAGAGTTAGAGGCTGGGGACAGAAATAGTAGAAAGTTTTAGCAAGATAGAGTTTAGATCTTTGAGTTCAGTATTTTCCAAGCCTCATCTCCTTGGACTGAAAGAAGTAAAATCTAACTATAACAGGAATTAGGATGTCTCATTCTGTTAATAACCTCATGATTCAGACCCATGCATGATTTTTACCCAGTCTGTTGCCAGTACCAGATCTCCCTTTTCACCCCCTCGCAGCCTTCTCAGTACATATCTATTCCACATGTTACGTAGCCCACTCTGGGGGACCCGGCAGGAATTGCTCTGCCTTCCTGTCCTTCCCCACAGGCACTTCACATTCATTCTTTATTAATTTCACCTACTTTCTAGTTTTCAAAAAGGTTATTTTCTGCTCTCCTATTTTTCCTTTTCTACTGATACCTCTTTCCTGTAAATCCCATTTTAGCGAAGTTTCAAATCAAAGTGGATATAAATGCACGTGTTTAATCCGCCACATTTATCAGAAAGTCCTCCAAGCTTCTCACAATGTGGTATTGCATCTGTTGGCTTCCTTGAGCCAACAATTCAAGTAAATGAAGAAAGGGACTATTTTGAATGACCAACTTAGCAATTTGAGGGAGGCTACGTTGAGCAGAGAGAAGGTGCTGGTCAGGGATGGACAAACTTGACTTTTATTAATAATGTTCAGTCTGTTCTCTAATGCTACAGAAATATTCCAGAGGCAAATGAAGGGTGAAAAACTTGTGTAAAAACTCCCGGCCTTCATTTGTTTGGTGCTAGTTACTTGAAACTGGGGTCTCCCTGGTGGCTCAGATGGTAAAGAATTTGCCTGCAATGCGGGAGACCTGGGTTTGATCCCTCAGTTGGGAAGATCCCCTGGAGGAGGGCATGGCAGCCCACTCCAGCATTCTTGCCTGGAGAATCCCCATGGACAGAGGGGCCTGGCAGACTACAGTCCATGGGGTCGTAAAGAGTCGGACACGACTGAGTGACTAAACACACACGCACACTTACAACTTAGCAAGGAATTAATTCTGCTTCATTACAGTAATTATAGTGAGGGGACCACAGTCGAATAAAAGATAGAAGGTATTACTAGTGCTAAAAAAAATCCTGGCAGAATATTCAAGAAGACTGACAGAGGTACCTATATTAAAGTGATGATTCTGTAGAGGGTGAAACCCCAAGCACCAGCTTAGAAGAAAGTTCATTCCTGTTTTGATTTAATGTTCTGTTTTTCAGAGACATTACCTTGTAACACATCCAGTATTGCACTTAGTTCATAACTTTTATTAGAAAGAAGACGAGTAAACCTAACTGATGGTGTATTGAGGAAAAAAGCTTAGGATATTTCTTTTTTTTTTAATTAATTTTTTAGTGAGGGATAATTGCTTTACAGAATTTTATTGTTTTCTGTCAAACCTCAACATGGATCAGCCATAGTTACATATATATCCGCTCCCTTTTGAACCTCTCCCATCTCCCTCCCCTTCCTACCCCTGTAGGTTGATACAGAGCCCCTATTTGAGTTTCCTGACCCACACAGCAAATTCCTGTTGGCTGTCTATTTTACATATGGTAATGTAAGTTTCCATGTTACTCTTTCCATACATCTCACCCTCTCCTCCCTTCTCCCCATGTCTGTAAGTCTTTTCTCTATGTCTGTTTCTCCATTGTCACCCTGTAAATAAATTCTTCAGTACCGTTTTTCTAGATTCCATATATGTGCATTAGAGTACAATACTTATCTTTCACTTTCTGACTTACTTCACTCTGTATAACAGGTTCTAGGTTCATCCACCTCATCAGAACTGACTCAAAAGTGTTCCTTTTTATGGCTGAAAAATATTCCATTGTGTATATGTACCACAACTTATTTATCCATTCATCTGTCAATGGACATCTATGTTGCTTCCATGTTCTAGCTACTGTAAATATTGCTGCAATGAACAGTAGCTTCAGATTACATTACAAAGCTACAGTCATCAAGACAGTATGGTATTGGCATAAAAGCAGAAATATAGACCAATGGAACAAGATAGAAAGCCATGCACCTATGGGTACCTTATTTTTGACAAAGGAGGCAAGAATATACAATGGGGCAAAGATAGCCTCCTCAATAAATGGTGCTGAGAAAACTGGACAGCTACATGTAAAAGAATGAAATCAGAGCACTTTCTAACACCATACAAGAAGATAAACTCAAAATGGATTAAAGACCTAAATGTAAGATCAGAAACCATAAAGCTGTCAGAGGAAAACATAGGCAGGACACTTGACATAAATCAAAGCAAGATCCTCAATGACCCACCTCCTAGAGTAACGAAAATAAAAACAAAAGTAAACAAGTGGGACCTGATTAAACTTAAAAGCTTTTGCACAGCAAAGGGAACTATAATCAAGGGAAAAGACAGCCCTTAGGATGGGAGAAAGTAATAGCAAATGAAACAACTGACAAAGGATTAATTTCCAGAATATTTCAAGCAGCTCAAGCAACTCAATACTAGGATATTTCTTTGTGTTTATAAAGAAGTGTGTCGGTATCTGGTATTCACTAAAACACAGCAGTCATTAATTATCAACAAAGTCTCAATTTTTAAAATAAGTAGGTTAAATTGTATTTATAGAATTATAGAAAATTGAAGCTGAAAAGATACTTCTAAAAGGATTATCACTTCTAAGCCCACTGGTTTCAAAACATGAAGTTCTATAAAGTTCTGGGTGTCTGTGGGGGACCGTGTACAAGTATAGGTTACTACGTAAGCATTCTGTTTACAGGTTTTGTTTATATGCATTCTGTTTATATCATGACAGCCCTGATTTATTTCTTTTATATATTGTACTTCTGGATGATTGTGTTTTAGAAAGGGCTTCATCTATGTAAATACCATTTGAATCAGCTACTTTTTTGAAAGGCCACCAGTGATCTTTCTTCCTTACCAAATCAAGTTCATCTTCAGCCTTTTTCTTGCTGGATTATCTAGTGGTAGTCTGTACCTTCCTTACAGTACTCTGACGTGGCTTCTGAAACATCACACACCCCTGATTCCTTTCAGTCTCATGCAGTTTCTTCTCCGTCTCACTCAAGGTCTCCGTCTCCTACTAGTTATCAGTTCGGAGCTTCTAAAGGCTCTGTACGCTGGACCTTCATTTTTTCTCAAGCTCCACCCCCTCCCTGGAAGTCTCGTTCGCACCCCTGGCTTGGTTATCTCTCATAGCCTGTGACTCAGTTTATTTCTGTTAGAGCTCCAGATTTGTTTATCCAATTGCCTACCCTGGTATCACCTTTTCAGTTTCTCAAAAACACCGGAAATCCAACGTACCTTGCAGCTGAACTCCATCTCTATTCCCCAAACAACAAACCAACATACAGACTACACAGTGATCTTTTCCTGACATTTCCTCTCTCGGTTGCTTAAATGTAGTTACTTGAGTGAGAAATCTAGATGCCATCTTGACACCTTCCCCTCTTTTATCCATCTGATCCATCTCCAAGTCTTGCTTTCGCTCCTAAATCTCTCTTAAATTATTCCCTTTTCTCTTCATTACCACCACCACACTCCAGTCCCACTTGTCATTCATTGCCTTTTGCTTAGACCACTGCAGCAGCATCCCAACTGGTCCTGCAGCCTCCACTTTATCATCCTCCTGTCTTCATCACACTGCATTCAGAGTGATCTTCTTCCTGTATCTCTAGCAATTTTTCCCTTGCTTTTATGTTAAAGACCATACCTAGATTTGAAGCCAGCTTACTCTCTTATCACACGCTGCCTTTTTGTTTCCCTTTGTGTTTTGCTGATGTGAAAATAACTGATATTTTTATTTAAAGGTGACAATTATATTACTTTATTCATCAACAGTGTTTTAAATAAATTGAAGTATGTTATATATTTGCTAAAATATTTAAATATTTTGAGAAAAATGGGTATTTTCTCCAAAGAAAAAATTGACTGTTTATTTTAATATAAACCTCTATTCTTCCTAAGTGTTAAGGCTCAAACTTTGATCATGCTGAGGTGATGATTTTTAAACAGAAGTATCTTCAAATTGAATTTTCCATCTGGTTATACTCTACACTGTAAACCAAATAGGTTCTATTAGACTCTTACATATAAGGTTTTCAGTTTTATGGTTTCACTGACATTTTGAATTGCTAATCTTTTGTGGTTTGTCACCTAAAAATGAATATTTTAAGGTGGCCATTTGGCATTTTAATATGCTATAGGTAGTAGATCTTTTACATGACAGATATTAGATCTTTCAAGTTAATTTACAAAGTTGATAATGCTTACTTGTTTAAAGCTTTTGCAAGAGAATTTTAATAATTTATGTAGCATAGTAAATTTTTATTTGTAGTAGTAACTGATTAATAACTGTTTAAAAATTGTATTTGATTTTCTTTTGTCATATGGAGACACATTTCTAGATAAGAATTTTTGTGCCATTAATAATCCCTCACTATGAAATAAAAACAGGGTTATATGCAATCAATTGCAAAATAGACATGCTAGTAAAAACTTAAAATCTTTTCTTTGATTATAAAAGACTTTTTTTGTTTTGCTGCCAGCTATATTGTGATTAGTAAACCATATAATTGTTTCTATGTTGAATCTAGAGTATTTATTCTCAAGCAGTAGTGATAGAATTGTTTGTTTTTTGTGTTTTCATCACTATCTTGATTTTATGTATGGTGGGTCAGTTTGATTTTATGTTTCTCACATTAATCAGTTTGCACGTAAATTGAGTCAGCTTTGATTTTAAAGATTGCTTTCTTGTGAAATATTAATGTTTTTATTAAATCTTTACTACTGCCAGGTATATTGGATGTTATGGATAGATTGTAAAATGAAAACTGGAATTAGTTTAATGTCTTGTCTTGAAGTACATGACGAACTAGAGTGGTTTCCTCTGTGGCAGAGATGATGTTGCCATGGTGAGAGCCTCTGTTGCCATGACGTTTGCTGCATATTTTGATAGGTCTTCAGTTGAAGAAGGGCTCTGTTTCCTGGCAGACTGGAAAAGTGTCATTCTATCCTTTCCCCAATATATTATTTTTTATTGAAAAATATATAATTTCCAAAGAATTGTAATAGTGAACTGCCAAGGAAGAAAATGCACGTTAGTATTTTTAATTTTTTTTTTCTTTTTCAACTTTTGGAACACAGCAAAATATTCTTAGCTTGCTTTTTGTTTAAGGAGGAAAAAAAGCATATTATTGTTTTAGCTTTCTTAATAAATAAAACATTTGCTCTTCCATCGAATTTTGTTGACAAAATAAACAGCTAAAGGTAAATAATTTGTAATCAGCCTCTGCTAGATATAGATATGTAATGTTACTGTACAACATAAAAACACCGCTAATGATTATATATTGGTAGCAGAGAAAAAGAGAAGTAAACATAAATAAGGACTTCACAAAAATGAATAAGTGAATTCCAAGAGGGTAACTATATAAAGTGCAAAATCAATTTTCATATAAATGATACATATTAAACACAATGATTTAGGGATAGTTCTTTTTAAAAAATAATTTATGTTTAACTTTGAAATATTAATGGTAGATATTTTTAAAATTATGTTCTATAGTGATATATTTTTAATTTTAACCAGATAATACACTTTAGCATGCAATAAGAAAAATACGGAGAAGAAAGTCTCCTTCTCACTCTCCTCCCCTCCCTCAGTTATCTTCTGTTGTGTTTAACTTATCTTCACATAGTTTTTTTTAATGTATTTATAAGTAAATATAAATTTGTTAATACATTTTTATTCCCACTCCACTTTTCAAGGAAGGTAGCACATTATTTTGCACTTTGCTTTTCAGAATTTGTCCAGCCATATATTTTAATGTATATTTTGTCAGTGATGTAATTTGAGCATCTTGGGATGTATTGGAATCAGCAGAAGGATAGGACTTGTTACTGACACCCCCATCCCTTATGCTTATGGCAGTTCAGACTTTTAGGAGGAAATACTTAAAAACATAACATTTTGTCAATTTAGAATAAATTTTCCTTTCATCGTCAAAGTTCACTGAGAACTTCAGTGGGGCTTTTTGCTTGTAAACTGGTTAGATTTATAAAAGTGCAAATTGAAGTATACTATAATGAGTACATCTTTACGCCAGCTGTTTCTTCTGCAACAAACTGTTTTCTTCCTTTCTGTATTACTCCCATTCATCCTTTGAATATCAAATTAGGTGTGACTTCCTTGGGGAAGCCTGGCTGACTCCGTGAGCCTGTCTCTCCCCTGTGTTCTTACAATGCTCTTCCTCATACCAGTACTAGGAGCAGAGATAATTGTTTTAATGATATGCGGCACAAATTAGGAAAAAAGAAGGGTAACGTACAGGATGAATAAAGTCACTAGGCTGCAGATACTACTCGTATCTAGGGTTTGGTCCCTTGTCAGTGGATGACTTTTATTCGGATTTGTGTCCACCAGAGAAGAGGAGAAACACTGCGAGAATCTGCTGACTTACAGATGGCAGTAGTCTTGGTTATTAAGGCAGAATTAATCCTGAGAAATTTTTGTAATATGTTGGCTCTTGTGTTTAATCGATTAGGTGACTACTGTATTGCTGAGTAAGAAGTAATAAAAACGGATAAAGGCAGGGTTTCTGCCCTCAAAGGGCTGACACTGTATGAAGAAAGTTGGCCCAGCAGCAAGGTGAGGAACGTGCAAACTGATGGAGTGGCAGAGGCACTGTGGCGGGTCCAGGGAGTACGGGCAAGGTGCACTGGGAGATGGGGCCTGTGCTGCAGATGGAGGGGACTCTTGGTTCACCGGTGCCTGAGTGGGAGAGGGGACGGAAGTGCTTTAGGTGCCGGAGGTTACTTTGCTGTCTGAGTGCCCTCTTCCCAGTAGCCAGGGCATTGCCCGTTGTTTGTCCCTCCTACTCACCACTCCACGCAAAAGAGGCTGAAAGTAATTAGAAAACAACTGACTTAAAATTGGTTCCTTTTGAAACAGTTTTATATCATGAAACCTTCCAACCCAGTCTTCCATTATTTGCTTTTGTACAGATTTTATATATATAATTTTTTTTTTTAAATAATGGAAAGGTTTCTGTGATTTGGGCATTTTTTTTGGACAAGTTGGACTATTCTGGTTATCAGTTTCCTTATCTGTAAAACAAAGGGAGTTTGCTGCATGCATATTAAAAAAACAAGAAGCAAGAAGAAATTAATTAGACTTGTGAATCAGATAGTAAAAATAGGAATATGAATGTATTTTGAGTAATTTTTCCACCCTGAATAATCCAAGACACTGCGTGAATTCTCTAATATTAAATTTAACCCTCAAATCACAACTTTACTTTCCATAAGGTAAAAAACTTTTATAAGTAAATGAGAAATGTCAACAAGCTTTTGAAAATGCAGTTCTCTTCTTCCCTTGCTTCTGTGATAGCTCTCCCTACTGGTTGCAACCAACTTTGTGACTTTTTAGAAATGAAATGCCAAGTGGTTGTCTTGAGTGATTTTTTTTTCGGTGATGGACTCTTCCCTCTATATCAATAAGAACAGCATAGAGTACCAAGCTAATTTAGTCTCAGAAAACTTAAGCAAACTTCCCCTCAACTCAGGTATATTTGTGGTCTCATTGCCTAGAACTTCCTTGTAACCTTATTATTCTTCAAAATTCAGTTCATGCACTTTTCTTACTCAAGAAAACTTCCTTTACCCCCGCACCCTGATTTTGGTGTTTCTCTGTTCTTACTCAGCAGCTTTGTTTATGTTCCTTTGAGCACCTCTGTAATGTTCTTGGAGTTTATATTAAAAGTCTCACTGTAGTTGAACTCAGTTCCTTGAGAGGAATTGTATCTTTCCCATCTAGTAAGGTACTGGGCGCATAGTAGGTAGTTAGTGTTAAGGATTTTTCTTCCATACAGGGTATTTATGTGTCTTATTTGGCAAAACAGGTATTTATTATTTGCACGTCAGTGAAACTTGGGCAAAGGATATAACCAAGTTGCCAAATCTAGAACTGTTTTGCTTTTCTGCCCAGTAAAATTACCAAAGAGGATTTTTTCTGCTTCTTTTAAAACTAAATGCTAGAACAACAACAAAAATAAAACTAATATACGGCAAGATCAGGGATCTTTCTTACTTTCAGTGTAAGGCCCGGAATATGTGTTATGATAAAGAAACTGCTCACATTTAATGAGTGGAATGAGTAGCATGGACTGCAAAGTATTTAAGGTGTCTTTGGTCTACATAGGCTGTCTTTAGACAAGCAAAATGCTATTATTACATTTTTCTAAGGGAGAGAGATGAAGCCCAGACTTGGAATTTACTTAAAATCATGAGGTTAGTAGAGGTAAAGAAGAACTGGATGTCTTGTCCTCTGTGTTGTTATCGCTGCTGGCTTCCTTTAGATCAGAGCATCTCAACTTTGGTACAGTTGACGTTTTGGGTTGGATAGTTCTTTGTTGTGGGCAGCTGCTCTGTACATTGCAGGACGTTTGGAAACATCCCTGCCTCTGCCCGCTAGATGGCAGGAGCTCACCCTTTCCTCCCCAGCGTGACCACGAACATGCAGGCGTTTCCAGACATCCTCTGGGGGGCAAGACCTCTAACTGAGAACCACTGCTGTATACAGCAGATGTGTCACCTATGCCTCCGTTTTGGCTTCCTCTCCATCTTAGTTTTAGAGGATTTCTTTGGCACATGGCCATCGTCTACCTTTAAGCCAAGATCTGCTCTTATTTGGTAAACACTTGCCAAACATCTTACTTGTTTGCCTGACATTTGCTTTCATTACTTTTTTTTTTTTTTAAAGACAATAGTGGACATCTTGGGTAATACTGATAATTGCTTTCAGATACAATCTATGTAATTTTTTATTTGACAGTTCTCCTGGTAAAATCAGATTTGTTTCTATAAAACCAAGTATTATATGTATCAGTTTCAGGTTGGATGCATGAGACTGGGTGCCCAGGGCTGGTGCACTGGGATGACCCAGAGGAATGGGATGGGGAGGGAGCTGGGAGGGGGGTTCGGGATGGGGACACATGCACACTCATGGCTGATTCATGTCAGTGTATGGCAAAAGCCACTACAATACTGTAAAGTAATTAGCCTCCAATTAAAATAAATAATTTTTTTTAAAAATGAAAAAAAGATATACCTTTGATAATTATTTTAATCTAGATGCATGCTGGTGAATTTAATGAAATTAAAATGCATTATGCCCTAATTATACATGGTAAAATGTAGCTTGGAGGAATGTCTTTGTACCCTTGTTTATATTCAGCAAGATTCAGTATTTCAAGTTTGATAACTCACAAATATTTATTTTTAAAAGTCTTAAATCCCTGTATTATGTAATATCTTTTCCCTTATTATTTTGAGGAACTTGAAAGAAGGATGTTTTAATAGTTATTGATATACATAATCTTTTATAAATAGTGATTTGTCATTTCATAATCTAAAATATTCTGTTTAAACGTAAATTTAAATATGTGCTTGTGCTAAGTTGCTTCAGTCGTGTCTCTTGTGACCCCATGGATTGTGGCCCACCCAGGCTCCTCTGTCCATGGAATTCTCCAGGCAAGAAGACTCGAGTGGGTAGCCATTCCTTTCTGCAGGGGTTCTTCCCAACCCAGGGATCGAACCTGGGTCTCCTGCGTTGCAGGCAGATTCTTTACTGTCTGAGCCGCCAGGGAAGCCCACATTTAAAAATACTTGAGACTAATGTTTTAAAATAAGTTTAAAATGTTTCATTTTATTATTTTTATTATTTATCAACTATTTATTGAGCATTTTACTAGTTGTTTTGCAGGCATATGATTAGACATGATTTTGCTGAAGTAGAATTTATATTCTAATAGAAATTTAAATACATTTTACTCATGGAAATTGTTTTGCTTTTGCATTTATTTTCAATAATTGAGAACTGCAATGTTTTAAAAATATAGTTTTCTAAAAATTTTTATCAGGCATTTCATTAACTTTCATAAAACTGCTTTGAAATTCTCAGTCATGTCAAATCTAGTATTTCAGATTAACATAAATGGTTTGATATAGAGTCAGATGAGGAATGGCTAACACTTCTGAACTATTGCTTTGTAACAATGGAAAAGTTAGTATATCTATTCTCCATTTGATGATTTCCAGAGAGAAAAATGTAAGGGATCCTTAGTATCTATTTTACAATTAGCATTATGTTAAAATTATTTTTAGAATTAGTTATTAGGTACCCATTATAAAATATTTTGAGATTTTCCAGGTGGTGCTAATGGTAAGGAATCTGCCTGCCAGTGCAGGAGACATAATAAGACACAGGTTTGATCCCTGGGTCGGGAAGATCTCCTGGAGAAGGAAATGGCAAGCCACTCCAGTGTTCTTGCCTGGAGAATCCCATGGACAAAGGAGCCTGGTGGGCTACAGTCCATAGGGTTGCGAAGACTTGGACATGACTGAAGTGACTTAGCAAGCAAGAATATTTTAAAGCTGTACAATCCTAGCTTTAACATTTCCTAGATTTAAGAACTTAGATTGGTATTGGTTTCTAAGTGTTCTCATACTAGTCATATGAATAAATAAGGAACAGAAGTAAATGATGGTTGGTTTGTAAGTGTGACATTCCCTTGGCAGAGGTTGTAAGTGGGGTTGGTGTGGGATGCTGACACTCCTTTCTGCCTCTCAATCCTTTTTTACCCTTCACCACTATAGGGGACTACTCTTACTACTAAAAGGTCTCTAATGTTTCTGTCAGATAGACTTTATTAGAAAACAGGCTAAATTTTTAAAATTATTTTTATTCATGGGATCATAACTGGAAAATTTAGCAATTTTAACATTTATAAAAATATTTATATTCAGTAAGTATAGAGAGATTTATCTGTGATCATCCTGAAGGATATGTGTTACTTGAATGAGCCTCAGGGCAAATAAATGAATGAAAACTTCCACTGAAATGTTATATATTTGATTTTATATTTGTTCAGGCTTAAACATAAGACTTAGGAAAATAGTGTGTATTATGTTACTACAGAGAAAATATTTTTCTATCAACTCCAGTGATTTTCTTTAGCAAAACTTGATACACTAAATTTGTCATTATATGAACTTCTTTTCAAATAAGTGATCCTGTGACTAGGGTTTTTGCATTTTTAAAATTTCTAAAAATCTGTTAGAATGCAGTTGACTTGTATTTCTAAAAAATATTAGTAGTGATAATACTTAGCAGTTTTTCCTTCCTATTTTTCTCACAATATGGCCTCACTGAATTGACATACTTTCCTCTCCTTCAGGGGAGCCTATATTTTTCTACCCAAGTGTTTTGCTCATATTTACTTTCTACTGTAAGTCTGTGTTAGTGAATATTACTCATTATTTGAAGCTCACAGTGTTCATTCCTCTTTAAGTACATAACTACCCAAGTAAAATATTTTTTCTTTTTACTGTGTTCCTAGAATACATTTAAAACATTTTTTCCCCCTATTCTGTAGTCTCTTTAATTACATAGGTAGTATTGTTCAACCATTTCCACAACTTTTGCATCACTGCAAACAGAAGTTTTATAACCATTAAGTAATAACTCTCCTTCTGCCCCATCCATCCATTCCTCCTCCCCTACTGCCTCCATCCACTACTCCTGGTGCCTCAGATCTACTTCCTGTCCCTGTGAATTTGCCTACTGTGGGTATTTCTTTTTTTTTTAATTGGAGGCTAATTACTTTACAATATTGTAGTGGTTTTTGACATTGACATGAATCAGGCATGGGTGTACATGTGTTCCCCATCCTGACCCTTCCTCCCACCTCCTTCCCCATCGCATCCCTCAGGGTCATCCCAGTGCACCAGCCCTGAGCGCCCTGTCTCATGCATTGAGCCTGGACCGGTGATCTGTTTCACATATGATAATATACATGTTTCAGTGCTATTCTCTTAAATCATCCCACCCTCGCCTTCTCCCACAGAGTCTGAAAGTCTGTTCTTTACATCTGTGTCTCTTTTGCTGTCGCACATATAGGGCTATCATTACCATCTTTCTAAATTCTGTTTATATGCATTAGTATACTATATTAGTGTTTTTCTTTCTGACTTACTTCATTCTCTATAATGGGCTCCAGTTTCATCCACCTCATTAGAACTGATTCAAATGCATTCTTTTTAATAGCTCAGTAATATCTCATTGTGTATATGTACCACAGCTTTCTTATTCATTTGTCTGCCAATGGACATCTAGGTTGCTTCCATGTCCTGGCTATTATAAACAGTGCTGTAGTAAACATTGGGGTGCACGTGTCTCTCAGTTCTGGTTTCCTCGGTTTGTATGCCCAGCAGTGGGATTGCTGGGTTATGTGGCAGTTCTGTTTCCAGTGTTTTTTTTTTAAGGAATCTCTACACTGTTCTCCATATAGTGGCTATACCAGTATGCATTCCCACCAACAGTGTAAGAGGGTTCCCTTTCCTCCACACTCTCTCCAGCATTTACTGTTTGTAGACTTTTTGATGGCGGCCATTCTGAGCAGCGTGAGATGATACCTTATTGTGGTTTTGATTTTCATTTCTCTAATAATGAGTGATGTTGACCATCTTTTCATGTGTTTATTAGCCATCTATATGTCTTCTTTGGAGAGATGTCTTAGAAAAGTATAACCTTCCAAAACTGAACCAGGAAGAAACAGAAAATCTTAACAGACCCATCACAAGCATGGAAATTGAAGCTGTAATAAACAATCTTCCAACAAACAAAAGCCCAGGACCAGATGGCTTCATAGGTGAATTTTACCAAAAATTTAGAGAAGAGCTAACACCTGTCTTACTCAAACTCTTCCAGAAAATTGCAGAGGAAGGTAAACTCCAAAATTCGTTCTATGAGGCCACCATCACCCTAATACCAAGACCAGACAAAGATGCCACAAAAAAAAAACTACAGGCCAGTATCACTGATGAACATAGATGCTCAACAAAATCCTAGCAAACAGAATCCAACAACATATTAAAAAGATCATACATCATGACCAAGTGGGCTTTATTCCAGGGATGCAAGGATTCTTTAATATTTGCAAATCAATCATTGTGATACGCCATATTAACAAATTGAAAGATAAAAGCCATATGATTATCTCAGTTGATGCAGAGAAAGCCTTTGACAAAATTCAATACCCATTTATGATTAAAAAAAAAAAAACTCTCCAGAAAGCATAGAAGAAACATACTTCAACATAATAAAAGCCATGTAGACAAACTGATAGCAAACGTTATCCTCAGTGGCGAAAAATTGAAAGCATTTCCTCTAAAATCAGGAACAAGACAAGGGTGCCCACTCTGACTACTATTAATCAGCATGTTTTTGGAAGTTCTAGGCACAGCAGTCAGAGAAGAAAAAGAAGTAAAAGGAATCCAGATTGGAAAAGAAGAAGTAAAACTCTCACTGTTTGCAGGTTACATGATCTTCTACATAGAAAACCCTAAGGATACCACCAGAAAATTACTAGAGCTAATCAATGAATGTAGTAAAGTTGCAGGATATAAAATTAATACACAGAAATCCCTTGCGTTCCTACACACTAACAGTGAAATAACAGAGGAAGCAATCCCATTCACCATTGCAATGAAAAGAATAAAATACTTAGGAATAAATCTACTTAAAGAAATAAAAGACCTATATATAGAAAACTATAAAACACTGATGAAAGAAATCAAAGATGACACAAATAGATGACGAAATATACCATGTTCATGGATCAGAAGAATCAATATAATGAAAATGAGTATACAGCCCAAAGCCATCAATAGATTCAGTGCAATCCCTATCAAGCTACCAGTGGTATTTTTCACAGAGCTAGAACAAATAATTTCACAATTTGTATGGGAACCCCACAAACCTTGAATAGCCAAAGCAACCTTAAGAAAGAAGAATGGAACTGGAGGAATCAACCTACCTGACTTCAGGTTATACTACAAATCAACAGTCATCAAGGCAGTATGGTACTGGCATAGAGACAGAAATATAAATCTGTGGAACAAAATAGAAAGCCCAGAGATAAATCCACGCACCTATGGACACCTCATCTTTGACAAAGTAGGCAAAAATATACAATGGAGAAAAGGCAACCTCTTTAACAAGTGGTGCTGGATAAACTGGTCAACCACTTGTAAAAGAATGAAACTAGAACACTTTCTAACACCATATGCAGAAGTAAACTCAAATGGATTAAAGATCTAAATGTAAGACCAGAAACTATAAAACTCTCAGAGAAAAACATAGGCAGAACACTCTCTGACATAAATCACAGCAAGATCCTCTATGACCCACCTGCCAGAGTAATGGAAATAAAAGCAAAAATAAACACGTGGGACCTAATTAAATGTAAAAACTTTTGCACAATGAAGGAAACTGTAAGCAAGGTAAAAAGGCAGTCTTCAGAATGGGAGAAAATAATAGCAAATGAAACAACTGACAAAGAATTAATCTCCAAGGTATACAAACAGCTCATGAGGCTCAATACCAGAACAATGAACAACCCAATCAAAAAGTGTGCCAAAGAACTAAATAGGCACAATTATTTTTAAATGATCAAGCTTCCTTTAAGTTGTAGTGAATTGGAGGGAATAACAGGTTTCATTATTTTTCAAAACTTTCACAAACAAGTATCTATGTGTTTTGGCAGGGAAGAGAGAAGGGATATCTATAAGATGGTGGATATCTAACGAATAGTGTGTTGTGCATGCTAAGTTGCTTTAGTCATGTTTGACTTTTTGTGGCCCTGTGGACTTTCGCCTGCCAGGCTCCTCTGTCCATGGAATTCTCCAGGCAAGAATACTGGTGTGGGTTGCCATGCCCTTCTCCAGGAGATCTTCCCATCTAACACATGAGTGACGATATCCAACTTCACTCATCAGTTGATGATAACAAAGATTATATTAAAAGAAGATGTGATTTTAAAGATTATATTAAAAGAAGATGTGATTTTGCTTAATAAAATGTTTATTGTTATTATATTTAGTATATCAGATGTGTAATTTTTAGCTTATTAACTATTATTCTCATTGCCATTCACTTTAGAAATACAAACCTGGTCGATGTGATGATATTTTGAAATGGAAGCCTCCCAGTCTGAATTCTGTGGATTTTCGCCTAAAAATAACAAGAATGGGAGGAGAAGGGTAAGTATGCACCTTTGATTCCCCATCATTTTTATATATAATAATACTTTTACTATTCCTAGGTATTTACCCAGAAGTTATGAAAACAGATGTCCACATAAATGTTTGTATTATATAAAGCTTCACTGTTTATCTGATATTTTACATATACCTTAAAATAAAGTAAAGTACTTTTCCAGTATACTTTATATATGTATACTATAAATCTATCTCATTTTCTCAGATTATTTCTTTGATATATTATAGCTCACATTTTGTAGCATCCTTTAAAATTGACCAATTTTAGTCTTAAAAAAGTTATTTCTAATATTAACAAAATATTTAACTAAATTTAAACTATTAAACTGTTAAACTATTTAACAAATTTAACTAAATTTAACACAATATTAACACAATATTTAACTTCATTAAAATGTAAAAGTGAAAATAGATTTTACTTGAAAATAATCCAGTCAAGTGAGTTATAAATGTAAGATATTATTATTATTATTGAGCGTTTTTAAACAAGCCATTTTTCCTTTGAAGGAAACTGCTTCATGTTTGCATTTGCATAGCAAAAACTCATTTATACTTTATTGGGGTAGAGTTTTATTTGTAGAATTTCATTACAGTTTTTCATAATGTCTATTAAATGTTAATTTCATGTGTCAGTTAATCTTCTCTTCATATGTGACTTCATTGGTTGGTGTTGGTGGTTGTTAGTTGCCAAGTCATGTCCAACTCTTTGGCCATCCCGGGCTCCTCTGTCCATGGGGTTTCCCAGGCAGGAATACTGGAGTGGGTTGCCATTTCCTTCTCCATCATTGGTTGCTACTTTAGAATAGAAAAAAGAAACGTGCTTTAGTGTTAATAAATATTTTCATTGTTTTTCCAAAGCCTTGTTTTATTTTATCTTGTTCCACAATTTTTTATGGCATCTTACGTAAGTAAATGCATAATAACAAAACAAGAAATGTTTAATCAAGGAAATCCTGAAGAGAAAGTATATAAGATAACATTGGCAAAAAACTTAAAAAGTGTGCCAGTGCATGCCATGAAATGCATGCACTTTTTATTTGCCAAAGATGAACCACAGGTTTGTTTTTTTGTAGCTAATGGAATGAAGGGGAGATGATGAGCTGTGTGAATACAGATTCCAGAAGATTGAGTCTCTTAAGAAATTATGTTTTCAAATGATACTGTGTAGTGTGATGAATCCTAACTAAAAAGAGAGAGTTTATTAAGTCATATATCAATTTTTAAAACATAAAGTAGTTAATATTTTATGTCCTTAAATAAGAGTTTGTGATTTAATAACAGTATAATTTAGTCAGAACAATAATCTGGGACCTCAAATAGTGTTGTTTAGGTATTTTACTCTCTATTGATCTGGTTAAATCAAAAATAGATTGATAACTTTTGACTATAGAATTGGATAGAATATATATATTCTATAGAATAATGTAGAAGATTAGATAAAAGAAATAATATTGGTAATCTAGGATAGCTGTATGCTGGATATCTGTCAGGAAGAATAATCTTTAGTTTACTATTTATCAGTACTTATCTATGCATTGATAATAATATTAATATCAATTAACCATTTATTAATTATTAACCAGTATTCTCAATACAATGTTGTTATTATAATACTTTATTACTAATAAGATGAATAAATATTATTAATATTTTCTGGAAACTGCCCCCCAAATACCTTCTACCTCCCCTCATATATATAAAATAACACTATCTTTGGATAAGTATTGCTGAGTAGTAAGCTCAAGACTATTATTCTTCCTGATGAAGTGTTGGTTGTACAGATATTCTGGGTTGCCAGTTCGCTTTAGAACCTCCAAATCAGTAGTCGTGCAAGCTGATGCTTGTATGTCTTTCTGGAAGTGCCTTGGAGAATACCACCTCTCTTCTAAACAGTGGTGGCTGAAGGATTAATTCTGATGGGGCTGCATGCATCTTTTTTTTCCCTTAAAAGACACACATGAATATGGTTCTTTGGAAATAAGACTTCAAAGATGAAGTGAAATTTATGAAATTTCTTCATTACTAGATCCTCTGTTTTACTTAAATCTCTTATTTATAATATTTAGTTAAGAAGTATAAACCCTTGTGTGATTTTGTTGATTGTTTCATTGAGTTTTGAAAGATCATTTTGTTTGGCTTTCTAACACTGCAGTTCTTTGCAGCACTTAAAAGCTACATGAGGCTACATGTGGAATGATCATTTTTCTAAGTATTAAAATGATATTAACTTTTTCCTTTATTTGTCTATTGCAATTAAATATGACAAAATATAATTTAGTAGTTTGTCATTTGCTTCTATTCTTAGTTTGTTTTAATATATATATATATAATTTTCCCTATTTGAAATGTCTTCTTACTAAAAAAAATGAATTATCTCTTATTCTAGTACCTCTTTAAAACATACCAAAATGTTAGCATTGAAGATGATTTTTCTTATAGGATTAAGCAGGTTACATTTGTGTAGGTACATGATTTATTTATGTAACATGAGTGTCAGTTTTCAAAAATGGAGTATTTAATATGAAATATAAAGTGATAAATATTATATCTAATATGTATTATACAGTTAGCTGGAGTAATCTCCTTTTTTTCCCATGGAGAGAATGTTATATATGATAGCAGTTTTCACAAAGTAAATGAGTTTGTATCTAACGCTTATGTTAGATGTGGTATGTCAGAGAGCATTATGGGAAATCCACCTGTAATAGTTTGAGAGGAGTGTAGCCATGTCTCTGAATCATAAGAATTATAACATGTGACTAGTGAAGTGGGACTAAAGTATTAAAATATCATAAGGCAAGATAATTTCTTTGTTTTGCTCCTAAATATTTCTACAAAGTTAAGTATGGAGTGGTATGTCTTGACAGGTATAATATAAATATCAATCTTTGAAAATGTCTGCCATGATTTTTTTTTTTACAGACATTTGGTCTTTTCACTTCTTGTAGTATCATTTCTGAAAATTTGAACATATTAAGTTAATGTTGATTTATCATGGCCTAAAATAACTTGTGTACATCTTAGCAGTTTACATTGTATTGACATACAATACAGATTTTCATCTGAAAGCTATTGCATTGCTTTAAAATTATTGTGGGTTTAAACAATCTACAACCAAAAAATGTAGTCATTGTCAAAAGCTAGGATTACGAAAGTTGTCTGTATTCTGGAGAGTGCAAACACTTGAGTACAACAGTGTCAGTGACTTACAGTGAGCAGAATAACCTTATTATTTGTATAGCATAGTTTAGAGCACAGATTCTAGAGCCAGGGTGCCTGGGCTTAAATGTTATTAACTATGTGCTTCGAGCTTATTCTTTATTTCTGTACCTCAAATTCCTCATTAGTAAAATAAAAATTTTACTAAAGAGGAATCACCTCACTGATGCAATGGACTTCAGTCATTTCAGTCACTCAGTCATGTCCGACTCTTTGCGACCCCATGGACTACAACTTGCCAGGCTTCCCTGTCCACCAACAACTCCAGAGCTTACTCAAACTCATGTCCATTGAGTCAGTGATGCCTTCCAACCATCTCATCCTCTATTGTCCCCTTCTCCTCCCGCCTTCAATCTTTCCCAGCATTAGGGTCTTTTCCAATAAGTCAGTTCTTGGCATCAAGTGGCCAAAGTAGTGGAGCTTCAGCTTCAATATCAGTTCTTCCAATGAATATTCAGGAGTATTTCCTTTAGGATGAACTGGTTGGATCTCCTTGCAGTCCAAGGGACTCTCAAGTGTCTTCTCCAACACCATAGTTCAAAAGCATCAATTCTTTGGCACTCAACTTTCTTTATAGTCCAACTCTCAGATCCATACATGCCTACTGGAAAAACCATAACTTTAACTAAATGGGACGTTGTTGGCAAAGTAACGTCTCTGCTTTTTAATATGCTGTCTATGTTGGTCATAACTTTTCTTCCAAGGAGCAAGCATCTTTTAATTTCATGACTGCAGGCACCATCTGCAGTGATTTTGGAGCCCAAACAAATAAAGTCTGACACTGTTTCCACTGTTTTCCAATCTATTTGCCATGAAGTGATGGGACCAAATGCCATGATCTTAGTTTTCTGAATGTTGAACTTTAAGCCAACTTTTTCACTCTCCTCTTTCACTTTTATCAAGAGACTCTTTAGTTCTCCTTTGCTTTCAACACCTTTTCTCCTTCACCATAAGGGTGGTGTCTGCATATCTGAGGTTATTGATATTTCTCCCAACAGTCTTGATTCCAGCTTGTGCTTCATCCAGCCTGGCTTTTTTGCATGGCATACTCTGCATAAAAGTTAAATAAACAGGAGAATAATATACAGCCTTGAAGTACTCCTTTCCCAATTCGGATCCAGTCTGTTGTTCCATGTCTGGTTCTAACTGTTGCTTCTAAATCTGCATACAGAATTCTCAGGAGGCAGGTAAAGTGGTCTGGTATTCTTATCTCTTTCAGAATTTTCCATAGTTTTTTGTGATCCACACAGTCAAAGGCTTTGACGTAGTCAATAAAGCAGAAATAGACATTTTTCTGGAACTCTCTTGCTTTTTCAGTGGTCCAGTGGATGTTAGCAATTTGATCTCTGGTTCCTCTGCCTTTTCTAAATCCACCTTGAACATCTGGAAGTTCATGATTCATGTACTGTTGAAGCCTGGCTTGGAGAATTTTGAGCATTACTTTGCTAGCACGTGAGACGAGTAGAATTGTGCAGTAGTTTGGGCATTCTCTGGGATTGCCTTTCTTGGGAATTGTAATGAAAACTGACATTTTCCAGTCCTGTGGCCACTGCTGAGTTTTCCAAATTTGCTGGCATATTGAGTGCAGCATTTTCACAGCATTGTCTTTTAGGATTTGAAATAGCTCAACTGGAATTCCATCACCTCCACTAGCTTTGTTCATAGTGATGCTTCATAAGCTCACTTGATTTCGCATTCCAGGATGTCTGGCTCTAGGTGAGTGATCATACCATCATGGTTATCTGGATCATGAAGATCTTTTTTGTATAGTTCTTCTGTGTATTGTTGCCACCTCTTCTTAATATTTTCTGCTTCTGTTAGGCCCATACCATTTCTGTCCTTTATTGTGCCCATCTTTGCATGAAATGTTCCCTTGGTATCTTGAATTTTCTTAAAGAGATCTCTAGTCTTTCCCCTTCTATTGTTTTCCTTTATTTCTTTGCATTGATCACTTGGGAAGGCTTTCTCATCTCTCCTTTCTATTCTTTGGAAGTCTGCATTCAAATGGGTATATCTTTCCTGTTCTTCTTTGCCTTTAGCTGCTCTTCTTTTCTCAGCTATTTGTAAGGCCTCCTCAGACAACCATTTTGCTTTTTTGCATTTCTTTTTCTTGGGGATGGCCTTGATCACTGCATCCTGTGCTATGTCACAAACCTCCATCCATAGTTCTTCAGGCACTCTGTCTATCAGATCTAATCCCTTTGTCTATTTGTCACTTCCACTGTATATTCATAAGGGATTTGATTTTGGTCATACTTGAATGGGCTAGTCGTTTTCCATACTTTCTTCAATTTAAGTTTGAATCTGGCAATAAAGAATTCATGATCTGAGCCACAGTGAGCTCCCGGTCTTGTTTTTGCTGACTGTAGAGAGCTTCTTCATCTTTGGCTGCAAAGAATATAATCAATCTGATTTCAGTATCGACCATCTGGTGATGTCCAGGTATAGAGTCTTCTCTATAGAGAAGTTGGAAGAGGGTGTTTGCTGTGACCAGTGCGTTTTCTTGGCAAAACTCTTGTTAGCTTTTGACCTGCTTCTTTTTGTACTCTAAGGCCAAATTTGCCTGTTACTCCAGGTATATCTTGACTTCCTACTTTTGCATTCTAGTCCCCTATAATGAAAAGGACATCTTTTTTGGGTGTTAGTTCTAGAAGGTCTTGTAGGTCTTCATAGAACCGTTCAACTTCAGCTTCTTCAGGATTACTGGTTGGGACATACTGTGATATTGAATGGTTTGCCTTTGAAACAGAGACCATTCTGTCATTTTTGAAATTGGATCCAAGTACTGTAGTTGGGACTCTTGTTGACTATGATGGTTATTCCATTTCTTCTAAGGGATTCTTGCCCACAGTAGTAGATATAATGGCCATCTGAGTTAGATTCACCCATTCCAGTCCATTTTGGTTCACTGATTCCTAAAACCTTGATGTTTACTCTTGCCATCTCCTGTTTGACCACTTCCAATTTTCCTTGTTTCACGGACCTAGCATTCCAGGTTCCTATGCAATATTGCTCTTACAGCATCGGAGTTTACTTCTGTCGCCAGTCACATCCACAGCTGGGTCTTGTTTTTGCTCTAGCTCCGTCTCTTCATTCTTTCTGGGGTTATTTCT
This sequence comes from Muntiacus reevesi, assembly GCF_963930625.1. Classification (NCBI taxonomy): domain Eukaryota; kingdom Metazoa; phylum Chordata; class Mammalia; order Artiodactyla; family Cervidae; genus Muntiacus; species Muntiacus reevesi. Next base: position 57,256,192 of record NC_089267.1, read on the forward strand.
CCACTGATCTCCCATAGCATATTGGGCACCTACTGACCGGGAGAGTTCATCTTTCAGTGTCCTATCTTTTTGCCTTTTCATGCTGTTCATGGCGTTCTCAAGGCAAGAATACGGAAGTGGTTTGCCATTCCCTTCCATTCTCCAGTGCATCACATTGGGCAAACTCCTGGAGATGGTGAGGGACTGGGAGGCCTGGAGTGCTGCAGTGCATGGGGTCGCAGAGAACTGGACACTATGGGACGACTGAACAACAGCAACAGCACAAAATAGAAATTGCCCTCGTAAAACTTTTGTGAGGATTAAGTGAACTAATGTATGTAAACTATTTTAGAACAGGTGGCACTTGGTAAGCATTTTTCTATTTGTTATTGTTTGTGTTGTTTTCAGTTAACAGATCCATGTTCATCCATAAGTTAAAAATCCATATCCCTTTTTACTAGTCCTGTGGTTCTGTTGTTTGCTGAACTATCTGAATTCAGTTTTCTATGTATATTACTTCCTGTTTGATTGCAATTTCTGTTAATTTTTCCCTTTTAAAGTGCATATATTTTCAATGTATTTGTATAAGTAATTATATAAATTGTTGAATATCTGGAGAGCAAGAGCATAACAAAAATCAGAAAGTTTTTACAGAAATTTTTGATAGTGAACGTCTTAAAATAACTTTGGTGATATGTATAGTGGGTAAGAACACGAGTTTTGGCCAGGACTCCACAGAACCAAATCCTAGCTCCACTACTTAACTTGCTGTTGTTTCTTAATCTTTTTAAGCTTCCTCATGTGTAAAAAGTCCCCAGTAATAGTGCTCAGCTCATAGATTTGTTGTGAAGATTTATTCATACTCTTTATTTAATTGTATGAGTAGACCGAGTAAATTCAAGTTCTGCCTGTGTAGATTTTACAATCATAAGCTAGTAGGCTAAGATGCAAAAATAATTTTGTGTTATGAGGTTTTGTAGAATGAAAAAAATGATACATCTTATTAACTTATGGGCATTTGAAAGTGAGAAGTGCTAATAGCTTCATAACAAGCACAATGAGGTAAATGGAATCAACTGCATGATTCTACTTTGCTTGAAAATGGATGAAAAATCCTCTTACTCTGACTAAAGTGATTTTTTTTCTTTTGTTCAGATTTATTTAACGAAAAGAATGATTAATTCTGTTAATATTTCTCATACTTACCTGAACTAGTGTTAGGATTTTAAGAAAGAAATTGTAGTGACAAAATATTCAGACTGTTGAAAAATGTTCTTGTGTAAGAAAGGATTAAGTCAGCAAGAATATAATAAAAAATTCTTATTTCTTTGCTGAACAGAGTTCCCCACCCTCCCACCCTACCCCCATCCCCCCGCCCCACTCTATTTTGGAATGAAATGTTTAACTCTTTTATTTATATTTCATGGAAGAATTATTTTAAGTAAGTGAAATTAGAGATAAAGACACTAATGTAACCAGTATTATTACAGAGTACACCTAATGACTGTATTTGGCATATAGCTGATCATACTTTGGGGGGTATAAGAGTGGCTACTTTTATCTTTTAACAAATGGCCCTAGTAACTGCTTTAGTTATCCTATTTGAACATATTCTCCTCACTGAAACATTTTTAAAGAAAAATGCTTCTTTGGATTTCAGTCCTTTGAATGGTTACTCTATCAAATTCTTGATTATGGTGTATTTCCAAGGGGGCCAGGAGAGCAATGGAGAAGCTGTGACTGAGCTTTCAGTTCCTCTGCCCAGCTGTCTGGCTGTTTTTGAGGTATTAGTAATTCCTGTTAACTCTTTTGTTTGATCTTCCCTACTGCCTACAGAAAATCGATCTTAGGCCACCTCCCAAAAATAAATACCACAGTCAAAGTGCCTAGAAGAAAGGAAGATATGGTTTCAAAACATGTGTTTATAACTTCACTGGAGTCAAAATACTCTTTCACTTGTTAATTTACTAAAGAGAAATTGGGATCACATTTACTTTATCATTTGGTTCTTTGGAATTTAAATTTATATTTATTGAAAATTATTCTTTATAGCAAGAGCCTTTTGCTGTATTATTTGTTCTAATATAATTTTCCTTAATGACATATTTTTCTGAGTTAGCTTGTATATTGTGAGGTGCTTGTTACCTGGTAGATTTCTGTGGGGAATATTGTACAGATAGAATACTAGTGTAGTTCCTCCTTTGAACCACATTGGAGAGAATGTGATTCAGCCTAATCCAAGTAGTCTGTGAAAACAGTGTTTTACTATAGACCTTCTTGAGTTTGTGTTAATATAGAGGAGAGTTTTTCTACATGCCATCGTATTAATCTACTGCAGAAGCAGTAGTGTTCATAACAAAAATATTACTGAGCCTTAGTAAAATGAACCATCTCATCCTCTGAGGATAAGATGATTAGATAGTATCACGAACTCATTGGTAATGAATTTGAGCAAACTCCAGGAGATAGTGGAGGACAGAGGAGCCTGGTGTGCTGTAGTCCATGGGGTTACAAAGAATCAGATATCAACAACAATTGAACAACAACAGTAAAATGAGACACTTATAGTATTGTCTTGGCTTATATTTGATATAATTATGGATGGAATTTTTAAAAATTAGTAATTTGTTACCACTTGCTGTATTAGGATTTGGCCTGAAGTATTTATGAAGTTATGATACAATTATTGCTAAGCATCCCAAGTTCAAATTCTTGTTTGTATTTTAAGGGTAAAAGGAGGAAAAAAGTTGAACTTTTAATTACTGTGCTTTTCTCTGTTAAAATCAGTTATGGAATAAATTAAATAGCTCTGATTGTTAAAATAATTAGAAAATAATTAGTGGTAGAATTATTTTCTTTTAACTTTCACAGTCTGTTTTGAACCAAGTCATTTAATTCGGTTTAAAGAGTTAATTATGACAAGAGGATGTTTAATATCCTGTAGCATATGACAGCTTCAAAATATAAATATGGTAATTTATTGTGAAAAGAATAAAGCTAGGACACATCATTGTTAATGCAGTCCTTTTATCTCTGGAAAATGGAACTCATATTAAGCTTTGAATCTCAGGGGAAAAGATATGGGGGAAGGGTACGGAACTCATTTAGTTCTTTGTATTTATCAGAAAACTACCTTAGTTTCCAAGTATTGAATAATGTTGAATAGTAGTATGGTAAGAACAGCTATGATCCATGATTTTTGCAAAACTTCATGAAGTGGTGTTGCTAATGGTTGTTCTCAGTATCTTAATTTTATTATATTGGTACCTGTTATATATGACTTTTTAAAAAAAATTATACTTAATTGTAAGAAACACATTTCGTTGTTTAATAATAATCTAAGCTTTAGATGTTCTAAATGCCCATAAATGTACCAGCGTTATTCAGTGTAAACACTACAGATTTAATAATTGTATTTATAGTAAATTACCACCTTGTAATGTTTTAATTAGAAATCTCTTTCAACTGGAAGTTTTCTATATCTGCAGCTTAAGAATAGTTCATGTTGATAAACAGAAATCATTGCAGATTTCATAAGCATGTTTTCAATCATCAAAGGAAGTCTGTAGATTATGCAGCTTTTTAAGAAAGTGCATTCTGTTTTTACTTAATTGTTTGAAAATGAATCTAAATTCTATGTCCATTAACATGCTAATATCAAAAGTATTTTTCCTGACTATTGTACAATGACACGAGTTTCTCAAATATCATCCAATTTACCTCTTCTGAGTAATGTCTTTAACTTTCATAGCTAGAGCAGAAATATGTATTATTTAGATTTTTAAATTGCTTTGGCATTTAAATATGGATTTATTGTAGAAAGTATAGGCCGTATTACACAGTCTCAAGGGAGTTTAGAATACATTAACTGTAAATTACATGAATTCATTACTAAGAAACAAAGACCTTTATTCATCTTTTTCAGAATCTAATTTATAAAAATGAAAAAAAGAATCACTATCCTTTGTCTTCCATTTAGTTTTGGACTTTCATCATAGTAAGCAGTGCTAGTTAAAACTGATTAATCACTATTCAGTAACCGTTCCTTGAAAACCATCTGTGTGCAAACCACATTGTTAGAAGATGAGAATAAAAAGTGGATAAGCCCCATCCCGAAGGTATGAGTAGCTTGGCTGGAGGGATAGATATAGATGAATATTAGTGTGACAAAACCTGTACTATCAGTGTGAGGAAAGCAGTACAGAAGACCAGTCTTACATTATATGTAAAATATTTTAATTGTCAGTAACACCACAGTGAAGTTTCCATAGAGGAAGGTTCTGTGAGTAAAACTTTTTAAATACATAGGAATGGCATTCAAGATACATAGTCTGAAAAAAAGTCATAAAATTAATGTGAAATGTTTATTGAATCACTAGAATTTATGGAAGTGGACCCTTGAATAAAGTAGACTAGGGCCAGATTGTGCCAGACCAAGAAATCTAGAGTAGTGAATTAGGACTCACCTTGAGCAGTTAGTGATCAATTAAAAGAACTGATACTATCTGTGCTTTAGGAAGTAACTGGCTAGAAGATAGAGATTGCTAGCCTTTTCTAATCAGTTTTCCAAGCCAGAAACCTATACACTGTCTGTGTCTCCCTACCTGGTTACCCAGGGAGCCTGTTAGCCCTGTCAGTCTCACGTCTCAGCTATTGCTCAAGTCTGCAGACTTTGTTTTGTCCCATAGTCATGGTCTGCATTCAAGGCAGCACTGTATTACCTGGACTGCCGCAGCAGCCTCTAACTGATCTTACTGCCCTTGTCCTCACCTAGGACACCGTCTGACGTTAGTAAACATTGCCAGAGCTCTGTCAGCCCCCTTCTGTCAACCTTCTGTCTCTTTGGTTAGTGTTTGCCTGGTGTGGTGAGTTCAAATGTGTCCCTCCAAAAGGTGTGTTACATGCCCTCCTACCTGTGAATGTGACTATGCTTGGAAATGGAATCTTTGTAGATGTGGTCAAGGTATAAGTGAAGATTGAGGTCCTACTAGAGTAGGGTGGGCCCTTAGTCCAATATGACTAGTGTTGCTTGAGAGATATAAGAGGAGAAGGGGAGATACATGAGGAGGGAATGCCATGTGATGAGGGAGGCAGAGATTGAAGTGCTGCAGCTGTAAGCCAGGCTTGGTCAGCAAACCGTGAGAAGCTAGGGAGAGGCAAGACAAGATTTCTTTCCTATGGATTTCAGAGGGAGCATGGCTGTGTCAGCATCTTGATTTCGGAATTCTAGCCTCCAGAACTGTGAGACGATAAATTGTTGATTTAAGCCGCCCAGCTTTGTGGTACTTTCTTATGGAGGCTCTAGGAAACAAATACATCTTGTATATATTGTTTTACCCTTTAACTTTAATTATTCTTTTTTTCCTTATATTTTAGATTCATCTCTTGTAAACAGCATTTAGCTGGACTTTTTATCTTTTGGGTTTCCCTGAGAGCTCAGTTGGTAAAGAATGTGCCTGAAATGCAGGAGACCCCAGTTTGATTCCTGGGTCGGGAAGATCTGCTGGAGAAGGGATAGACTACCTACTCCAGCATTCTTGGGCTTCCCTTGTGGCTCAGCTGGTAAAGAATCTGCCTGCAATGCGGGAGGCCTGGGTTCGATTCCTGTGTTGGTAAGATCCCCCAGAGAAGGGAAAGGCTACCCACTCCAGTATTCTGGCCTAGAGAATTCTATGAACTGCATAGTTCATGGGGTTGCACAGATTTTGGTTAGATTTTTCTTAAATGACACATTTTATTTTTTATACTTATTTAACTTAATCTTAAATATGAAATATTTTCACTGTCTTATTTTGTGTTATTTGTCCTACCTTCTCTGTATTTTCTTTCTTGCCTTTTTTTTTATTTTGACAGTTTTTCCCCCTCATTTTTTCTTGCTCAATTTGAAATTATATTCTAAAAATTTTACTCCAAAAATTTTAGTGTGTGTACTTAACTCAGTAAGTCTAAAGCTGACAATTTTACCTTTCCAAATAAGGTACTTTAATTCTGATACTTCTTTCCAACTTATAAAAATTATTAACATTCTTGTTTTTATTAAAACCCATAATACACTATTATTTTTATTTTGCACAATCAGTATTTGATTGCTTTTCCTATTTATTTACAAATTCTTTTGTTGTGCACCCCCTCTTTATCTCATACTGTCTATGTGTAATTACTGTACTTCTATCATTAGCTATATTCTTTAACATTTCTTTTAGGCTCTGCTAGTAGATAATTCCATTGTTTTTATGACAGTCTTTAGTTTACCTTTATTCATTGAACACTGATTTTGAAGTAAACAGTTATTTTCCTTTAGCATATTTGTGATTTCATTCCAATGTCTCCTGATTGTCAATGTTACTTTTGAGAAATCAGCTCTCAGTGCACTTGTCTCCTTGAAGATAACCTTTATTTCTGTTTCACTTTCAAGAACCAATTTTTGTGTTTAGTATAGTTCAAATTCACTTTGATGAGTCTAGGTGAGGATTCTTTTTTCTAGATGAAATTTATTTGGCTTTTGGAAACTAAGCTATTTTGTTTTTCATCGGTTTTGAATATTTCCATTATTTATTCACATTTTGCATTGCCTTATTTCTTCTCTCCTTCTAGAACTTCAGTGGATTCATTTGATAAGTAAATTTTGGAGCATCCTCTCGTTGCTAGTTACTGTTTTTGGAACTTGTATTACATTCTTTTCTTCCCATCTCTGCCTTGCTGTCATTATTTTCAGCCCCCCCCAAACATAGAGGCAACGGGTTTCCACAGACATCTTCACAAGTGCCCCTGAATGGTCCCCGGTTGATTTTTCTCTGATCTTCCAGTCGTCTCTTTGTGATCTTTGTTCCTTAGCTTCTCCTACACTGGTCTGGAGTTCCCCAAGCTGTGCTAGTTGTCAAGAGTCTGCCTGCCAGTGCAGGAGACGGAAGAGATGCAGGTTCAATCCCTGAGTCAGAAACATCCCCTGGAGGAGGGCATGGCAACCCTATCTAGTATTCTTGCCTGGGAAATCCATGGACAGAGGAGCCTGGCGGGCTACAGTCCATAGGGCTGCAAAGGGTTGGACACGACTGAAGTGACTTAGCATGCATGTGCAGTGGTACAAGGTCCAGTCGTTACAGTGAACTGCTAGTGCCATGTCACAGGATGGTTCTGATCCTCAGGGTAAACCATAATTACTCTACAGCACTGACAGATGGGAGAGGAAGAGAAAAAGAGTAGTCAGAGAATCTAGGATTTTTGCTTCAGCAGTGGGATGAAGTTACTCATCTGAGAATGAAGAAAAATGTGGAAGAATAGGTTTAGGAAGAAAATTTGGTTTTGAGTATGTTGAGTTTGATATTGTAATAGTTAGTCATTTGTATATAGTCAGGTAGCTGATGAATATAATGAATTTAGAATTATAGAAGTATATTTTGGACATTGTCAGTATATGGATAGAATTTAAAATTATAAGACTGAGTGATATAGCCAAAGGAATAAATGTGGAAAAAGAGGATGAAGGATTGAGCTTTGGGGCCTGTCAACATTTGGAGGCTAGGAGAAGAAGGTGAATCAGCAAGGAAGGTTGTTGGGAAAAGCTTAGTCAGAAAAGCTTAGCATGGAATTGAAAGTAATGACTTTAGGCAAAATAATGCCCCAGAGTCAAAGTAATGTGGATTGAGAATCAGCTTTTTAAAAAAATATATGTTCAGCTTGTTTTTAGAACTTGTATTATGAATTTATATTTTGTAATACATTTTTATATATCCTGACTTCTGTCCAGAAGTTATTTTGTTCCACTGATCTTTTTGCATTGAGAAATATGTTGTACTTTAAAGTTTTGATACTAGCAGGTTACCAGTTATTCTCGTTAGATAATACTGAGCATTTCACTAAATTCCTTTTCATTTGCCAAATTTACTCATTTTAAGTGAATTATCATCACCCATCCCTTTTGGTATCACTTAGTCAAACTCTGGTCTTTCGAGTAATTCTTTATCTTTTTTCCCGCCCATCTTGTGGGCTTTGGCTCTTTTCATTGTTCTTTACGTAGTTAATCCAGATATACATTAGAAAAGAAAAATATCAGAGATCATCATTCAGTTTTGAAGTTTAGTTGCTAGATTTGCTAATACAGTGTTTTGAACCTGGTCTGTTGGACAGCAAGGAGACCATCCAGTCAGTCCTAAAGGAAACCAATCCTGATTTATTCATTGGAAGGACTGATGCTGAAGCTGGAGTTCCAGTACTTTGGCCACCTGATGCAAAGGGCTGACTCATTGGAAAAGACTCTGGTGCTGCAGAAGATTGAGGGCAGGAGGAGAAGGAGGCGACAGAGGATGAGATGACTGGATGGCATCACTGACTCAATGGACATGAGTTTGAGGGAAGCCTGGCCTGCTGCAGTCGATGGCAGCGCAAAGAGCTGAACAAAACTTAGTGACAGAAGAACAACAGCCAGAGCCTGTACCTAAGTCCCTTGTCTTGACGTTGACAGGGTCAAACTGGCATTTCACGGTGGGGCAATTTCTAGACTTTCTGCTTGGCCACTGGCTCTGAAGAGTAGGCTACAGTGGTTTTCCTCATCAGGGACTTTTGTCCTCCTGATACATGCAACTTTGTGCATCTCCTCTGAGGAAAATTGGAAAATATTCTTCATTCTCTGAAGTGCCATATGTTTTAGGTTTGGGGACGTTCATTAATTAGATTCTGACCTTGTCTATATCATGTAGCTCCTCCACCCCTTTTCTCATGGTGAGAAATGAGAACGTTGGAAAGATGATCTCTAAAGTAACTTTCTGCTCCAAATTTTCATGATTGATTATGTGCAGTTGGTCCATATTACTCACAGATTCTGCAGTTTCAGGTTTACCTACTAGGTAAAATTTGCTTTTTAACCTCAGAATTCATGCTTGGCAGTGCTCTTGTGGTCGTTCATGGACACACACAGAGGCACAAGCAGGAAGAGCTATCTAATATGTATGGGTCTAACAAGGCGACGCTCTCGTGGTCGTTCATGGACACACACAGGGGGACAGGCATTGAGAGCCACCTGATGTGTGTGGGTCTAAGAAGGTGACGCTCTGCCTCTTGTTGCAAACTCTGTTATAAACTCTTGTTATAAGCTCTGCCTCATGCCATAAACAGGCCTTTCCTGTGGTGCCGTGTTTTTTTCACGTCTTGGTGCTTCATTTTTTGGTGATTTCACTGGACCCCCAAGTGTAATCCTGAAATGCTATCCAATGTTCCTAAGTGCAGGAAAGCTGTGATTTTCCTTTCAGACAAAATACGTGTTTTAAATAAGCTTTATTCAGGTATGAGTTAATGTGTTGGCCGTGAGCTCAGTATTAATGAATCAACAGTTATATATTAAATAATACAGAAACTGAGAACACGGCTTTGTGTTTTTTGGTTATCAAAATATGATCAGGAAATTGCAGAAACCTAATGCTGAATTTACCCAAGGAGCAGTGGTTTAGCATTCCCTAATTTAGTTTTCTTGGTGAGTTTATAGAACTTAACTACTGTGAACGACAAGAATGGACTGAATATTTTTTCTTTTATCTTGTTCTTTTTCCCCTAGGATCTATCATTCTGCATATTGGCAACTTTTAATAAATACCCATTCAATGAGTAAATGAACTTCTGTGTCTTTCACGTAGTAGGTGACCAGTACAGTTGGCTCTGTGTATCCATGGGTTCCCCAGTTCTACCTCCTGAGGAGGGCCAACTGTATTATGCCATAAGTAGTATATGAGGGTCTCGAGCACCTCAGATTTTGGTATCTGCGGGGGGATATCCTGGAACCAGTACCCGATGAATACCAAGTCAGAACTGTACATTTTTGTTGAATAATGAGTACTGAATAAATTGACTACAGAAGATACTACATTAGAATGTTACTTTAATTTTAGAATTTTGTCACATTGAAAAAATAAGATTAGACTTCCTTAGGATTTTGGAGATATATAGAGATACAGATGTTTCTGATGAAGGGATTTTTTTTTTTTTTCTCTAATGCCCCAGAATATTGTCATGATTCAGTGAAACCAAAGATATCATTTTGAAAGTACCTTAGATTTGGAATCCTTATGCTTACAAAAAGTCCTAGATATATTTTTGAAATAATACCATTAGAAACGTTCTGGCAAAATTCCCTATAATTATATTTGTCTGACAAAACTTCATTGGCTAATTTATGCTTGTGTAAGTTGCTCTTTGGAACCTTTGCAGACAAAGTATACCTGTCATTTTTTTTAAGTCTGTTTTTCATGTGTGTCCTGTGTTATACATATAGAATTTTTGATGCATTGTATGTTTATGCTCATTGGAAACTCTAGAAAACTAGAATTTTATGAAGCTCACTGTGCAGTCTAGCACAGTACAGATATTAACCCTGTTAGCAACTAACTGTACTTAAGTTAGCTAGATAAATCAGTGGCCTGTTTGTCATTCAACAAGTAGCCCCCTCCCCTGACCCCTCTCCCCTGGTGGAAGGGAGGTGCTGCCGTGTTACTGCTGAGTGGGAGTGGAAGTCCAGCTTCTCCGCTTGGCCTCTGTGGAATAGTGGAGAGAGGGGGGTAACTGGGAGATGCCCCTTGTTTCTGCTGGGCAGGGAGAGTTGTCAGTTCAGAATTCCCTCATGGCTTCCATTGAGACTGTATTTTAGAGAAGTGATAGCCTTCTCACCACTGGATTTGGTGAAAGACCTGATTCTCTCGACAGCCCCAGTGACAGGTGGGGTGAGAGTGGGCACGTCAGTTCTTCCGTGGTTCTTTCATGGTTCTTCCCTGGTCTTCACCGTCATTGTGGTTACTGGAGAATGTCTCCTTAGCCTGCGGCTCCCCAGGCAGCTTTCCCTGTCCACCTCCTATCAGAGGTTTGGGCCTCCTTTTTGTAGTCTGGTGAGGATGGACACCTAGACTCCCTACTTGGTCTTTGCTGCTGGGTTGGGGATGGTGTGAAGTATTTTTGTTGTTGTTGTACTAGTGGTAATTATCTAAAAAGTTTCTTGCTAGGCTCCCCATTGGATGGAGAGAGGAGGCTTTTCTTGGGGCCTTTTTTGGGGGAGGGGGTCTCTTCCCATTGGCTTGCTGGCTTCTCGGGTTTCCAGTCTGAAATACATGAATTAAAAACCAGACACATAGGGCATTGGTTACCATGTAGTTCCTTGAGTCTTGAACTCCCTACTTGGACTACCTCCTCCTCTTCATCCTTTTAGTGTCTTCTTACGTTTGTGTTATGTGCAGTGTCCTTGTTTTGTAGTTGGAATAGGGAAAAGTTTGCTTCATCTTCCTGGAAGCAGAAGTCCTAGCATACAATTTAATTTATCAAGTTTAATTACTCAATGTTTTAAGAACAGTTGATAGTATAGTTGCTCACTCATTGAATTGGTGCATATTTTTTTTGGAAGGTGGTTTGTCTCCATCCAAGAGCTTTGTGAATTGAGAAAAGGAAGATGCAGATAAACACTTAGAGCATTTCTACCAAGTTAGTTTGCAGATATGTCGATTTCCACACCTTTCATAATCGTAATTTATGATTTAGATGAGGAAGGATAGAATGCATTGTATTGACAGTAACTTCAGTCTTTTCCTATCATTTCCATTGCTAACTGATTCTGTTACACTCAATTTATCTTGGATGATCATTTATCTTTTAATTGTGCTGTGGATTGTTAAACAAGCCTGGGCTTTTATTACAGAACCACAGATCACCTCTGGAGCTAGTGAGCTGGTCAAGGTATCCATTCTAAATTATAAGCTGTCATTCACTTCGATGCTACTCCACAGCCTTTGAAAGATGAAAGTATAGATGAGTCTGGTGATTTTCAACAAATGCTATTATTCAGTTTAGATTTAAAAAAAACACATTTTAAGACTCTCAGTTTGAACAAAGATTTAAGTTTAAATTTTAATTGAAGATTTTAATTGTTTAATTTTAACAGTATTTTATCCAGAAAATTAATGTAAATAATGTCTTTATGAGTTAGGAGAGATATCTCCATTTTACAGATGGGAAAATTGAAAATGCCAATTTTTTATGACTTATCCAAGAGCATCCAGTGAACTGGGATTAAAACTGGAATAACAGACCAAGATTGCAATTCTCAATATTTTTTTTAACCACCATCTTGTGCTCAGTCCAATAGACCGTGCCACTAACTAAATTAAATTTATATATCTTTCCAAATAAGAGCAAGGGGAGAGAAGGGGTTATCCAATTAGAACTTTAGCTTCAGACATGGTCTGTAAGTGTCTAATTTTTCAGTCTGATGCATCAGGAATGTTTCATCATTATCATATCCCCTTTTTCATATGCAGCATAATAAAAAGCCCATAATATTAGGCAGTGATTTTAAAAAATTTGAGTTTCTCCTTAACAAGAAATATGACAGTTATTTGAATTTTTTACAATTTAAAGGAAAACTGAAAAATGTGATATGTATAAACAAATATAGGGCACATTGTTGTTATGGTTCAGTCGCCTAGTCGTGTCTGACTCCTTGCAACCCCATGAACTACAGCACATACTTACCATTAAATATATTACATATCTATATTTTCTATGTTGCACAAATGCATTATAAAACTTACTGAAAATTTATGGTAAGTTTGCAAGCTGTCAGTGCTTATCATGTTATAGACTACTAACTGTAAAGTAAGTTGGAACTCGGAAATTGGTTTATTAAAATTAAATTTCATTCCATATTATTTTTCTATTAGTTTGAAGTATTTATATAGAATATTTTAGAATAGTTTGTTATAATATGTTAAGAAGAATTTATTACTAAAAATTGAGAGTCTGGGCTCTAGGTTGAGCTCTTACTCTGCTAAATATATTGATCATGGAAACATATTTGCAGGTTTTTCTTTGGAAATTAGAATCCTCATATAGCAGTTTATTACTGATAGTGTAGCACCATGGAGATTTCTTTCCTGCCATTTTTTTCTTTTCCCTTTTCTCTTGTTCCTGAGAGTCCCCTCTTGTATTCTGTTGCTAAAGTCCTAGTCAGCGTTGGTAAAACTATAGGACAGTGTATTGCTTTCCAGTTCAGTGCTTCTGTTTTTCACAGTGGGTGTTTTATTTAAAATGACTCAGTTCGAGATGGTACTATTGTATGATTCTATCGCTCAGTCATGTCCAACTCTTTTTGACCCTATGGATTGTAGCTAGCCAGGTTCCTCTGTCCATGGGATTTTTTCAGTCAAGAATACTGGTGTGGGTTGCCATTTCCTCTTCAAGGGGATCTTCAAACTCAACGATTAAACGTGTGGCTTCTGCAGCTTCTGCATTGCAGGCAGATTCTTAAACCACTGAGCCGTCAGGGAAGCCCAAGGTGATACTAAACAAGTTAGAAGTTAAAATCCATATCTCAGTTGTCCAAGATTAGGAATGCCTGTAACCAAACTAACTTATTATAAACTTTATTCATCACTCCAAACTAGTTCTTCTCTACCTTCGAGATCCTATAATTTTTTTTGCTATTAAAGTCAGTTGTATTTTGCCTTATATTATAGTGAGTTGTTAACTTGACCTCTATAGTACCAAATAAATTGTTTTACACCAGCTATTCTCAGGTGCATGTTTTGAATTGAATTCAGTTCCCTGAAGACAAGATAAACTCATGACCCCTTTCTGATACCTGATTTTTAATATGGATGTATTGATACTGTTTCTATTCAGTCTATTCCTCATTTGGCTGTCCAATTCATTTTATTGTTTAATCATAGTTTTCTTCACCTGGTTAGAATTATTAAAATTTTGTTTCCTCAGTAATCTTCTGATTTGCATGATGAAAAATCAGATGATCACTGATCAATTATTTTAAAATGTATTCCATTTTAACATATGCCACCTAGATGATCATTCTAACCAGAACAGTGCCTACCACATAGTAGTGCCCAAAAATGAATAAATGAGAGAACTAACACGGATGGCTCAAATGATAGAAGAATCCCCCTGCAATGCGGGAAGATCTGGGTTTGATCCCTGGGTTGGGAAGATTCCCCTGGAGGAGGGCATGGCAACCCACTCCAGCATTCTCGCTTGGAGAATCCCCATGGACAGAGGAGCCTGGCAGGCTACAGTCCATGAGATTGCAAAGAGTTGGACATGACTGAATGACTAAACACACACACAGAGCAAAATATTCTAATAGCCTTTTTGTTTAATAGTTTACATACTTAGATATTTATAGGTAAGATCACTGTGTTCAAAGATTTGTTAAAAAATTCTTTAGCTTAAATTCTTTAGTGCTAAAACCTGCTTCTTTACATGAAC